>NW_023425599.1:107500-563793 GCF_014108245.1 Pipistrellus kuhlii
AGGTCCCTGCCCCCCCCCCCAAACTGTGCAGGTCCCTGCCACCCCCCCAGACTGTGCAGGTCCCTGGGCACCCCAACCAAACCCCCAAACCCGCAGACCTCAGCGCAGGGTGGAGGCGGCCTTGGGGGCCAGTGCAGCGGGGCGGGCTCCAGGCACAGCTGCGGGAGGCGGGGAGGGCCGGGGAGTGACAGGCCTTGGCGAGTGCGGGAGGGGGGAGGGCTTCCCGGGTGCAGGGGGCGTGCCCCGGGAGCAGGCGCCCGCGGCCACGGGCCCACCGGGCGCTGCGTCATTTGTCTTCCCGTTGTTTCCCAGCCTGGACGCTGCTGCACACGGCAGGGTCTGTGTGCGTGTATGTATGTGTGTGTGTGCATGCACAGAGTCCGCTGCAAACAACGCGGCTGCTCTGAACGGGAATGCTCAGAGCTGTGCATGCAGAGTGGAGACGGGCGCTGGCGAGGCCGGGTTTCTGGAGACCAGTTCAGGCTCCAGGACTGCGTCCCGCCTGGCGCAGGCACCCCGGCGGGCGCAGGGCTCTCTGCACTCACACCGCACGCTGCTGCTCTGCTGGAGCTGGGGCCAGGGCCAGCAGGCCCACCTGGGCTGGAGGGACGAGGGAGTGCCCTGGAGCCACACAGAGGGAAGGGGCGCCAGCTCAGTCCCGTCAGCTGGGCCCAAGCCCAGACACAGACAAGTCAAGAGACTTGGTTCCTCAAAGGGACGCATCTCTCTGTCACTCGGTTCCGGGTCCTGCCCCACCTACACCCCAGGAGCCTCCCAGGGGCCGGCGTGTGGGCGCTGGGCTGGACAAACAGCCAGCGGCCCCTCCGGAACTCCGCACCGCGAGGGCTTTCCCGCCCCGGCGACTGGAGGCTTGTTCCTTGGCGAGGCCGATTGTGGGTCAAATAGTCAAACGGTCCCTCCATGGATCTACCGCCTGAAGTAACGGTGGCCTCTCAGCAAGAGGCCAGCCTGCGGCTCCGCCCTCGAACCCGGGCTCCTCGTCACCCGCTCTGACCGGAACCCCGGGCTGCTCTGAGGGAACCCCGGGCGGCGCTGAGGGAACCCCGGGCGGCTCTGAGGGAACCCCGGGCGGCTCTGAGGGAACCCCGGGCGGCTCTGAGGGAACCCCGGGCGGTGCTGATGGAACCCCGGGCGGCTCTGAGGGAACCCCGGGCGGCTCTGAGGGAACCCCGGGCGGCGCTGACGGAACCCCGGGCGGTGCCCTGTGCTGGTGAACTCCACGTCTCAAAAGGCTGGCTTCCTCTCTCGGACTCCAGGTCCCCGGCGCCAGAGCAGGCAGCGGGGCCAGGCCTGAGGAGCCGGCCAGACTGCTGCCCCCGGCAGCGATGCCCTCAGGAGCCGCCGAGGGGTCTGCATGCAGGAGAGCTCCTGAGCACGGAGGGCCGTGTCTGACAGGCGCTTTGGAGTGGGAAATGACGGCCCTGGACCCACTGCTCTATCCTGGGCCCTGAGGCCGGAGGGAACCTGTTCCGAACCGGGCCTGCGTGTCCCGCTGGCCGGACCCTCGTTGCACTGCCCTCCTGTACCTTTCCAGCGGCGGCCTGGGGGCCGTGGGCCCTCCTGAGAGTGGCCACCTGCTGCGGTCTGTCCGCGATCTCTGCCCCCACTCCCTGCACCCACCCCCAGAGGCCACAGAGCCACCCACACTCAGGACCGGCCAGCCTCGCTGGCCGCTCCCAGGGCAGGGCGCCTCCCTGTGGCTGCACCAGTCCTTCCCCAGGAGCACGGCCTCAGCACAGAAAGTGCAAAGCTTTCACCACAGGACACGCCTGGGGCTGCAGATCAAAGCAAACACAAGAGAGCCTGCAGGTGTGGGTGTTGCCTGCCAGTGTGGGTGAGGGTGTGACCTGCATGGGTGGGTGTGGCCTGCGGGTGCCAGTGCGGGTGTGGCCTGTAGCTGTGGGTGGTCTCCTACTGTAGACAGGGAGCCCAATGGTCAAACTGGTCAGACTTTGAACTGCGTGCTGGGTAGACGGGGTGCCCTGTGGTGTCAGACTGTGGACAGGGTGCCGTGTAGTGTCAGACTGTGGACGGGGTGCGGGTGGTCAGACTGTGGATGGGATGGTGGGTGGTGTCAGACTGTGGACGGGGTGGTGGGTGGTGTCAGACTGTGGACGGGGTGGTGGGTGGGTCAGACTGTGGACGGGGTGGTGGGTGGTCAGACTGTGGACGGGGTAGTGGGTGGTGTCAGACTGTGGACGGGGTGCGGGTGGTCAGACTGTGGACGGGTGGTGGGTGGTCAGACTGTGGACGGGGGGATGGGTGGTGTCAGACTGTGGACAGGTGGTAGGTGGTCAGACTGTGGACGGGGTGCCGGGTGGTGTCAGACTGTGGACGGGGTGGTGGGTGGTCAGACTGTGGACGGGTGGTAGGTGGTCAGACTGTGGACGGGTTGTAGGTGGTCAGACTCTGGACGGGGTGGTGGATGGTATCAGACTGTGGACGGGTGGTGGGTGGTCAGGCTGTGGACGGGGTGGTGGGTGGGGTCAGACTGTGGATGGGGTGGTGGGTGGTGTCAGACTGTGGACGAGGTGGTGGGTGGTGTCAGACTGTGGACGGGGTGATGGGTGGTGTCAGACTGTGGACGGGGTGGTGGGTGGTGTCAGACTGTGGACGGGGTGGTAGGTGGTCAGACTGTGGGCGGGGTGGTGGGTGGTGTCAGACTGTGGACGGGGTGCCGGTGGGTCAGACTGTGGACAGGGTGGTGGGTGGTCAGACTGTGGACGAGGTGGTGGGTGGTCAGACTGTGGACGGGGTGGTGGGTGGTCAGACTGTGGACGAGGTGGTGGGTGGTCAGACTGTGGACGGGGTGGTAGGTGGTCAGACTCTGGACGGGGTGGTGGATGGTATCAGACTGTGGACGGGTGGTGGGTGGTCAGACTGTGGACGGGGTGGTGGGTGGGGTCAGACTGTGGACGGGGTGGTGGATGGTATCAGACTGTGGACGGGGTGGTGGGTGGTCAGACTGTGGATGGGGTGCCGGGTGGTGTCAGACTGTGGACGGGGTGCCAGGTGGTGTCAGACTGTGGACGGCTGTTGGTTGGTGTCAGACTGTGGACTGGGTGTTGGGTGGTCAGACTGTGGACGGGATGCAGGGTGGTGTCAGACTATGGACGGGGTGCCAGGTGGTGTCAGACTCTGGATGGAGTTGTGGGTGGTATTAGACTGTGGACGGGGTTCCGGGTGGAGTCAGACTGTGGACGAGGTGGTAGGTGGTGTCAGACTGTGGACGGGGTGGTGGGTGGTCAGACTGTGGACGGGGTGGTGGGTGGTGTCAGACTGTGGATGGGGTGGTGGGTGGTGTCAGACTGTGGACGGGGTGGTGGGTGGTGTCAGACTGTGAACGGGGTGGTGGGTAGTCAGACTGTGGACGGGGTGGTGGGTGGTGTCAGACTGTGGACGGGTGGTGGGTGGTCAGACTATGGATGGGGTGGTGGGTGGTCAGACTGTGGACGGGGTGGTGGGTGGTGTCAGACTGTGGACGAGGTGATGGGTGGTGTCAGACTGTGGACGGGTGGTGGGTGGTCAGACTGTGGACAGGGTGATGGGTGGTGTCAGACTGTGGACGGGGTGGTAGGTGGTCAGACTGTGGACGGGGTGGTGGGTGGTGTCAGACTGTGGACGGGGTGGTGGGTTGGTGTCAGACTTGTGGACGGGGGTGCCGGTGGGTCAGACTGTGGACAGGGTGGTGGGTGGTCAGACTGTGGACGAGGTGGTGGGTGGTCAGACTGTGGACAGGGTGGTGGGTGGTCAGACTGTGGACGGGGTGCCGGTGGGTCAGACTGTGGACGGGGTGGTGGGTGGTGTCAGACTGTGGACGGGGTGGTGGGTGGTCAGACTCTGGACGGGGTGGTGGGTGGTGTCAGACTGTGGATGGGGTGGTGGGTGGTGTCAGACTGTGGACGGGGTGGTGGATGGTATCAGACTGTGGACGGGTGGTGGGTGGTCAGGCTGTGGACGGGGTGGTGGGTGGGGTCAGACTGTGGATGGGGTGGTGGGTGGTGTCAGACTGTGGACGGGGTGCCGGTGGGTCAGACTGTGGACGGGGTGGTGGGTGGTCAGACTGTGGACGGGGTGCCGGTGGGTCAGACTGTGGACGGGGTGGTGGGTGGTCAGACTGTGGATGGGGTGGTGGGTGGTGTCAGACTGTGGACGAGGTGGTGGGTGGTGTCAGACTGTGGACGGGGTGATGGGTGGTGTCAGACTGTGAACGGGGTGGTGGGTAGTCAGACTGTGGACGGGGTGGTGGGTGGTGTCAGACTGTGGACGAGGTGATGGGTGGTGTCAGACTGTGGACGGGGTGGTGGGTGGTCAGACTGTGGACAGGGTGATGGGTGGTGTCAGACTGTGGACGGGGTGGTGGGTGGTCAGACTGTGGACGGGGTGGTGGGTGGTGTCAGACTGTGGATGGGGTGGTGGGTGGTGTCAGACTGTGGACGGGGTGCCGGTGGGTCAGACTGTGGACAGGGTGGTGGGTGGTCAGACTGTGGACGGGGTGGTGGGTGGTCAGACTGTGGACGGGGTGGTGGGTGGTCAGACTGTGGACGGGGTGGTGGGTGGTGTCAGACTGTGGACGGGGTGGTGGGTGGTCAGACTGTGGACGGGGTGGTGGGTGGTGTCAGACTGTGGACGGGGTGGTGGGTGGTCAGACTGTGGACGGGGTGGTGGGTGGTCAGACTGTGGATGGGGTGGTGGGTGGTGTCAGACTGTGGACGGGGTGCCGGTGGGTCAGACTGTGGACGGGGTGGTGGGTGGTGTCAGACTGTGGACGGGTTGTAGGTGGTCAGACTGTGGACGGGGTGGTGGGTGGTGTCAGACTGTGGACGGGGTGGTGGGTGGGGTCAGACTGTGGACGGGGGTGTGGGGTGTCAGACTGTGGATGGGGTGGTGGGTGGTCAGACTGTGGACGGGGTGGTGGGTGGTCAGACTGTGGACGGGGTGCCGGTGGGTCAGACTGTGGACGGGGTGGTGGGTGGTCAGACTGTGGATGGGGTGCCGGTGGGTCAGACTGTGGACAGGGTGGTGGGTGGTCAGACTGTGGATCGGGTGGCCTCTCTCTCTGGACCTAAAACCACAGCCCTGCCTCTGGCCTGGTCATCTTCCCTGCTCTAACCCAGACCGCAGCCTGCACCTAGGCAGGAGGTGGAGGGCGCCTGGCAGATGTTGGGCTGGGCAAGGCAGTTCCCTATGGGACCAGGGCGAGGCTGGGGTGTGCAAGGAGTCCGAGCCTAGGGGGCCGAGGGGCAGCCTCTCCAGGGACCGATGCCCAGAGCAAGGGGCAGGTCCCCGCCTCACTGTCTGGGCCTGGAAGGGGCCCAGAGTGGCACTCCCTCTCTCCAGCCCGCCCCTCACCCTCCTCACTCCCTCCAGCCTGTCCCTTGCCCTCTGGGCAGCTCAGCCCCACCTGATTCCCCAAAGCACCAGCTTCCCAAGGAGGGGGGGTGGGAGACAGGGCCGAGAGGAGCCTGGGCTCCAGAGCCTGCACAGTCACCCCTCCAGCCCCCCCACCTCACACCCACATCCCCCCACATCCCCCACATCCCCCCGCTGTCCGCCGCTGTCCACCTGCTGCCCCCCTGCCGCCGCGGTCTCCCTACTGTCCCCCCGCTGCAGCCCCCACTTCCCCTCCCCGCTGGCCCCCTGCACCCCCCGCTGTCCCCCTGCTGTCCCCTGCGCCACCCGCTGTCCCCCCCACTGTCCCCCCGCATTCCCCCCGCTGACCCCCTGTCCCTGCTGTCCCCCCTGCTGCCCCCCATCCTCTGCTGCCCTGCTGCCCCCGCTGGAGGGAGCGCGCAGAACATCCCACCCAGAGGCCGCACCACCCGCACCTCCTCAGCCAAACCCGGGAGACTCCAGCCCCAGCCCGGCACCGCACCATGCGGCCCTGCCCCAGGTCAGCGGGCTCCCGAGGGCGCCAGTCTCCGCGCCTCCCCCTGCCCCCGGGCCTCCGTCTCCCCCCCCACACACTCCCTCCCCCTGTCCCCCCCACCACCCACCCTGTCCCCCACCCTGCCCCCCCGCCCCCCATCATCCCCCCCCCCCACCCCGTCCCCAGGGGCAGCGCAAGGCGGGAAGGCATCCTTCAGGAGAGGAGCATCTTCCTCCCGCCCAAGAGGGGGCCAGCGGGCACGGGGTCCGGGAGGCTGGGCGACCTCTGACCCTTCCCTCCGGAGCCCGGACCTCTGGCCGAGGCTGCGGAGCGGCAGAGTCCTGGGCCAGGGCCCTTCCAGCCCCGCCTGTGCCCCGGGCCGCTCCCCGGCCACCGCGGAGCCCGGGGGTGGGCTCTCCGACCCCCTCACGCTGAGGCCGGAGGGGCCTGGGCACCAGAGGCAGCAGCTGCACAGGCCCGCCAGGACTGGAACCGGCCCGGCCACACCCTGTCCGGCTGCCCTGAGAGGGGCGGCTGGAACCTGGGGTGGGGCCGGACTCCCTCCGTCCACAGAGATCCTGCCGTCCTCCTCACCCCGCCCACCCGTCCCGCTGGCTTTTTCTGTTTGCTTGTTTCTTTAAAAACAGCTTTATTGAAATATATGTAATTAACATGTAAAACTTACCAGTGGAAAGTGTACATTTTAGTGGTTTTTGGTTTTGTTTGTAGAGCTGCACAGTCATCCCCAAAATCTAATTGTACAACATTTCATTGCCCCCAAAAGGAACTCCACTCCGCTCTCTTCTCTTCCTTCCTCCCTCATGAGCCTGGGAATTCTGCCTGTTTTCCCAGCTTGGCCTCCTGCCCTCAGGGACTCTCCACCGGGCGGGCGGGGTCCCCCAACTGCCCCTCACTCCCCCTTCTCATCCCCCACACCAGTCCACAGGCCTTTGAATTTAAGGAGCTCACTACAGCAGGAAACAGATGGAGGAACAGAAATGATGAACAGTGAGAATTTCAAAGGCTCCGCAGCTGTCACAGGCCCATAAAGACTTCCTCCTGAGCTGGTCCTGGACGCACTCGCAGCCTCTGTCCCAAGTGTCCGCTCTGGCCGGGCCTTCTCGCTGCTGCTCACAGATGCGACCACTGAGGCCCGAGAGCAGAGTGGCCACGTGGTTTTAGGATCGGCACAAAATGAGGATGCAGCAACCTTGTCTAAAGCGTGTTAGGAGCCTCCAGGTGGTGACTGCAGAGCAGGAAGGAAACCAGCGTGGCCTCGCTGCAGGGCCTGGCGGAGCTGGGCGAGGCCTGTGGAGGTCAGACAGCTCCCGAACAGCCATCTGCTGGGGCAATGCGGGTTTCAGTGTCGGGTCCAGGAGTCTTAAGCGGAATGTTCTGTCTCTGCGTTTGCCTGCAGGCACCTTCCTCCCTCCCACCCACCACAGCTGATGAGCGCGTGGCTATGGCCTTTCTCTCTATGACTAAAAAGAATAGCTAACAGCAGGGCAAGGCTGTGAGACATCCATGCTGCACAAGCCCTGGTGCTCCGGGAAGCCCTTCAGCTGTCCTGGGACGCAAGCTAAAGAGGGCACTGGGCAGAGCACCCTCCCTGCAGTGGGAACGCCCTCCCTGCAGTGGGATGCCCTCCCTGCAGTGGGAGCACCCTCCCTGCAGTGGGAACACCCTCCCTGCAGTGGGAACGCCCTCCCTGCAGTGGGATGCCCTCCCTGCAGTGGGAGCACCCTCCCTGCAGTGGGATGCCCTCCCTGCAGTGGGAGCACCCTCCCTGCAGTGGCAACACCCTCCCTGCAATGGGAACTCCCTCCCTGCAGTGGGATGCCCTCCCTGCAGTGGGAGCACCCTCCCTGCAGTGGGAACACCCTCCCTGCAATGGGAACTCCCTCCCTGCAGTGGGATGCCCTCCCTGCAGTGTGAACACCCTTCCTGCAGTGGGAACTCCCTCCCTGCAGTGGGAACACCCTCCCTGCAATGGGAGCACCCTCCCTGCAGTGGGAACACCCTCCCTGCAGTGGGAGCACCTTCCCTACAGTGGGAACGCCTTTCCTGCAGTGGGAACACCCTCCCTGCAGTGGGAACACCCTCCCTGCAATGGGAACTCCCTCCCTGCAGTGGGATGCCCTCCCTGCAGTGGGAACATTCTCCCTGCAGTGGGAACACCCTCCCTGCAGTGGGAACACCCTCCCTGCAATGGGAGCACCCTCCCTGCAGTGGGAACATTCTCCCTGCAGTGGGAACACCCTCCCTGCAGTGGGAGCACCCTCCCTGCAGTGGGAGCACCCTCCCTGCAGTGGGAGCACCCTCCCTGCAGTGGGAGCACCCTCCCTGCAGTGGGAGCACCTTCCCTGCAGTGGGAACGCCCTCCCTGCAGTGGGAGCACCCTCCCTGCAATGGGAGCACCCTCCCTGCAGTGGGAACACCCTCCCTGCAGTGGGAGCACCTTCCCTGCAGTGGGAGCACCCTCCCTGCAGTGGGAGCACCTTCCCTACAGTGGGAACGCCCTCCCTGCAGTGGGAACACCCTCCCTGCAGTGGGAACACCCTCCTTGCAGTGGGAACACCCTCCCTGCAGTGGGAACACCCTCCCTGCAGTGGGAACACCCTCCTTGCAGTGGGAACACCCTCCCTGCAGTGGGAGCACCCTCCCTGCAGTGGGAGCACCCTCCCTGCAGTGGGAACACCCTCCCTGCAGTGGGAACGCCCTCCCTGCAGTGGGAACGCCCTCCCTGCAGTGGGAACGCCCTCCCTGCAGTGGGAGCACCCTCCCTGCAGTGGGAACGCCCTCCCTGCAGTGGGAGCACCCTCCCTGCAGTGGGAACACCCTCCCTGCAGTGGGAGCACCCTCCCTGCAGTGGGAGCACCCTCCCTGCAGTGGGAACACCCTCCCTGCAGTGGGAACGCCCTCCCTGCAGTGGGAACGCCCTCCCTGCAGTGGGAACGCCCTCCCTGCAGTGGGAACGCCCTCCCTGCAGTGGGAGCACCCTCCCTGCAGTGGGAACACCCTCCCTGCAGTGGGAGCACCCTCCCTGCAGTGGGAACACCCTCCCTGCAGTGGGAGCACCCTCCCTGCAGTGGGAGCACCCTCCCTGCAGTGGGAACGCCTTTCCTGCAGTGGGAACTCCCTCCCTGCAGTGGGAACACCCTTTCTGCAGTGGGAACTCCCTCCCTGCAGTGGGAGCACCCTCCCTGCAGTGGGAGCACCCTCCCTGCAGTGGGAACGCCTTTCCTGCAGTGGGAACTCCCTCCCTGCAGTGGGAACACCCTTTCTGCAGTGGGAGCACCCTCCCTGCAGTGGGAACTCCCTCCCTGCAGTGGGAGCACCCTCCCTGCAGTGGGAACACCCTCCCTGCAGTGGGAACTCCCTCCCTGCAGTGGGAACACCCTCCCTGCAGTGGGAACACCCTCCTTGCAGTGGGAACACCCTCCCTGTAGTGGGAACACCCTCCCTGCAGTGGGGGCACCCTCCCTGCAGTGGGAGCACCCTCCCTGCAGTGGGAACACCCTCCCTGCAGTGGGAGCACCTTCCCTGCAGTGGGAACGCCTTTCCTGCAGTGCAAGTGCCACAGCGGGAAGGACGCTCAGCTGCTTACTTCAGCCAGTGGAACCTTCCCTCCCATCTGTGCTGCTCAGTTGTAGGGGACCTCACTAGCTCAGCCCATAGAGAGTCTCCTAATGGGACATGTACAGTGAGGGGCCTGTAATATACATTTCATGCAACAACTTAAAACATGTATATATGAGCCTGTGTCTCTTTTATTTAAAATTCATGCACTGGGGCGGGGTCCCTCAGCCCCGCCTGCCCCCACTCACAGTCCAGGAGCCCTCATGGGCGGGAGGTGACCCGGCCATCAGGGGAAGGTGACACCTCATCACACCACTGCCGGCAGCACAAGCCTTGGCCGGCCCTGGTTATCGGAGCCTCGGGCGGCCCTGGGTGGCTGGGGGGCTGCGGGACTAGGGACTCTGGAGGTAGGCACATGGAGAAACCGGGCCATCCTGCAGGCAGGCCTGGCCTTGCCATGTGCCTGCCACCCCGACGGGGCTGAGGGGACTGGGCACTACCATATTGTGGCTGTGGGCACTGCCATCTTTGAGGGCATGGCAGTAATTAGCGTATCCCCTCCTTATTGGCTGTGGGTGCCACCATCTTTGTGACAGCATAAGGGTCAATTAGCATATTCCCTCTTTCATAGACAGGATTAGGGGCCCGGTGCATGAAAATTTATGCACTGGAGTGGGGAGGGGGTTCCTCAGCCCTGCCTGCACCCTCTTACAATCCAGGACCCTTTGGGCAGGACTCCTAGGCTTGGCCTGAGATCAGGGCCTATTGGGACTTTCCTTCCCAGGAAAGCCATCTGTGCAGCACTGCCCCCCTCCCCTGCCACCCATGGCCTCTCTCTGCAAGTCACAGGCTGGAGTGCAATGGTTTGGCTGGCCTGGGCCTCCCTCTTTCTTTGCTGGGGGTGGAGCCAGCCCTCTCAGGGGCCGTCTGCCTACCTGATCACCCTAACCATTGGTCTGCCTACCTGATCACCCTAACCGCTGGTCTGCCTACCTGATCACCCCTAACCACTCTGCCTGACTGCTGCCTGATTGCCCCTTACCACTTGCTTGGGGGTGGAGCCAGCATTGACCTCCAGTTGGTCCGCCTCTGGTTGTTACTGGTCATTATGACCCAGGGTTTTTATATATTAGGATTATGGTGGCCCCCACATGGAGATGGATTGACCTGCTGAGGGGACTTTTGGCCACATCTGGAGACATTTCTGTTGTTACAGTGGGGAGGCAGAGGCTGCCACTGCTTCCCATAGCTTCCCGTGGCCGAGAAAGGGTGCTGTGCACACTCAGGGGTGCCTGGCGTGGCTCCAGCATGAAATGCCTCAGCCCCAAGTGTCCCCAGCGCTGAGACTGAAGAGCCCTGACCAGCCGTTGCAATCCATTTTGCTATTCCCAAGGAAAGAAAGGTCGCTAGGACAGAAAGACCAATTTGTGAAAATCTACCTCTTGGGAAGAAATGTGGAGAGATGTTGACCACATGTGTTATCATTGTGTGAGAACTAACTGGGCCCAAAGCAAATAAGTCTCAGGTAAACTCACAACACCCCAGCCAGCGTGCACTGTGGTCCCTGTTTCGCTGACGAGAGGACTAAGGCTCCAAGAAGAAGCGAGGAGAGGGCTGCTGGGTGGGTCTCCCCAGTGTCGCCATCACAAGATCATTGTTACTTTGAGATCCATTTTCCCTCTTGGCACCCCATGGGCTTTGGTCACCCCACCAGCTGCCCACTTTCCTGCCTCTGGCTCAGGAACTGACCCTCCCCATGTGCTCACAGAGGACCCAGTTTTTCTCTTTCTTTTTTAAAAAATATGTTTTATTGATTTTTTACAGAGAGGAAGGGAGAGAGATAGAGAGCTAGAAACATTGATGAGAGAGAAACATCAGTCAGCTGCCTCTTGCACACCCCCTACTGGGGATGTGCCCGCAACCCAGATATATGCTCTTGACCAGAATCAAACCTGGGACCCTTCAGTTCACAGGCTGATGCTCTAGTCTATCCACTGAGCCAAACCGGTTTCGGCGAACCCAGTTTTTCTTGCTTCCCATCCACCCCACCTCTGCCAGTGACCATGCCCTCGGCACAGCACGGGGTCCAGGGTGAAGGACCCTCCTGCTCCATGCTGACCCCGGGCTGGGCGTGGGGATGGGGCAGGGAGCCAGGTAAGAGCAGCCGCGTGCTGAGCCCCCTGGACACCGGGATGGACTGGAGGTGGTCACAGCACTCCTCGCAGGAGCAGCCGTGGGAGCTGTGCGCCCTGTGGCTCTAGGGCCCCACCGCCAGCCGAGAGCCAGGACGGCGACCCAGTGCCGAGGCCCCTGGCGGCCTCGGTGAGCGGTGGAGGCGTTTTCCGGTGCCAGCCTGTCTCCGCTATGAGTGGGACATGGTTATACTAAACAGCATTTCTGTTTATCTTCTAGTCAGTTCAACCGGCATCCTGTAGTTTTATTTGCTAAATCTCTCAGCCCTTCGAGGAAGCTAAAGAGAAGAGAGCTCCTGGTGGCATCTGAGCCCAAATCCACTGAGGGAGGCAGGCACGGGCCTCTCGGCATTGGCCACGGAGAGCCAGCCCCGGTCCGGAGCCACGCGATGGTCTGAAGCAGCCAGTCACAAAGCCGCAGGCGCGGACTCTCTCCGCCACCTGAGCGGCCAGCCAAGGGAACAGAGGATGCGCCGCGGGCTGGGAGAGGGGAAGGAGGAGGAAGTTTCTCTCGGACAGTGAGCAGGCTGTTAGATTTGGGGTGACTGCAATGCTATGAACAAAGCTAAGACCACTGAACTGCCTTTCACACGGCGAGTTTCCCATGCTCAGTGTATCCCACTGCAGCTGTTTACGAAGAGGAAGGACGGGTTCCCGCTGAGCCCGCAGGGACAAAGGTGAGTGGCAGCTGGCCGGTGGTGCAGCCGCCCTCCCTCCCACATCGCTCCGCCCGCCTTGCAGCCTCCGCCCACCAGCAGTGCTGCGGCCGGTCACACTGGTGCCCGGCGGTGGCCAGGGCCGGCTCCCCCCGGTGCCCGCTGAAACGGGCAGCACTCTGCCATGGACAGTGCAGCTCTCGGGTGCCTGAGAGAAACATGGTGCGGAGCTCACCTGGTTCCAGCACGGCCTCCCGCCGCCCCCCGGGGTTCGTCCTGTCTCCGGGCCTGGGCTCCACCAGGAAGCTCAAAGCCCAGGCCCAGCGTCCTCTGGTGCTCGCCCAGGCCCTGCGGGCCGGCCCAGGCCGCAGAGACCACGGCCGGGACTGCGGCCGCAGGGCGAGGCAGGCGGGGCCCTTCTTGTGTGTTTGCATCCGCTGCAGGGAGAGGAACCTCTGCCCAGAAAACCACCGATGGGCTGCTCCTGCCCGCCTGCCCTCCACGGCCCAGCGCCCAGAGCAATCTGACTGCTCTGTGCCCGCCCTCACCTCACCCCGCTCTGTGCCCGCCCTCACCTCACCCCGCTCTGTGCCCGCCCTCACCTCACCCCGCTCTGTGCCCGCCCTCACCTGCTCCCGACAGTCCAGCACCAGAGGGAGCTGAGCGGCCCCGTGGAGGGAACCGTGACTTCTTAGCTGTGAGGCTTCCTGGTGAGATCCACAGGCCTCTGCCTCCCAGCCCCTGTCCGCACTGACCCCCTCTATTCCTCCGCTGCATTACCTCACGTCACAACAACCACGTGGGGTCACAGGCAGCCAGGCGCGGCCCAGGACACTGCCGGAGGGCCTCCCCGAATGGAGGCCGCGCGGTGTGCGGCCCCCGCCCCCTCATGGAGAAGGAGGACGCGGAGCGGCCACAGAAGAGGCTCCAGGGCACTCTGGGCAGTCTGCGAGCCCGGCCCGCCCACACTGCTGCCCGCCCAGCCCCTCTCCCACTCCCAGCACTGAGGGCCCCGCCCTGTGGCCCGAGGCCACGGCCAAGAGCCCACATTCTGTCTCTGAGAGTTTGTGCGAGTCCCCCCCCAGGCCGGAGCACCTCGTGGGCAGGAGGAGGAGGAGGAGAGGAGAGGGAGGAGGAGGAGGAGGGGGGGGGGAGGAGGAGGAGGAGAGGAGGAGGAGGAGAGGGGGGGGAGGAGGAGGAGGAGAGGGGGAGGAGAGGACCGGGTGCTATGAGTGGAGGCTGGGGGAGCTGTGATTGGAGGCTGGGGGGGCTGTGAGTGGAGGCTGGGGGGCTGTGAGTGGAGGCTGGGGGGCTGTGAGTGGAGGCTGGGGGCTGTGAGTGGAGGCTGGGGGCTGTGAGTGGAGGCTGGGGGGCTGTGAGTGGAGGCTGGGGGGGCTGTGAGTGGAGGCTGGGGGGCTGTGAGTGGAGGCTGGGGGCTGTGAGTGGAGGCTGGGGTCTGTGAGTGGAGGCTGGGGCAGGGCCAGTGCAGGTGAGCTGGGGGCCTGGGCACAGCGCCCACAGGGGCCCTCGTCAGAGGCTGGCTCTGGTGAGAAGAACACATCACAGGACTTCTCTCCAGTCTGTCCAGTTGCTGCTGGTGCTGGAGGAGGTCTTCACTGCCAGGCCACCCAGGAGCCGCCCGCCGCCCACAGGGTCTGTGCCGCCCACAGGGTCTGTGCCCGGGGATCAGTGCCCGGGGGGGTCAGTGAACGGGGGGTCAGTGCCGGGGTCAGTGCCCGGGGGTCAGTGCCCGGGGGGGTCTGTGCCCAGGGGAGTCTGTGCTGGGGGTCAGTGCCCGGGGGGTCTGTGCCCGGGGGTCAGTGCCCGGGGGTCAGTGCCCGGGGGGTCTGTGCCCAGGGGAGTCTGTGCCTGGGGGTCAGTGCCCGGGGGGTCTGTGCCCGGGGGTCAGTGCCCGGGGGGTCAGTGCCCGGGGGGGTCAGTGCCCGGGGGTCTGTGCCGGGGGGGTCTGTGCCCGGGGGTCTGTGCCCGGGGGTCTGTGCCCGGGGGTCTGTGTCCGGGGGTCTGTGCCCGGGGGTCTGTGCCCGGGGGGGTCTGTGTCCGGGGGGGTCTGTGCCCGGGGGTCAGTGCCCGGGGGTCTGTGCCGGGGGGGGGGTCAGTGCCCGGTGGTCTGTGCCCGGGGGTCTGTGCCGGGGGGGTCTGTGCCCGGGGGTCTGTGCCGGGGGGGGGTCTGTGCCCGGGGGGTCTGTGCCGGGGGGGTCTGTGCCCGGGGGTCCGTGCCAGGGGGGGGTCAGTGCCCGGGGGGGTCCGTGCCCAGGGGTCTGTGCCCCGGGGTCTGTGCCCGGGGGTCTGTGCCCGGGGGTCTGTGCCGGGGGGTCTGTGCCGGGGGGGGGGTCTGTGCCCGGGGGTCTGTGCCCCGGGGGTCTGTGCCCGGGGGTCTGTGCCCGGGGGGGTCTGTGCCCGGGGGTCTGTGCCCGGGGGTCAGTGCCCGGGGGTCTGTGCCGGGGGGGGTCTGTGCCCGGGGGTCTGTGCCGGGGGGGGGTCTGTGTCCGGGGGGTCTGTGCCGGGGGGGGGGGTCTGTGCCCGGGGGTCTGTGCCGGGGGGGGTCTGTGCCCCGGGGGGTCAGTGCCCGGGGGGGGTCAGTGCCCGGGGGGGTCTGTGCCCCGGGGGGTCAGTGCCCGGGGGGGTCAGTGCCCGGGGGGGTCAGTGCCCGGGGGTCTGTGCCCGGGGGTCTGTGCCGGGGGGGGGTCAGTGCCCGGTGGTCTGTGCCCGGGGGTCTGTGCCGGGGGGGGGGGTCTGTGTCCGGGGGTCTGTGCCGGGGGGGGTCTGTGCCCCGGGGTCTGTGCCCGGGGGTCAGAGCCCGCACTCAGCGGAAGAAGCACGCCGGCCAGGCCTCCCCGCCTGTAAAAGGGTGAGCTCGGGCTGGTTAGGTGCAGGTAACAAACCCCAGTAAGCGGCTGCCTCGGCCTGTGAAGAGGGGCTCTCTCCGGCCCATCCTTTCCGGAGAAAATGGGAACTGAGCCGCCTGCCAGAGGGAGGCCTCGGCTCTGGCTCCGCCCCCTGGACAGTGGCTGCCCCGCTCTGGCCACCACACTGCGTCCTGGTGCCCGGCGAGTGGGGACGGCGGAGCCAAGGTCCCGGGGAGCCGCCAGGAGTCCTGGGCCTCGACTTCCTCTCCCACTGCCGCGGGCGCTGGGCTCAGGCCCCACCGGAGCCCCTGCTCACCTCTCAGATCCCCCAGGCTCACGGCCAAGGGCAAGTGCCGCCAAGGGAGGCCGTGGTGGACGGATAGCCACTCCCACTGCGGGGGGGGGGGCGCCCCCCAGGCTTCCTCCCCGCCCCCCAGGGCCTTCCCAGGAAGCCGCGGGCTCCTGCATCTTCCCCTGGGAGTCCCCTTGGAGACCGCCTCATACCGCCTGGCCCTTCTGCAGAGGGACTGGCTTTCCATTGTGCCGAGGTCATTGGAGGAGGAGGAGGAGGAGGAGGAGGAGGAGGAGGAGGAGGAGGAGAAGGGGAAGGAGGGGGGAGGAGGAGGAGGGGGAAGAAGGGGAAAAGGGGAGGGGAAGGAGGGGAGGAGGAGGAAGAGGAGGGATGGGGGAGGGGGGAGGAAAGAGGGGGAGGGGAAGGGGAAAGAGGGGGAGGGGGAGGAGGGGAGGGGGAGGGGAGGGGAAAGAGGGGGAGGTGGTGGAGAAAGAGGGGGAGGGGGAGGAGGGGGAAGGAGGGGGGGGGGGAGGAGGAGGACAGAGGTTGCATGCACATCTCTATCACGGAGACCCACCCCATGGCCAGGTCAGAAGCCCTTCTCACAGAACCTTGCCTCCCAAGCACTGCTGGGCACAGGTCCGAGGAGACCAGGCACCTCTGCCTGGGGCTCGGGGGAGGCAGGCAGGCAGCCGGGGCCAGCTGGAAGGCAGCCTGGGCACCGGCAGCAGGGCCTGGCCTTTGTGGGCGCTAGTCCCCCTCCCCTAGAGCCGCACCGCCTATCCCGCTTCAGACTCAGGAGAAAGGCCCGCGGCGGTGCGGAGCGGCCCAGAGCGGCTATTACAGGTCAGGCTCAGACTCCCAGCTCAGTCTGGTGACTCCCGAGAGAGTGGAGCCTCAGCGGGGGCGGGGGAGGGGGTTCCAGCCGGAGAACAGCAGGCGGAGGCCGGGAGCGGGGCCAGGAGGCCCTGGGCTGGGACCCACCTTCTTCCTCACTCCCTCTGCACCACGTGCCCGCTCTGCCCACTGCCTGCCTGCTTCCCAGATCGCTGCCTTACACCCACACCCTCCAGGAGCCTCAGAGTCCGGCTCCACCGGCCCTGGGCAGCACGTGGTGTCTGAATGGTCTCCCATCTGAATGGGAGCCAAAGCACCTGCTTGAGAGTGTTACCCAGGACTGTGTGAGGCGCTGCCTGTGCCCACCACCCAGCTCGGAGGAGGTGTGGGCGCTGTCTGTACCCACCTCCCAGCTCCCCTGGAGGTGTGGGCACTGTCTGTACCCACCACCCAGCTCGGAGGAGGTGTGGGCGCTGTCTGTACCCACCACCCAGCTCGAAGGAGGTGTGGGCGCTGTCTGTACCCACCTCCCAGCTCGGAGGAGGTGTGGGCGCTGTCTGTACCCGGCACCCAGCTCGGAGGAGGTGTGGGCGCTGTCTGTACCCACCACCCAGCTCGGAGGAGGTGTGGGCGCTGTCTGTACCCACCTCCCAGCTCGGAGGAGGTGTGGGCGCTGTGTGTACCCACCTCCCAGCTCCCCTGGAGGTGTGGGCGCTGTCTGTACCCGGCACCCAGCTCGGAGGAGGTGTGGGCGCTGTCTGTACCCAGCACCCAGCTCGGAGGAGGTGTGGGCGCTGTCTGTACCCGGCACCCAGCTCGGAGGAGGTGTGGGCGCTGTCTGTACCCGGCACCCATCTCGGAGGAGGTGTGGGCGCTGTCTGTACCGGCACCCAGCTCGGAGGAGGGTGTGGGCGCTGTCTGTACCCGGCACCCATCTCGGAGGAGGTGTGGGCGCTGTCTGTACCCACCACCCAGCTCAGAGGAGGTGTGGGCGCTGTCTGTACCCACCTCCCAGCTCGGAGGAGGTGTGGGCGCTGTCTGTACCCACCACCCAGCTCGGAGGAGGTGTGGGCGCTGTCTGTACCCGGCACCCAGCTCGGAGGAGGTGTGGGCGCTGTCTGTACCCACCTCCCAGCTCGGAGGAGGTGTGGGCGCTGTCTGTACCCACTTCCCAGCTCGGAGGAGGTGTGGGCGCTGTCTGTACCCGGCACCCAGCTCGGAGGAGGTGTGGGCGCTGTCTGTACCCGGCACCCATCTCGGAGGAGGTGTGGGCGCTGTCTGTACCCACCACCCAGCTCAGAGGAGGTGTGGGCGCTGTCTGTACCCACCTCCCAGCTCGGAGGAGGTGTGGGCGCTGTCTGTACCCACTTCCCAGCTCGGAGGAGGTGTGGGCGCTGTCTGTACCCGGCACCCAGCTCGGAGGAGGTGTGGGCGCTGTCTGTACCCACCTCCCAGCTCGGAGGAGGTGTGGGCGCTGTCTGTACCCACTTCCCAGCTCGGAGGAGGTGTGGGCGCTGTCTGTACCCGGCACCCAGCTCGGAGGAGGTGTGGGCGCTGTCTGTACCCGGCACCCATCTCGGAGGAGGTGTGGGCGCTGTCTGTACCCGGCACCCATCTCGGAGGAGGTGTGGGCGCTGTCTGTACCCACCACCCAGCTCGGAGGAGGTGTGGGCGCTGTCTGTACCCACCTCCCAGCTCGGAGGAGGTGTGGGCGCTGTCTGTACCCGGCACCCAGCTCGGAGGAGGTGTGGGCGCTGTCTGTACCCGGCACCCATCTCGGAGGAGGTGTGGGCGCTGTCTGTACCCGGCACCCAGCTCGGAGGAGGTGTGGGCGCTATCTGTACCCACCTCCCAGCTCAGAGGAGGTGTGGGCGCTGTCTGTACCCACCACCCAGCTCGGAGGAGGTGTGGGCGCTGTCTGTGCCCACCTCCCAGCTCGGAGGAGGTGTGGGCGCTGTCTGTACCCGGCACCCAGCTCGGAGGAGGTGTGGGCGCTGTCTGTACCCACCTCCCAGCTCGGAGGAGGTATGGGCGCTGTCTGTACCCGGCACCCAGCTCGGAGGAGGTGTGGGCACTGTCTGTACCCACCACCCAGCTCGGAGGAGGTGTGGGCGCTGTCTGTACCCACCTCCCAGCTCGGAGGAGGTGTGGGCGCTGTCTGTACCCGCCTCCCAGCTCGGAGGAGGTGTGGGCGCTGTCTGTACCCACCTCCCAGCTCCCCTGGAGGTGTGGGCGCTGTCTGTACCCGGCACCCAGCTCGGAGGAGGTGTGGGCGCTGTCTGTACCCACCACCCAGCTCGGAGGAGGTTGTGGGCGCTGTCTGTACCAACCTCCCAGCTCGGAGGAGGTGTGGGCGCTATCTGTACCCACCTCCCAGCTCGGAGGAGGTGTGGGCGCTGTCTGTACCCACCTCCCAGCTCCCCTGGAGGTGTGGGCGCTGTCTGTACCCGGCACCCAGCTCGGAGGAGGTGTGGGCGCTGTCTGTGCCCACCTCCCAGCTTGGAGGAGGTGTGGGCGCTGTCTGTACCCACCACCCAGCTCGGAGGAGGTGTGGGCGCTGTCTGTGCCCACCTCCCATCTCGGAGGAGGTGTGGGCGCTGTCTGTACCCGGCACCCATCTCGGAGGAGGTGTGGGCGCTGTCTTACCCGGCACCCAGCTCGGAGGAGGTGTGGGCGCTGTCTGTACCCGGCACCCATCTCGGAGGAGGTGTGTGGGCGCTGTCTGTACCCACCACCCAGCTCAGAGGAGGTGTGGGCGCTGTCTGTACCCACCTCCCACTCGGAGGATGGTGTGGGCGCTGTCTGTACCCACTTCCCAGCTCGGAGGAGGTGTGGGCGCTGTCTGTACCCGGCACCCATCTCGGAGGAGGTGTGGGCGCTGTCTGTACCCACCTCCCAGCTCGGAGGAGGTGTGGGCGCTGTCTGTACCCACTTCCCAGCTCGGAGGAGGTGTGGGCGCTGTCTGTACCCGGCACCCAGCTCGGAGGAGGTGTGGGCGCTGTCTGTACCGGCACCCATCTCGGAGGAGGGTGTGGGCGCTGTATGTACCCACCACCCAGCTCAGAGGAGGTGTGGGCGCTGTCTGTACCCACCTCCCAGCTCGGAGGGGGTGTGGGCGCTGTCTGTACCCGGCACCCATCTCGGAGGAGGTGTGGGCGCTGTCTGTACCCACCACCCAGCTCGGAGGAAGTGTGGGCGCTGTCTGTACCCGGCACCCAGCTCGGAGGAGGTGTGGGCGCTGTCTGTACCCACCTCCCAGCTCAGAGGAGGTGTGGGCGCTGTCTGTACCCACCTCCCAGCTCCCTTGGAGGTGTGGGCGCTGTCTGTACCCACCACCCAGCTCGGAGGAGGTGTGGGCGCTGTCTGTGCCCACCTCCCAGCTCGGAGAAGGTGAGGGCGCTGTCTGTGCCCACCTCCCAGCTCGGAAGAGGTGTGGGCGCTGTCTGTACCCGGCACCCAGCTCCCCTGGAGGTGTGGGCGCTGTCTGTACCCGGCACCCAGCTCGGAGGAGGTGTGGGCGCTGTCTGTACCCGGCACCCAGCTCGGAGGAGGTGTGGGCGCTGTCTGTGCCCACCTCCCAGCTCCCCTCAGGCCGCTGCGATGCTGACTCCCTGTGCTTGCACTGCACCTGCCCCCCGGGCCCTGGCTCCGTGCAGGCAGAGGGAGCTGCGGGTTGAGGAGGGCCTTTCCCTCCAGCCTTGTCTCCTCTGGCTCAGCGGGGGTTAGGCTAGGCTGCATATGAGAATCCCGGAGGAGTTTTCACGGCCCCACTCCGAGGCCCGGACTGCCCACCACGGAGCTGACCCCGGGAGGGGAGGGGACTGGGAGGGGAGTGGAGGAGAGGGAAGGGGACGGGGAGCTGACCAGGGGAGGGGAGGGAAGGGGAGGGAAGGGGAGGGGAGGGGAGGGGAGGGGAGGGGAGGGGAGGGGGGAGGAGGGGAGGGAGGAAAGGGGAGGGGAGGGGAGGGGAGGGAGGGGAGGAGTGAGGGGAGGGGAGGAGAGGGGGGGAGAGGGAAGGGAAGGAGAGGGGAGGAGAGGAGAGGGGAGGGAAGGGGAGGGAAGGGGAGGAGGGGGGGGGGGAGGGGAGGGGAGGGAAGGGGAGGAGAGGGAAGGGGAGGAGGGAGGGGAGGGGAGGAGAGGGGAGGAGAGGAGAGGGGAGGGAAGGGGAGGGAAGGGGAGGAGGGGGGAGGGGAGGGGAGGGGAGAGGAGGGGAGGGGGGGGAGGGGAGGGGAGGAGAGGGTAGGAGAGGGGAGGGAAGGGACAGGAGGGGGGAGGGGAGGAGAGGGGAGGAGAGGAGAGGGGAGGGGAGGGAAGGGAAGGGGAGGAGGGGGGGGAGGGGAGGGGAGGGAAGGGGACAGGTGAGGGTAGGACAGCACCCGAGCTGGAGCAGGGTCCGGGGCTGCAGAGCCAAGCTGGGGGTGGGGTCCCAGCAGCAGCTCCCGCCTCGCAGGGCGCTGGGCCCAGTCCCCCCTCCCCCGGCTGTGGCTGTGCTGGCCAGGCCTGGGAAACCAGGTTCCTGCTGGGCCCTCCTGCCATAGAGGCCCTTCCTGTGTGCGCGGTGGGGGCGCAGGAGGAGCTGCTGCCTGAGGGGCGTGCTCTGGCTCCCGGTTTGCCAGCATGTGAACACACACGGTTTCCCCTGAGTGCCACCCACCCCTCCGCTCCTCTCCTCTCCTCAGAGGAGCTGCCGGCCCTTCCTTTGTGGGACACCAGCGGGGGTCTTACAGCTGGGCCTGGGCAGCGCCTGGCTTTCTGTCGCCTGCGTTCCAGCCTGTCCGGGCCGGGCCGGGGCGGGAGAACTAACAGCAAAGTGCCCGCACAGACCAGTCATGCTGTCATCCCAGACTCTCCTCTGCCTGCACAGTGGTGCCCTCTCGCAGGCCCAGGAGGCGGGCCAGGAGCAGCAGCCACACCTTGGAATGTAAGGAGGGGTGGCCGGGAGGGGGGGGGGGGCAGATGCTGAAGGTGGGCGTGGGCCCAAGCAGCCCGGCCCCCCTCTCCTCCCCCGTGTTTCGGGGTGCTTACAGGAAGCTGGAAACATGTGCACCCACTTGTGCCCAGAGAAGGAAGGGTCAGTCCCCACCTGTCTGGGGTCTCCAGTTGCTGACGCTGGGTCTGGCCTTTCGCTCAGAAGTTGGGTGTGCCCTGTGCACTGAAAAGTTTCTGGTTTGATTTCCGGTCAGGACACATGCCTGGGTTGTAGGCTCTATCCCAGGTGTGTCCTCTCTCTCATCAATCTTTCTCTCTCCCTCTCTCTCTCTTAAAAAAAAAAAAAAAAAAAAAGCTGATATCCAGACCAGGAAGAGCTGATGCTCGGTAAGGGCCCTGGCTTTGACAGTGGTCGCCCCACGCAGGCACAGAAGGGGCAGCCTCGCTGGGAAGAGCCAGTCCAGTGTGAGGACTCCGCCCCGATGTGTGACTGGCCTCGGCCGCCAGGATCTGCGGCCAGAGGCAAAGCGAGCCCCGGAGGCAGGGCTGCTGATCAGGCTGCTGAGCCCAGGCCGCCCCGCTGCCCAGAGCCGTGTGGTCAGGGAGGCTGCTGTCCCCTCGTCGGAGCAGGAAGCCCATCCCGGAGGGCCGCCTGGCTCGGGGCAGCCCTGCAGCGGGCGCTGTGGGGGCCGGCCGGAACTGGCATGCCAGTTTTGCCATTACTTGCTGCGTAGCCATGGCGGGATTCTGACTCCTCTGTGCCTCAGTTTACCCATCTGCTCACTGATGGGAGCAGTGCCTGCCTCACAGCTGTTCTGAGGATGAAGGGAGCGTGCCCACTTCCACGGGAGGCGGTGTGCAACCACGCCTGCCCACGGCCGGCTGAGTCAGAGCAGCTCCCCGGGATGGACAGCCAAGGTGGTGACGGCCACTGGCTCCCTCTCTCCGCCGTGGGCAGGCACTGCAGGCTGATGCACAGATGCCCATGCTCCTGTGTGGGCACGGAGACCCCCATGGCTCATCCCCTCGGACAGCAGCCCTTCCAGAGGTCGGGCACAGCGAGTTCTGTGGCTGCGCGGGCGCGAGCGAGCGAGCGAGCGTGAGCGAGCGAGCGAGCGAGAGCCGGCTCCGGACCTGCCCCGCGGGCAGGTGCTCCTCCAGGGCCCGGGAGTGCAGGGGCCCGCCCCGCGCCACAGTCTCTGCCGAAGACCCGCGCCCTGTTCCTCCCTGGACCTTCTGGGAGCCGCTGAGGAAGGAGGCGGGAGCGGGAAGCAAACCTCCTGCTTCAGCCGGGCATCTTCCTGCCGAGGAGCAGGTCCCGGCGGGCGGAGGGCGGGAGTGAGAAGTGTGGCTCTCCGACTGGCTGGTGGGGGAGGACAGTGAATAGAAACAGCAACCTCAACCCCAGGAAATCCTTCTTCCGGCATTCCCAGCCTTCCTTCCAGCCCCTCCCCGCTCCCCCCACACACACACTTTGCCGCAGGTCCTGCTGGATAGGCTCCCAGGTCCTCAGACTCTAGGGCCCTCGAAGTGGCCAGCTGCGTGCAGACAGCCGGGGGTGCCCTCGCCGGGTGCCAGGCGGGCTGAGCTGCTGAGTGGTTTCATGGCTCCATGCTGGGCGGTGAGCAGATGGGAGGGAGGACACCTCTCGCCCGGGCGTTGCCTGAGGGCGTTGCTCCTGAGCCACCGCGGGAGCTTCGCCTGCACAGAGGACGGCCTGGCCAGAGGCCAGACTCACTGCCGATGGGTGCTCAGCGCTCGGTCACTCCGGGCCGGCCTCTGTGCAGACACTGGGCCTCTCCGCTGGCACCGCGGGCGCTCGTTCCCGCTCAGCGGGGTGCTCTCCGGCCTCTTTAGGCCCGGGCCACCGCCTGCAGTGGGGCCGGCGTCTGAGCGGAGGAGGACTCCGCACACAGCTGTCACCGCCGCAGCTCCGGCCTGCCTGCTCCCGCTCCGTCCGGGCGCTGCCGCCCGCCCGCTCCGCTGCTCCGGCCGCTCCTGCGCCCGCGGCTGGGCGGACTGCCGGCCAGGCCCACCGGAGGCAGCAGACCGACGTGCCCTCACATCGAGGTCTGCCTGGACACAAAGCCCAGACGTGCCCCGGGAAGGCGGAGGAGGGTGTGTGCTGCCGCACGGCCTGTGTGAGGCCTGGCGGAGGGGCAGCCATGGGCAGGACAGCGGGCACCACGGGAATGCAGCTCCAGAGCACGGCCCCGCTCCTCCCACGCGACACGCCCCGGCTTGGCCCGTGGCCCACCAGGTCCCATGGACAGTCTGATCCCATCCGGGAGCGAAAACACTGCAGGGTGTGTGTGTGTGCCTGTGTGCGGGAGGAGAGCTTGGAGGAAACCCGCAGCCAGTTTTAGCCCTGGGGAAGACCTTCTCATTACTTTACATCTATGAAGGGAATGTGCATGAGCATTATAGGTAAAGTTCTTTTTTTATTAGAATACCAGGAAAAAATAAATAGCTTGTTAGGGGCCTGAGACCTTATCAGATGCAAATGCGCTAAGAATCCAGGAATGCCTGGATCTTGCCAAACCAGAGCCCGACCCTGCCCCGTCCCTCCTGCCCACAGGTCCCTCTGGGAGACAGACTCACAGCAGATCCGGGAGGAAGCATCGTGGGCCTTCTATTGTGAGGGCTGCGCTGGGGGCAGAGCTCTGAGAAAGGAGAGCGCGCCTCTGTTTGGGGTGCTCTGCTGGCTGGAATCGCCTCCGCTGTGGCCGAGGAAGGGGGCGGAGGTTTCTCCGGAAAGCCTGGGCCTGCGCGGCCGGCTGCAGCCCTGGCTCGCAGCTGCATGTTTGCACCTGCTGCTCAGTCACACGAGGCACTGCGTGCTCAGCAGCAGCGTGTCCGCACTGCCCTGCGGCGGCCGGGGGAGCTGTCGCTCTGTGGAGTCTGGCGGGGCTGCTGGCTCTCGGTGGAGTCTGATGGGGCTGCTGGCTCTGTGGAGGCCGAGCGAGGGAAGCTGTCACTCTGTGGAGTCTGGCGGGGCTGCTGGCTCTCGGTGGAGTCTGATGGGGCTGCTGGGTCTGTGGAGGCCGAGCGAGGGAAGCTGTCACTCTGTGGAGTCTGGTGGAGCTGCTGGCTCTCGGTGGCTCTCAGCACAGGGACAGGTGGCCACCAGCCCGGGACCCGTGCTGGGATGTGGGTGGTGATCCCTCCCCTGCGCTCACATCCTCCACGTTTACCGCAGCGCCTGTGCCTGTGGTGCGGGGCCTGGCAGTGTCAGCCTGCCACCTCCGCCATGGCTGGGCCGCCTCCGCTGGCCGCCTGCTCACCCTCCGGGGAACCGGGCACCCCTCACGGCTGTAAGGAAGCCAGGAGCCCCGCCTGGGAGCAGGCGGCTTTTCCCGCCATGCCCACCTCCTGCCAACATCCCACGTGTCCCCTGAGGGACAAACGTCCTCCCAGACTCCCGGCCCGCGGCTCCCAGCTCTCCTGTGCCCTGCTCACAGCTGCACCTGATGCCCTTGGCCATACAGCGCCCTGCATGCCACCCTCCGGTCCTGCCCGCTGCTTCCTCGTCCCTCTTCTCTACAGGTAACCGGTGGGTTGCCCCGGCCTGATCCAGCTCGCAGATATGGAATATTGGGCCTATATGGCACTTTGGCAAAGTTTGAATAAAACGTCTTTTTAAAAAAAGAAATTTACTTTAGAAAACCAGACTTCCTTCTCTGACAAGCCTGGCGGCTTTTCCCGCCGTACCCGCCTGTCCGCTGCCACACCCCGCACCTGAGAGGCTGCTCGGCTCCGGCCTGCTGGGCTGCCCTGCTCCCTAATGTCCGCCCAAGGCCCTGGGCACGGGGTGAGGGATCTGTTCTCCAGGTTCGTCCTGAGGGCTCCAGTTCACCGCCTGGAGGTGCCCAGCATTCTGCCATGCTGGGCCTCCCCGGCACCCTGGTCCCTGTCTCTGTCAGCGACTATGCAGCACCTGGACACACCAGCAGCACCTCAAGCTTGTCTGGGGCCAGCTGGCCATCTGTCAGCTCCTTCCACTGAGCCTCCAAAAGGAATGCCCGGTGCCCAGGCAGGACACCGGGAGTCACACACACACACACACACACACACACACACACACCGCAGCAGATGCCACAGCCCATATTTCCCTCAACCATGTCTGCCACAGCGGGTGTAGCTCAATAGCTCCCTCACTGTGCCCTCTCCATAGCAACAGCCAACAGCCACTCATTCAGCAAGTATTTAATGAGCACCTACTACGTGCCGGATTGTCCCACAGGGAGGGACCGAAACAGACCAAAAAACCTGTCCTCGTCGGGCTGATACTCCGGTGGAGGGGGACAGCAAACAAACAGGAAGAGTGGGTGTGTGAGGAAGAGGTGCTCGGAGAGAAGTTAGGAGAAGGAGGACAGGGCGTCTGTCTAAATGGGGGCGAGGAGAGGCCTCGGGACGTCGCCTGAGAGAGGCGGAGGGAGGAGCGGGCCGCGTGGACACCGCGCCAAAGCAGACAGGACGCTGGCCGGTCCTCCGTCCTCGGTCCTCGGAGGCGAGGAGCCCGTGGGGGCGAGGAGGGCCCTGCATTGGAGGGGGGGGGAGCGGACCCCATTCACACAGCCTGCAGGACACTGAGGGAAGTGCCTCTTATGCTGAGAAGAATGGACTTCGGAGCAGAATGGAGCGATGAGCCAGCGCTGGTTGTGTGGAGAGCTGCAGGGCTGGGGGCCACAGGAGGTCGTGGCCCACCCTGCAGAGGAGGTGGGGAGCTCCGAGTAGGTCTTCAGACACGTTACAAGTAGGATGTGGATAATTTGAGGATTCTGCCTAGGACAGAGTTGCCATTCACTAAGACAGTGGATTTATTAGGGCTCACGAGCTGACCATAATGCTTTCCTTGAACTGTGCAACTTAATTCTCTCCCAAACCACAAGGCAGAGACAAACGCCTGGCAGGGTAGGCAATGGGCAGATCAAACAGGCAGGACCTTAAGGCCAGAACGGATCGCTTTCCTGGGTGAGCTCATGGCTTCTGACCAGGAATCCAGCGGGAGACCTTTCTGTGCACAGAACGCTCAGCCCACTGAGCACACTGGCCAGGCACCAGGTGGTTTCTAGTCTTCGTGTGTTTGTGTGTTGTACTGCCTTTATTGATTTGTGGAGATTGCATCAGCCTTGCAACTCCAGAATAAATCCCACTTGGTCGTAGTGTATGATCTTTTCATGTATTGCTGGATCTGGTTTTAATATTTTATTAAGGATTTTAGCATCTATGTTCATCAGAAATATCCTATATAATAAAAGTCTAATATGCAAACTGACCACCCCTCTAACACACAAATGGCTGCCCCCATGTGGTCAAATATGGCCACCCTCATGTGGACACAAGATGGACACCACAAGATAGCTGCAGTTGGGGGCAATCAGGCCAGGAGGGAAGGGCAGTTAGGGGTGACTGGGTCTGCAGGAAAAGGCAGCTAGAGGGACAGGCCTGCAGGGGAGGGCAGATAGAGGTGACTGTCCTGCAGGGGAGGGCAGTTGGAAGGGACAAGGCATGCAGGGGAGGGAAGTTAGGGGCAATCGGGCTGGCAGGAGAGTGATTAGGGGGTGATCAGGCTGGCAGGCAGAAGTAGTTGGGAGCCAGCAGTCCTGGATTGTGAGAGGGATGTCCAACTGCCCTTTTAAACCCGATCCCACTGGGCAGTTGGGGTGACCCACTGGGATCAGGCCTAAACGGGCAGGCAGACATCCTTGAGGGGCCTGTGGAGGAGATGATATTTTTGCCTAGAGCAAAGAAAAGAAGATTATACCGAAAGGTGGGGGACAGATCACCATATAGGTGAGGGAAATTCACCGAATGCGAAGCCCACGATCAGCTACAGAGCTGCAATCTGTAAGTAGGGTGGGAACGTCTTTTCAGCCAGGCTAATGGGGAAGAATTAGGTTATAAAGTAGACTTTTGGTTTGCATGCTTAAGGAATGTGATTTCTTGTTCAAATTAAAATCTTAATTTGTATTTGGAATCTAAAATCTGTGATAAGAAATGAAACTCCACTGCTGAAACTGACTGGTGTGAAGAAATTCAAAGGCTGCAGGAGAGGGCAGGGCTATATGAGATTACTTAAAGTTTTGTTTAAAAGTTAAGAGTTCCAGGAAAATGCAAAATTTGGCCAAATTGGGTGCTAGTAATTACTTGGGAAAAGGAAAAAGAAAGAAAGAATTTAAGCTCTGTCTTTATCTATTAAGCATGAAAATATACGTGGCAAGATCTGTTACTGAAAACTTCCCCAGAGCAAGCAGGATGTGGGGGACGAGAGACACGTAGCAAGCCAATATGGCCGCCCTTCCCCCAGAAAAGCAGGTCTTCCATTTCCATCTGTAAAGAATGTGGTAATTTACATTCAAATGGGCCAAACCTGGTTTTCCAGAGCCACTAGCAAATAAAAAGTAAAGTTTAAATTTGCCTCATGAAAAAATCTAGAGAAAATTGAAGGTATTGAATAATTGTGTCTTGTATTTTTAAAATGTATTCTTAGAAATGTATTATTAATCTAGAAAATTCTTAGAAATGTGTTATTAATCTAGGAAAAGCTAAATATTTGACTTGCCAACTCTAAAAGTTTAAAGTTCAAATTGATTTAGGAAAAAATGTAATTGTGGTGACTAAATGACTAAAGTATAAAAATTAAAAACATGTTTTTCTGAAAATAATTAGAAATTCAAAATATGTTTATTGGTCTAATTAAAATAACAAGTATTAATCATGTGATCCCAACCAAATTTTGAATATAAAGACCAGTTTAAAATTTAATTGCTATCTTAAAATAATTATAAAAAGTAATATAATCTTTAAATCATATATAGGTATTGTTTGATGGTTTTTTTTCCATGTGAAAATTTTAAGGCTTTAACAGAGATGATTCTTGGAGAGCTCCAAGGACCCAGAGTAATTCAAGAAGTTATTCTTTCTTCTCAAAGGAAATATTTTGAATTTAACTCATCTAATATACTTGAAATTGCATAAAAAGCTTTATCAAATAAAAATTAATAACTAAGTGAAGCCAGTTTGTCTCAGCGGATAGAACGTCAGTCTGTGGAGTGAAGGGTCCCAGGTTTGATTCCAGTCAAGAACATGTACATTGGGTGGGGGTGTGCAAGAGGCAGCTGATCGATGATCCTCTCTCATCGATGTTTCTAGCTTTCTATCCCTCTCACTTCCTCTATGTGGAAAATCAATAAAATATATATTTTAAAAAGTAATAACTATAGCCAAAACCGGTTTGGCTCAGTGGATAGAGCGTCGGTCTGCGGACTGAAGGGTCCCAGGTTTGATTCCAGTCAAGGGCATGTACATTGGTTGCAGGCACATCCCCAGAAGGGGGTATGCAGGAGGCAACTGATCGATGTTTCTCTCTCATCGACATTTCTAGCTCCCTATCCCTCTTCCTTCCTCTCTGTGGAAAAATCAATAAAAAAAATATGTTTAAAAAAAAGTAATAACTATATTTTACTTATAAATGTTATGACTTGGCAGCTGCCATGATGACCACATGTCTTGCTGCTCCCATGGAGGCCGCCATCTTGAAACAGCAAAGGCCCACCCCTCCCTTTGAATAAGCCAATGGCATTGTAAGAAATTTGATTAAGTCTTCTAAGAAAGTTATGGAGACTTTATATATACAAATTAGCCAAAGGAGATACTCTTTGAAAATAAAATATAGCTTAATAAAAAGGAGAAGTTTAAAAATTTTTAAATCTCTTTCATTGGTATTTACAGGGTAAACTAAGATTGTTGTTAGAGTATTAAATTTGACAGTAAAATAGTAGTCAAGGTTACTGTAATAAGATTTCTTGTGGCATGGCTATTTGGATGCAGTCAGCAGCTGTGTGTCCTGCAGGTTGCCCAGGACAAAACCAGAGAGGGTCGGACCTGGATTACCACTATTTGTCCACCATCCAGAACTGAAATATCATTGCTGACATGTACACATAAGGAACTGTTGACATTGAAATTGGGACTCAAAACTGTTGGACATTGAAATTGGGATTCAAGGAACTATTGGCCTGGAAAGAAACTTACTACAGTCTGATTCATTTGGCTCTCAGCAAAACCACTATTGCTTGTCTCATTGTTGTTCTTATATGTATATTTCTAGTCTGCAGATGCAAGATATTTTAAGGAAAAAAACAGGGGAGATTTTGCCTTCAGAGAGGTGTGGACAAGGAACCCAGAAGGCTGGTCAACCTTGAAGCTTTGAAAGGTCAGAGCCAAGCACCCACTGTCTAGTAGACAATGGTAGCTAAAGCAACTTCCACCTTTTAGTTTTATGTAAATTCTTGCTGATTGGCTATTGTTGGGATTGCCTGCTGATTGGCTATTATTAAGACTTTGTATCCCATAGTATTAATAAAAGGGATAGCAAGGCCAGAGCAGGGTGGAGCCCTTCCCCTTGAGTTGGGCTCCTGCCTGGCACCCAATATTCCCAAATTTATCCTTTCTTGTCTAGTCTCTTTCATTTGTGTGCAGCCTCCTCCAGAGCCCGAACCCTGAACCTGACCCCTGAATCATAACTGGAAGCCCAACATGGGACCCTCAAATTTCTTTGTCTCCTCATTTTGGGTTCTTGTGTAGGTTTGTGACTATATTAGATCTACTCCACCTCTCAATCTCTAGTGCAGGACAGTGTCAAACACTAATTAGATTAGGCAAAGACTCAAAGCCTCCAGAGACTGCCTCTGCTTTCAGACTGATTAGATGTAGTCTTGAATAACCCTCAGACAATCACCCATAGATGTGGCAAGAATTTTTCCCAACAGAGTGGGGCAATTGCTTCTGCCTGGAGGCTAATTGTTATTCTCAGTCTCTTAATTGGTCTCAGAAATTTCACACTGGGAGGCAAGGTGTTTTCCAATAGAGTGGGTCAACTGTCTTCCCCCCTAGGAAAACCACCTAGACAATTAATAAAGGTGACTCTTCAGTGTGAGGGATGACTCAGCATAGGAAACCAGTATGTCTGTCTTCTGAGCTTTAACCCCCAACCATGCCTTCCACTTCTACAGCTCCAGTCCACTCTGCCCTCTCTGTACAGGAGCACAAGGTGAGCAACTGAACAGGAAATTTTGTGTGCTGGCCTTTTAAGAGGTTGCCTGCATTTCCAGCAGTCTCTCCCTGGCAGACAACAACCCCGCTGCTTTTCACAGTCAGATGTTATGTGGGGTCCCTTCTCAGTTCTGGTGTTCTCTGCTGGGCAGCCCTGCTTCGGGTGTAGACCCCAGAGTTCTCAGTGGCAACCCCCACAGCTGAGTAACCAGACAACCAATGGGTCTGTGCTGCCTGCTACTATTTAAATCAATTAAGCAGAGTCAGGGTTGAATCATACATGAGCATTTATTCAATGCTGCCAGCAATATGGGAGGGCAGTAGGTCATCTGCTCTGCAGACCCATTAGCCAGCTGCTTGGGTAGGACAAGGATTACATGGGGAAGCAGGGATTATAGGTATGGGGAAGGAAGCAATGCAGGCTGGGGTGGAACTCTATTGACTGGGAAAGGTTGTTAATGTTTCCATGATAACAGGCAGTTCTTGAATGACCACATTCCAAGATTGACTCCCAGGTCCAAGGTTGACTCCCAGGTCCCGGGGGTTGCAACTTCCAGCCAAGTTAGAGTGTCTTTTCCTTAATCAGAACAAGGCAATCATGGTCAACAGACATGATTAATGTTTCTTATAAACATAACTAGTCACAAGTAGTCTATTTTTGCCCCGAATATTTCTCCAGAACTTCAGGTGCTGTTTGTAGGAGCCCGGCCAGCCTTTTCATGCCTCCACCCCTCCTTCCCATCTCTATGTAGCCTCCACTTTCCATCCTCATTACCAGGGTTCTCTCCAGCAAGTCTTCAGTTGGTTATTCAGGAAGTTTTTCTGTATTTTAGTTGCAATTCCAATTTGGTCCTGGGGCTTGTCTGTGCAGCATCCACTCTTTCTGCCACCATTTTTTAATCTTCCACCATTCCCTTATTAATTTTTTCTCTGGAAGATCTAGCCATTGATGACAATGGAACGTTAAAATGCTCTACTATGAATGTATTACTGTCATTCTCTCCCTTTATGTCCATGAAGATTTGCTATACCTATTTAGGTGCTCCTCTGTTGAGCACATAAATGTTTACAAGGTTTCTATTCTCTCATTGAATTGCTCCCTTTATTATTATGTAGTATTCTTCTTTTTCTGTTACTACAGCTTTTGTTTTAAAGTCTATTTTGTCAGATATAAGTATTATTAAATTTAAAAAATTTATTTTTAAAAAATTTTCCATTTGCATAAAAGATCTTTTTCATCCTTTTACTTTTAGTCTGTGTGTATTTTTTGTTCTCCAGTTGGTCTCTTGTAAATGGCATATATATGGGTCTTGTTTTCTTATCCATTCAGCTACCCTAAGTTTTTTTATTGGAGGATTTAAGCCATTTACATTAAAGTGATTATTGATATGTAGGTCTTTATTGCTACTTTATTCTTTTAACTAAGTTCCCTTTAGTTGTTTTTCTCCTCCTCCTCCTTCTTCTCATCATTTTTCTCATCCTCTTCCTCCCCCTTATTCTTCTTGCAGGCCCTTTAACATATCTTGTAGTACTGGTTTGGTTTTAGCATTTTCTTGTCTGAGAAGCTCTGTATTTCTCCTTCAATTTTTTAAAAAATATATATTTTATTGATTTTACACAGAGGGGAATTGAGAGGGATAGAGAGTTAGAAATGTCGATGAGAGAACCTTTCAGTCCGCAGGCCAGCGCTCTATCCACTGAGCCAAACCAGTTTCGGCTCTCCTTCAATTTTAAATGGTAGCCTTGCTGGTAAAGTAGTCTTGGTTGCAGGTCCTGGCTTTTAATCATTTTCAATATTTCATGTCAAATTATTTAAAAAAACAACAACACATGGTTGATCATTTTATTTAGATCAATATCAAATAACTTTCAAACCTTTAGATCTTTAGATATCCACCTGAGTTTTGGCTCAGGTGTTCCCAGCCAGCTCCAGGGGCTACTGCAGAGTAACACCTGGCTGAGACTTCAGGATTCCTCTCCTCTGGCTTGTTAGTGAGTTCAATGTGGAGTGCAGATCTTCAACTTCCAGTGACACTCACTGCTCCCTTCCAAGGAAAATACCCGTATTCTCCGGCGTATAAGACGACTTTTGAAACGGAAAAAAAGTCAACCGAAAATTGGGGGCAAAAGACCAAAATTGCACAAAAATTACCTGCAGATCTTGACGGCAAAGTAAGTCTTTTCTTTGAAGTGGGGGGGTAGTCTTATACAGCGAATATAGGCCTAAACCTATGTTTTAACTGAAAAATTAGGGGGTCGTCTTATATGCCAAAAAAAATACGGGTATGTCCAGAGAGGAAAAATAATTAGTTATTAAAACAAATGCTTCAGAAACATGATAACCGTCAAGTCCCAGTCTTGCAGCTGGAAGGCCTCCTGACATTTGTAATAGTTCCACAGCCCCTTCCAGTGCTCATGATGCATTCATTATCAAACTGGTTTTCCAAGTTATAGTTGGTGATTCAAAAAACCCTTAGGCTGCCCTGTTGGCTACACACTCAATGTGCACTGGCATGTTTTGACTAACTCACTTTTTGTCATCTGTCTAGCTGAAGTGACATTACACACAGTGTCCCATGCCAAAGTCATGGTCCTGGCTCCCACACACCCTACCACCAACCCGCTTTTATTCATCTACCCACCACCTCACACACCTGTTTCTCCCTCTATTCAACCATCTGTACACCAACCTAGCTACCCACCCACCCATCCATTCATCCATACACCTATCTACTCACCATCCATCTACTCATCCTTTCAGACCCACGGGCACCCATCCTTTCATTTATTTACCCATTCATCCATCTATGCACCAACCTACATATCCACCCACTCCAGCATTTAACCATTTATCCATCCATCACCTCACCCCATTCCATCTATCTACCAGTCAACCATCCATTCATCTTGCTGGGCAATAAACATTTAATGAGCACCTATTAGCCATTCATGTATTTATTAATTTACTCAGCAAGCATTTTTTAGCAGCTACTATTAATTCATCCAGCCAGCCAACCAACATGTATAGAGAACTTAATATATCATTTATTTATTCAGCAATGAGCACCTAGTGTTTATGCATTTTCTTAATAATGATCAGATAGCAGCCATTCATTCATTTATTCATTCATTTAACAAACATTTAAGTAATCATTACTAGCCATCATCCAGCAAGCTAGCATTACTAATGCCAGACCCTCTTTTAGGCAGTTGGGATACTGTAATGATTAGGATAAGTCTATACCTTTAAGCAGCAGACAGTTGGAGCAGAAGATGTCTGTTATGCAAGGGTCGGGTGCGTGACATCCTGGAGTGCAGGGTCTCCAAGAAGGCGTGCACAGTCCAGCTGAAGCTTTAGAAAGGCTTCCTGAGGGCATGAGGTGAGTTTGAAATGCAGACCTTGCCTGACCCTGGGATCTGGGTAGGGACTTGCCATCTGAATGCCAGGTTTTTCACGTTAGAAGAGAGATGACAACAGTGCTCACTGTGCACTGTGAAGAGGGAAGCATATGTGCTTTCTGATCAATAAGCGGTTGCTCTTACTTAGACTTAAACCACACATGGGAAGTGGGAGGGAGGGCACCCCAGGCAGCAAGACCGAAGCCAAGATCCAGGGGCAGGAAGTCTGTGGGAAGCAGGGCTGGCGCATTGGAGTCTGCTGCCAGTGTGGGAGGACGGGAGGGGAGGAGGCTGGGTTCCTGTCTCCCTGCCCTGGCCGGTTCAGCTCAGTGGATAGAGCATTGACCCTCGGACTGAAGGGTCCTAGCTCCCATTCCAGCCAAGGACACGAACCTCAGTTGCAGGCTCAATTCCCAGCCCTGGTCGGGGCTCATGTGTGAGGCAACCAATTGATGTGTCTCTCTCACATCGATGTTTCTTGCTCTCTCTCTCTCTGTCTCTGTCTCTGTCTCCCCCTCCCTTGCACTCTCTCTAAAAACCCAAGGAAAATATCCTTGGGTAAGGACTAACAAAAAAAAAAAATAAAGTTCATTTCCTTGAGGGCAGCATTTGCATCAGATGTGCATGTTCCTGGCCCGACCCAGACCAGCTGGACAGGACACTCGAGGGCCAGGCACACGCCTCCCGCTCTGCGTTGCACACAAGGTTGGGGTCTGGAAACACCTGAGGCGGGCGCAGAGGAGCCCACAGGCTTCGTGGGGGTGCTTATCTGCGGACTTGCTTTCCTTAACAAATAAAATGCCGTCAGACGCACGTTGTTGAAGACAGGATCGGGGGCAGAGCGTGTCTGAAGAGGAAACCCGCTGGCAAGGCGGATTGCGCCAGGCCCTGGTGAGAGGGGCCCCGGGGCCCCGGGGAGGAACCCTGGCCGTGGGCCCCCTTTCTCTGAAGGAAGGAGTAGCTTCTGGCTGAGGCCCCGGGCACCAGCCTCTGGATCTGCCCGGCGCCGCCCAGCCCACACCTCGCCGGGCAGATGCCACGGGAAGATGTGCCTTCGCAGGCGCCCGCCGCGTTGGCGGCTGCCTGGCAGCGGCCTCACTGCCGCCCTCATTTCCTAGGAAACCGTCTCTGAGCGCTGCGCAGCCTCCGCATTTGGAGCTGCATGTGGCGCTGGAGCTATTTTTAGCCTCTCCCTGCCCTGTGTTGCAGGAGGAATGATTTGATGAAAATACTAAACTCGTTAAAAGCCTGGGGTGGGAGGGAGGTGGCTGCCAGAGCGGGAGGCGGCCACGCTGGCTGAGCACAGAGGAGCAGCCTCCGTGCCCGCGCCCAGCGCCGTGCCCGCATCGCTCTGTCGGCCTCAGACGCTCCCGGACAGAGGGACACCTCGGGTCGCAGATAAGGAAACAGGCTCGGGCGCTGAGCTAGGTCGCTCACGGCCATTAGCTTGGAAGCTGGTGAAGGGACCCGTGTGCCGCCTGGAGCCGCTGGGTGCCCGTGCTCGGCTGGTCAGGGAGAGGCACCGCTCAGGGCGCTCTGACCCTCCCTTCCTGCCCAGGAGACCAGACAGAGCCTGCTTCAGCGGGGGGCCTGGCCTGGTCCCCCTGCCCAGCTCTAGGGGCAGCCGCCGGGGAGCAGGCCCTGCCCCTCTCTGAGCCCCGCAAGGCCGCCGTCCGGTCCCCCTCCGCCCTGGGGCCGCCCTCACCCTGAACCAGCACCCACTGCCCTCTCCCGCAGACTCTCCCGCCCTGGCTGCCTCCCGGGCTCCGTGGATTTCTCGTGTCCCTGAGGGCGCCCGCGCGTGTCTACCTCGGACTTCCTCCTGTGAGTCTGTTCCTGCTCCTCTGGTGGCCAGTCCAGCCGGAGAGCTGAGCACGCCCCGGACTGCTGCGGCCGCGGAGCTCCGGGCGGAGCCTGCCCCAGGCCCTCCGCCTCGGCCCAGCCCGTTCGCTGGAGCCTGCTCGGTCCTGTTCGGGGCCGGCCCGCGCCCAGCGGGTCCCCCCGCAGAAGCCTCCTGCCCGCTTGCAGTCTCCTCGGGTTTGCATTTCACCGCGCCCTCCTCTCTGTTCTCCCTCCTCCTCCCGGGAAGGACCTTCCTTTGCTGTGTTTGTGGCGAAGGCCCAGATGCTGGCGTCTCCCCGGCGGCGTGGGTTCTAATCCTGCTCTGCCAGCTCCGTGCCTCCTCCAGAGCCTCGGCCCCCTCGCTGGGAAAAGGGAGACAATGACGCTCCTCCCCCCGCCTTGCCGGGAGGTGCGGGGACTGGCGGGAGGTGCAGTGAGGTGCCAGGCCGTGGGGGGAGGTGCGGGCCGTGGCGGGAGGTGCGGGCCGTGGGGGGAGGTGCGGGCCGTGGGCGGAGGTGCAGTGAGGTGCGGGCTGTGGGGGGAGGTGCAGTGAGGTGCCGGGCTGTGGGGGGAGGTGCAGTGAGGTGCGGGCTGTGGGGGGAGGTGCAGTGAGGTGCCGGGCCGTGGGGGAGGTGCCGGGCTGTGGGGGGGAGGTGCAGTGAGGTGCGGGCTGTGGGGGGAGGTGCGGGCTGTGGGGGGAGGTGCAGTGAGGTGCCGGGCTGTGGGGGGAGGTGCAGTGAGGTGCGGGGTGTGGGGGGAGGTGCAGTGAGGTGCCGGGCTGTGGGGGGAGGTGCAGTGAGTGCCGGGCTGTGGGGGAGGTGCAGTGAGGTGCGGGCTGTGGGGGGAGGTGCAGTGAGGTGCGGGGCTGTGGGGGGAGGTGCGGGCTGTGGGGGGAGGTGCGGGCTGTGGGGGGGGGTGCGGGCTGTGGGGGAGGTGCAGTGAGGTGCAGGCTGTGGAGGGAGGTGCAGTGAGGTGCGGGGCTGTGGGGGGAGGTGCAGTGAGGTGCGGGCTGTGGGGGAGGTGCAGTGAGGTGCTGGGCTGTGGGGGGAGGTGCGGGCTGTGGGGGAGGTGCAGTGAGGTGCCGGGCTGTGAGGGGAGGTGCAGTGAGGTGCGGGCTGTGGGGGGAGGTGCAGTGAGGTGCGGGCTGTGGGGGGAGGTGCGGGCTGTGGGGGGAGGTGCAGTGAGGTGCGGGCTGTGGGGGGAGGTGCAGTGAGGTGCGGGCTGTGGGGGGAGGTGCAGTGAGGTGCGGGCTGTGGGGGGAGGTGCAGTGAGGTGCCGGGCTGTGGGGGGAGGTGCCGGGCTGTGGGGGGAGGTGCAGTGAGGTGCGGGCTGTGGGGGGAGGTGCAGTGAGGTGCGGGCTGTGGTGGGGGAGGTGCAGTGAGGTGCCGGGCCGTGGGGGGAGGTGCAGTGAGGTGCAGGCTGTGGGGGGAGGTGCAGTGAGGTGCCGGGCCGTGGGGGGAGGTGCCGGGCTGTGGGGGGAGGTGCGGGCTGTGGGGGGAGGTGCAGTGAGGTGCGGGGCTGTGGGGGAGGTGCAGTGAGGTGCGGGCTGTGGGGGGAGGTGCAGTGAGGTGCGGGCTGTGGGGGGAGGTGCAGTGAGGTGCGGGGCTGTGGGGGGAGGTGCAGTGAGGTGCGGGCTGTGGGGGGAGGTGCGGGCTGTGGGGGGAGGTGCGGGCTGTGGGGGGAGGTGCAGTGAGGTGCCGGGCCGTGGGGGGAGGTGCCGGGCTGTGGGGGGAGGTGCAGTGAGGTGCGGGCTGTGGGGGGAGGTGCAGTGAGGTGCGGGCTGTGGGGGGAGGTGCAGTGAGGTGCGGGCCGTGGGGGGAGGTGCAGTGAGGTGTGGGCTGTGGGGGGAGGTGCAGTGAGGTGCGGGGCTGTGGGGGGAGGTGCGGGCTGTGGGGGGAGGTGCGGGCTGTGGGGGGAGGTGCAGTGAGGTGCGGGCTGTGGGGGGAGGTGCGGGCTGTGGGGGGAGGTGCAGTGAGGTGCCGGGCTGTGGGGGGAGGTGCGGGCTGTGGGGGGAGGTGCGGGCTGTGGGGGGAGGTGCGGGCTGTGGGGGGAGGTGCCGGGCTGTGGGGGGAGGTGCAGTGAGGTGCGGGGCCGTGGCGGGAGGTGCGGGCTGTGGCGCGGATGCTGGGGGCCTGGGTCGGCTGTTGGTCCGCCCCGGCCCGCGGCTTCCGAGCTCTGCAGCGTCCTCCTGGGTCCCCCGGGCCTCGCTGTGACCCACTGCCGAGATGGCTGAACGGACCCCTCTGGGCTCCCAGGACGCTCCCAGGCTCACACCCTCCGCCAGGGGACGCCCCGGCCGGGGCTGCGTGAGGGAGCGCCGTGGCCGCCGGTCGCTGCCGCCGCACCCACCCCTCCGAGGAGGGCGGCCGGCCGCCCGAGCAGCGGAAGGCGTTGGGGAGGCTGTCCAGCCCGGAGCTGGCAGGGCTGGGCCCGCCGGCAGGCACGGCCAGGGGAGGCAGCCCCCCAACACGCCCTGCACAGGACTCAGAGCCAGGCCGGCCGGGCCAACAGCCAGTGCCCCCTTCCCCATCGCCTGACCCCAGGAGAGAACCTTCCCGACTCCTTCAGCCGAGAACGTTCCAGTGCCCCACACAAGCCAGCTCCTCCGCTGCCACCAGGCAGGAGCCCTGTGGCAGAGGCTGGGGGGCGGGGAGCCGGACAAGGTGCGGCGTGAGGAGGGCTCACTCAGGACAGCACCATCATTCTGGGGAGCAGTGTGCCCCCGACGGCAAGCAGAGTCCTGTTGTCTTCGGAGAACACCGGAATCAGGCGCGCAGAGGCCAAACTGAAGCCCTCTGCTCGGCCTCCAGAGGCTGCTGAGGTGGGAGCCGCTGGCCTGCAGAGGGCAGGGGGACGCCCACGGCAGCTCCCAGCCCGGCAGACGCCGTCAGAGCCCGCTCCTCCGGCCGCGGGGGGACAGTTCAAACCCTCACCGAGGGCGTTTTGCTCACTCTGTGGAGCGGGAGGGGCAGCGGTCTCCACGTGCGGCCGCACGCCCCCGCCGGGGAGGGCCGAGCTCCTTGCCAGTGACAGTGGGGACGTGAGGAAAGACCTCCACCCGCTGGAAAGGCCTAACCAGACGGCAGGGCCCTCCGGTGCACGGAGCCGTGGCTGCGCCTCCACAGCCCCGCCGCCTCTGGCTCAGGTACAGGACAAAGGGCCATCCCCCCATCCTAACTTCCCTGGCCTGGCCTGGCCTGGCCCTCCGCCCAGCACATCCCATGGGTTCCCTGCCCTCGGTCAATCGATGGCCTTTGGGATTGCCGGCAGGCAAACCTGCCCTGTCCCCTGGCGCTGACTGAGCTGATGCACTGTGGCCGCGCTGCCCCGCACCCAGCTCCCCGCCCGCAGTGGCCCCGCCGGCCTCCGCAGCCTCGGAGACTCCGGTCTCATTCCCAGGATGCGGCTCCTGTTCCGGCACCTGCTTCTGCCTCCGTCCGTTACGACTGTTAGTTCCCTTTGGCTTCCTTCCTCACCTGAATGCTGCTGCCCCCACGGGCACTCCTGGAGGAAATGACACCGTCCCCAGGCCGGTCCCAACAGGCCGCCCCACGCGGCTCTCTGGGGACCTGGATCCTGGACCGGCCCGCCTGGCCTCCTGAGCCGCACCTGCCGGAGGCCGGCCGTGTGGTGGCCTCACCCTCCACTCAGCTCCGCTGTCTGTGAGCCTGAGCACGGCCGCCCCACGGAACGTCAAACGGCCTCCGATGGCTGCTGTCTGAAGCCACTGCGCTCCTGGTGCTTCGCTGGCAGCAGCAGGCCTGTGGGCGGAGGGCCTGGCTGGGGCTGGGCTCTGGCTCCTGCAGGGAAGATGTCTGAGCCCGGGGCTGCGGGAACGTTCGCTAAAGCTGGAGAGCCCACGGGCCACCGCCTGGCAAGTCCAGGATGGGCCCTTGGGGACAGGGTGGGGTGAGCTGGCTGCAAGGCTCCTGGGGCCCCTGAGGGTTTAGGAATGAGTGCCTGTGGGGAGGGGGTTGGGGGCTGCAGGGCTACTCCCTGAGGGAGGGCAGCTCTGGGTCCTTTGTCTGGAGGCGCGCACTCTCTCTCTCTCTCTTTCTCTCTCTCTTTCTCTCTCCTCTCTCGTTCCCCTCTCCCTCTTTCTCTCCTCTCCTCATCTCTCCTCTACCTTTCGCTCTCTCCGTCTTCTCTCTCTCTCTCCGCTCGTCTCTCTCTTCGCTCTCTCTCGCTCTCCCTCCTCTTTCCCTCCACTCTCTCCTCTCTCGCTCTTCTCTACTCTCTCTCGTCTCTCCATCTCTCTCTCCTCTCTCCTCACTCCCATCTCTCTCTCCTCTCTTCCTCTCTCTCTCTCTCGCCTCTCTCTTCTCCTCTCCCGCTCTCTCTCTCTCTCCTCTCTCTCTCTCTCTCTCCGATCTCTCTCTCTCTCTCCTCTCCCTCTTCTCTCTCTCTCTCTCTCTCTCTCTCTCTCTCTCTCTCTTCTCTCTCTCCTCTCCCTCTCTCTCTCTCTCTCTCTCTCTCTCTCTCTCTCTCCCCCCCCCTCTCCCCCTACCCCTGCAGGCGGGACCTTAGGGAGCCTCAAGGGAGGTTCCAACAGAACATGCCTCGTTCCCAGCGGCTCCGCCCATGGCCAGTGTCACCAGGGCTTCTCCGTCAGCGCAGCTGGTGCTGGTGCTGCCACCTGGTTTGGCTGCTCTCCTGGGTCCACAGCTGTACACAGCTGAGGCCTACAGGCATTTCTAGGAGGGGACCTTCTGGCCTGCTGTGGAGCTATCTGTCAGTTTGTCCAGCTCTCTCTCAGCTTCCCTATTCCACTGGTCCTGGCTCACTGGCCTGTCTCAGACTGATCAGAGAGGTTAAGGCACTTGCTCAAGGTCACACAGCTGGTGAGTAGAACTCAGCCTCAAACCAAAGCCCCCAGCATCCTGGGGCAATTAATTCTTCTTTTCACAATTCTCATTGAACAGGTGAGGAAAACAAAAACAGAGCAGTCTGATGGGCTGAATTGTTTCCCAAAAGACACGTTGATGTCACAGCCCCTGGGTCCTCAGAATCTGACTCCATTCAGAAATGGGGTTTTACAAGTGTCAGTAAGTTCAGTCGAGGTCATTAGGGTGGACCCTAATTGCAGAATGCCGGTGTCTCAGGAGAAGTGGAGGCCTGGACACGACGTCACAGAGACCACGCAGTGCACAGCGTGGGAGAGTGCCGGCGCCCGCCCAGGAGCCAGCCTCTGCGCCGGGCCTGTCCTCCTCTCAGCTCTAGGGGAGAACAGCTCTGCCGACACACTGGTTTCAGACTTCGCCAAAGAGTTCCAATTGTTTGTGTCCTAGAAAACCTAATACAGCGAGGAAGTGGGACTCCAACCCAAGTATGGCTGATCCTCACAGTAAGCTCCACAGCCTCTCCCCTGAGGCGTTCTGGGAAGGCTTCCTGGGGGGAGTGGCAGCCAGGTCCTAAGGGGTGCAGAGGAGTAAGCCAGAGGCGATGGGAGAAGGCATTCTCTCCAGGGGCAGGGTGGGTGGCCAGGACCAAGGACTAAAGAAGCTCCAGGCTGGAGAGCGGCCTGTGGCAGAGACAGGGCCGGAGCCAGGCCTGGAGGCAGAGGAGCCAGCCTTTGCTGGCCCAGCAGGCAGGCCCGTGGCGGCCCCCCGAGGGCAGTGGGGAGCCACCTGCCCCCCCCCCCCCCCCCCCGAGCCTGCCAGCAGCCGGTCCCTAGAAGCACTGCCTGCGAAGCCCTCTCTGTGGGAGCCCCCAGAAGGCCTCCCGCCCAGGGCCAGCCACGTCTGCAAAGGCGCGGGGGCTGCCAGGCTGTCTGTCTGTCCGCTCACGGTGCCCGAGGCTGTGGCCGCCTGCGGGCTGGGCTCTGAGGAGCTGTGACAGGTGGTCCAGCAGGGCCGCCACGTCCCCAGACAGATGCCCAGCCCCTCAAGCTCACTCCTCAGCCAGACCCCAGCTGCTGCGTCACCGCCTCGCACCAGTCTCCCGAGGGTCCCCGCTCCACCCCCCACCCAGCCCCGGTCGGATGGGCAGGGCCCGCGGAGACGGCTGGTCAGGGAGCCCGCGGGAGCGGCCGCAGACACCACAGCCCCGCAGGGTCTTTGGAGCCCAGGGCCGGGGTGAGGTGCGCCTGGGGGCAGCGTGCAGGGCGGGCAGAGGGGTGGCTCAGGCCTTGGCGTGTGTCCTTGCTGTTGGGGAGGACTCAGGAGGAGAGCCTTCGTGCCTGGGTGGGTGCTGGAGGCCACCTCCCCTGTGCCAGCTGCCGGAACTAGAGGACCAGGCTGGGTGCCCGGAGGGGAGAGGAGAACAGTCCTGGAACAGGATGGTGGCCGACCTGGGGGGAGGGGGCTGGCTCTGGGGGGGGGGTCGGGCCTGGGGGAGGGGAACGAGCCTGGGGGAGGGGGATGAGTCTGGGGGAGGGGGACGGGCCTGGGGGAGGGAACGGGCCTGGGGGAGGGGGATGAGTCTGGGGGAAGGGACGGGTCTGGGGGAGGGGTGGGTCTGGGGTGAGGGGAACGGGCCTGGGGGAGGGGAACGGGCCTGGGGGAGGGGAACGGGCTTGGGGGGAGGGGTCTGGGCCTGGAGGGGGGGGACGGGCCTGGGGGAGGGGAATGGGCCTGGGGGAGGGGAATGGGCCTGGGGGGAGAGGGCTGGGTCTGGGGGAGGGGAACGGGCCTGGTGGAGGGGACGGGTCTGGGGGAGGGGACGGGCCCCGGGGAGGGGAACGGGCCTGGGGGGAGGGGTCTGGGCCTGGGGGAGGGGAACGGGCCTGGGGGGAGAGGGCTTGGTCTGGGGGAGGGGAACGGGCCTGGGGGAGGGGGATGGCCTGGGGAGGGGAACGGGCCTGGGGGGAGGGGACGGGTCTGGGGGAGGGGAATGGGCCTGGGGGGAGAGGGCTGGGTCTGGGGGAGGGGAACGGGCCTGGGGGGAGAGGGCTGGGTCTGGGGGAGGGGAACGGGCCTGGGGGAGGGGAACGGGCCTGGGGGGAGGGGACGGGTCTGGGGGAGGGGACGGGCCTGGGGGAGGGGAACGGGCCTGGGGGGAGGGGACGGGTCTGGGGGAGGGGACGGGTCTGGGGGAGGGGTCGGGCCTGGGGGAGGGGAACGGGCCTGGGGGAGGGGACGGGCCTGGGGGAGGGGAACGGGCCTGGGGGGAGGGGACGGGTCTGGGGGAGGGGACGGGCCTGCGGGAGGGGGATGGGCCTGGGGGAGGGGAACGGGCCTGGGGGGAGAGGGCTGGGTCTGGGGGAGGGGAACGGGCCTGGGGGAGGGGAACGGGCCTGGGGGGAGGGGACGGGCCTGGGGGAGGGGAACGGGCCTGGGGGGAGGGGACGGGTCTGGGGGAGGGGACGGGTCTGGGGGAGGGGACGGGCCTGGGGGAGGGGAACGGGCCTGGGGGAGGGGACGGGCCTGGGGGAGGGAACGGGCCTGGGGGAGGGAACGGGCCTGGGGGACGGGAACGGGCCTGGGGGAGGGTAATGGGCCTGGGGGGAGGGGACTGGGTCTGGGGGAGGGGAACGGGTCTGGGGGAGGGGACGGGTCTGGGGGAGGGGAACGGGCCTGGGGGGAGGGGACGGGTCTGGGGGAGGGGACGGGTCTGGGGGAGGGAACGGGTCTGGGGGAGGGAACGGGCCTGGGGGAGGGAACGGGCCTGGGGGGAGGGGACGGGTCTGGGGGAGGGAACGGGCCTGGGGGACGGGAACGGGCCTGGTGGAGGGAACGGGTCTGGGGGAGGGAACGGGCCTGGGGGGAGGGGACGGGTCTGGGGGAGGGGATGGGCCTGGGGGAGGGGGATGGGCCTGGGGGAGGGAACGGGTCTGGGGGATGGGAACGGGCCTGGGGGAGGGGACGGGCCTGGGGACGGGAACGGGTCTGGGGGAGGGGACGGGCCTGGGGGAGGGGGATGGGCCTGGGGGAGGGGACGGGCCTGGGGGAGGGGTGATGATGAGGGCCAGGTGTCTCACTGCAGAGCCCCATGGACACGGCCCAGCCCCATGTGCAGGGAGCAGGCGCAGCTTGGAGCTGGGTCTGGCTCTCAGGGAGACGCAGACATGGCTAGTCCTGAGCTCCCGAGTCCCTGGAGGTGGAAGGACCCGGAGAGAGGGTGGAGGACAGGCAGAGACAGGAGACAGACCGATGAGGAGGGACAGGAGAGGCGGGCTGGAGCAGAGGACCTGCTGAAGGGGAAGGACCAGAAAAGGAAAGGAAGGCATGTGGGCGGAGGGGCGGGCGCGGGGACTGAGAGGGAGGAGAGGAGGCAGGGGAGAGGGGAGGGGAGGACAGAGGGAGAGAGCAGGGAGGAGCAGAAGGGCGAGGGGAGAGGGGCAGGAAGTCCAGTGCCCAGGCCACATGGCTCACAGCAGAGGCTCCCTGTGCTCCCCTGGGCCGCGGTGTGCGGGCGGAGCCAGGGCCACGGCGGGTGCCAGGACTGCCTTCGTGGGGTGAGGGGAGCGAAGGCCCAGGCCCCTGCGCCGCCTGTGGCTGGGGCTCGCCCGCGCCAGCACAGGCAGCCCCGGTGCTCAGAGGAAGGCCTGTGCCCTCAGGGCGCCTGGAGGCGTGCAGACCCTCTGCTCAGCCCGTGGCCCCAGCAGCTGGCCGCTGGGAAGGGCGTGGTGCTCCCGGTCAGTCAGGTCCGGGTCTCAGGGAGCAGCTTCCCCAAGAGCAGAGCGCGGACAGGACGCGGAGGGGGGAGGGCGGGGTGCGGGCAGGGGGTGCTGGGCACCGAGGGGCGTGCCCGTCTCCCTCGGTGGTTTGTGGGGAAGGGCTTGGCGAGGCGCCGGGCCGGCATGTAACGGGCACACGGCTCTGCTTCCCGGTCTCCGCTCCCCTCGGGTCCGCGGGAGCTGCGCCCACCGTCCGGGCGGCCAGCAGCCAGGAGCCGCCCGGAGCGCCGAGAGCACGCGTTCCCGTGGAGGGGGAGCCGCACCTCTGCCGCTCCAGCCAGCGTCCCCTTCCGCCGTGCCTGCGGCAGGGCTCCCTTGGCCGCCAACGCCGGCCGGCGTGTGACGCTGCAGCTCGGGCCTCCGCCTCTTCCTCTCTGCGGGAGGGGCTGCGTGACCAGGGGAGAGAAGGGGTGCGGGAGACGCCTCTGGGAGCCCTGGGCTGGCACCCTGTGCCTGCGGGAAACGCCAGTCCCCGCTGGCAGCCGCAGACGCGGCCCTCGGTTCCGCCTCCCCAGGCCCCGGGAGGTGGGATCCTTCTTCTCCATCGAACGAGGGAGCCCGCCCTGCACCCCGCTGCTGCGCCAGCCTTCCTCAGGGCCAGCGCGCTGGAGCAGGGCGGACACGGCCTCCTCTCAGAGACGGACAGTCGCGGGCTCAGCCCCGTGGACAGAAGCTGCTCGGAGCCAGTGTCCCCGGCAGCGACAGTAACCAGGGCAGCGGCTCCGGAAAGGCCCGCAGGCACCGTGTCCCCGGAGCAGGCGCGCCGCCGGCCGCCGCGGGCAGGGAGCCACCCCTCCCTGCACTGGGCCCGGAGCGGGGCAGCAGGCGGGCCTGGCAGGAGAGCCCGGGAGCGGGCGCAGGCAGCTTGGAGCGGGCTGTTCTGCAATGAGAAGGCCAGCCAAGAAGCCAGGAGGCCGAGCACGTGTGTGTGTGTGTGTGTGTGTGCGTGCGTGTGGCACTGGGGGCCTCAGCTGCAGGGTCTGAGCTATGGGAAGCAGTGGGCGCCTACCTGGCAGAGCAGGGGGCATTGATGATGGAGGAAGGGGAGGCGCAGAAGAGTTCAGGGAGGGCCTGCTCCGTCTCCCCGCTCGCAAGGCCTGGCCTGGCTCTGAGGGGGGAGGGCAGAGAGCGGCCAAGGCGCCCTGCCGCCCCGCTCTGGCCTACACGCGGGAATCACGGCAGCGAGGCCCTCAGCCCGGCCTCTGAGCCCAGAGCGGGAGGCTGAGGGGGCAAAGGGCATCTTCCCTTGGGTTGAGGGTTTCTGTAAGAAGCCAGCCTGGGCCGCGGTGTGGCCGAGGCGCCCGTGCTGGCAGCTGCAGAGGCTGGCCTGCTGGCAGGGACCAAGGGGCTCCCACACGGAGCCCGTGACCACCCACGGCCGCCTGGCAGGCCCGGGCTGCCGGGGGAGTGTGAAGGGCAGAGTGCCGGGCCGGCGGGAGGCGGGCTCACCGCCAGGGCTGCCCGCTGGCCGGCTGCTTGATGGCGACGGGCCTGGTGTTTGCTTGGCCGCCTACTTCAGACAGAGTGGAGAGCGAGGAGCTCCCGTGGCTGGTGGGTGCTCGCCGCCCGGGGCCGGCTCCGCCTGGTCCAAGGTCTGGCCCGAGGAGCTGGCTGTGCAGTGGCTCCCGCTCCGAGCGGGTGGCGGTCCAGTGGCCCCGGGGCCGGGCAGCACGTCTGAGCCGGCGGACGCCTGGCTGGCTGGTTCTCCGTGGCGGTGGCTCCTGGACGGTTTCACAGACAGAAGCTCAGACCCTGGCAGTGCCGGCCGCCAGGCTGCCGGGGCGGGGACCTGCCTGATCACTGAAACCGCGGCCTGAGGCCGCCAGGGGCCTTGCTGAGGGACTGTCCTGCCCACGGGCCACCGGACTAGCCGACCTGCCTGGCTGCGGACACACTGAGTGGCTGCGATGACCCTGCAGCCCGGCTGTCGCTGAGTGTGACGCGGCATGACTGGCTGGTGGCAGAGCCCGCCATGGCTGTATGAGAGTGCCACTGACAGCTGGGCCCTGGCTGACGGGCAGCCCCTGCGGGAGTGGCCCGCCCCCGGGTGGCCTGAGGGTGGCAGGATGGCAGGCTGCCTGCTGTCTCGTGCCTCGGGCAGCCCGGACGTCCATGCCTGCCCCGAAGCACCGGCTCCGGGAGCCGCACAGCCCGCAGGCAGCCCGGGGGAGGGGCGGGACGCGGGCTGCCCGGGGAGGGTGGGCATGGCCCTGCCCAGGGCTGGCCCCAATGATGGGCTCTCCACCTCCCGCCGTGGGGGCGGCACGTCCTCGGAGCTGTGGGGGTAAGGTTGGAGGGGAGGGAAGCAGGTAAAACCTATAAAGATATTGAGCCAGTAACTCCCCACAGCCCTCCAGTGCCACCACCTTCGGTGGGGGGCGGCGGGAGGCCACTGGCAGCCGCTGGAAGGACAGCGTGCGCCAGCTCCCCTGACCTGCGCACCCCCGGCCTCCTGCAGCCCCAGGAGGACAGAGCTCCGCCTCCTTCACTCCCGGGAGGCACGCGCCTCTGGGAGCCTCGGTTTCCTCCTCCTCAGACAGACCTTTCCACCAGAAGGCTGGGCAGAGCGCAGACAGTTCACAGACGCCGCTGCGCAGGCCGCCCCCGAGGGCGGGAGGCCGGCGGACTCAGCGGTCAGCTGTCGGGAAGAAAACCCCCCAGTCCAGCTAAAGGCTTCCACGTGGCGCGGGCAGTGAACGAACAGCCAAGAAACTAGGCTCCCTGTGAGCAGCGCGTCTGCAGGCTGTGTCCCGCTAATGAGGTGCTTGTGCAGATGCACCAGGAAGCATGAACCCCACCCCGAAAGGCTCCTTCACAGAGCCTGGCAGCCCCTGAATGCCGGCCTGGCCCCCAGGCCCCCAGGCCCCCAGGCCCCCCAGGCCCCCAAGGCCCCAGGCCCCCCAGGTCCCCAGGCCCCCAAACCCCCCAGGCCCCCAGGCCCCCCAGGCCCCCAAACCCCCCAGGCCCCCAGGCCCCCCAGGCCCCCCAGGCCCCAAGGCTCCCCAGGCCCCCCAGGCCCCCCAGCCTCCCAGGTCCCCAGACCCCCCAGGCCCCCAAACCCCCCAGGCCCCCAGGCCCCCCAGGCTCCTCAGGCCCCCCAGGCCCCCAGGCCCCCAGGCTCCCCAGGTCCCCAGGCTCCCAGGCCCCCAGACCCCCCAGGCCCCCCGGTCCCCCAGGCCCCGGGACACCAGCTGCTCCAGACGCCTGAGTGATGGGCTCCGGCCCGGTCTCTGGCTCCGGGAAGAGTGGAGCCGGCTGAGGGAGCAGGCCTGCCGGGCGGCCCTTTCCGAGGCCGGGCCGCTCCAGGCGGGAGAAAGGCCCGCGGTCCTCTGAGTCCTGGTGGAGGGACTGTCCCCACAGGGCTGAGGCTCCAGTGGGCGCCCAGGACAACCCCTCCCCTGCCTGTGCTCCGGCTGCGGAGGCGGCGGGGGCTGGGAGGCAGGGCGAGTTGTAGGAACTCAGCCCAGAGCTCAGCTGGCTGCGGGAGCTGTGACCTTGGCAGTGACCGCCCCTCGCTCCCAGTTCCCAGGGCAGTACCATGAGCCGGGGTTTGGCAGAGCTCAGTCGGTGCTGAAGGATGCCGGCTCCAGCGCCACGTGTCCCTCCGCGGCTCCCGGCACGGAGGGCACCTCACGGGGCTGTTTGTGCGAGGCCCACTCAGCGGGGAGACTGAGCGGGGTGGGGAGCTTCCCGGCTTGTCTGCAGGTCCCCTTGCAATGTCTCCCGCAAGGCCAGCGGCTGCCCGCGGGCTCTTCCTCACGCCGATCCACCACCCCCACGGCGGCAGAGGGAGCCTGGGAGCCAGTGGCCACCAGCAGAGTGGGCACCCCCTCAGCCTCCCCGTCAGGAGTCTATCAGCCAGAGGGGAGCCCTGTGCCTGGAGGAGGCCTCCCCACAGGAGCCCTGCTTGCTCAGGCGCTCACTCAGGCTACCAAACACCCCAGTCCGTTCCCGGGCGCCTGCAGAGCCCACATGGGGGCCAGGGCTAGGAGGAGTCGAGTCCAGGCCCTTGAGCTGGTGGCTGTGTTTAAAGGGGCAGTGGCTGTGTTTATTTTATTTTATTTTTTTATAAATCTTTATTGTTCATATTATTACAGATGTTCATTTTTTCCCCCCTCCATTGCTCCCCTCCACCAGGTTCCCACCCCACCCTCTGCCCTTTCCCTACCCCCCATTGTCCTCATCCATAGGTGCACAGTTTATGTTCAGTCTCTTCCCACGCCCCCCTCTCCCCTTTTCCCCGAGAATTGTCAGTTCACTCCCTTTCCATACCTCTGATTCTATTATAATCACCAGTTAATATTGTTCATCAGGTTTTTTAATTCCCTTGGCTTTTAGTTTCACTTGTTGATAGTTACATATTTGTTGATCATAATTTTTATTTATATCTTCTTCCTCTTCCTTAATAACCCCCTTCAGCAATTCATATAATTCTGGTTGGCAGAGATGAACTCCTTTAGCTTTTTTTTTATTTGTGAAGCTCTTTATCTGGCCTTCAATTCTGAGTGATAGCTTTGCTGGGTGGAGTATTTTTGGCTGTAGGTTCTTGCTATTCATCACCTTGAATATTTCTTGCTATTCCAGTCTGGCCTGCATGGTTTCTGTTGAGAAATCAGCTGACAATCGTATGGGTGCTCCTTTATAGGTAACTATCTGCTTTTCTCTTGCTGCTTTTAATATTCTCTCTTTGTCTTTGCTCTTGCTGTGGTGTGTCTTGGTGTGGTCCTCTTTGGATTCCTTTTGTTTGGGGTTCTGTGCACTTCCTGGACTTGTAAGTCCCATATTTTTCCGGCGTATAAGACAACCCCCTAATTTTACAATTAAAACATAGGTTTAGGCCTATATTCACTGTATAAGACTACCCCCCACTTCCGAGGCAACACCAGTTCTTTTTTAAATAGACCGTCTCTCTGACTCTGGCCAATCTGAGCAGGCTTTTTACTAGAACACAGTGTAGCTTCGGGTACAGAACATGTACACTGTGTTCTAGTAAAAAGCCTGCTCAGATTGGCCAGAGTCAGAGAGGCGGTCTATTAAAAAAAGAACTGGTGTTGCCTCGGAAGTGGGGGGTAGTCTTATACAGCGAATATAGGCCTAAACCTATGTTTTAACTGTAAAATTAGGGGGTCATCTTATACGCCAGAAAATACGGTATTTCTTTCCCCAAGTGAGGTAAGTTTTCTGTCACTATTTCTTTCATTATTCTTTTGGTATTTTGCTCTCTCTCTTCTTCTGGGACCTCCATAATTCTGATGTTGGTTCGTTTGAAATTGTCCCAGAGGTTTCTTATACTATCTTCAACTTTCTGGATTCTCTTATCTTCTTGCTTCTGTGGAGGAGTGTCCTCTGGCTCTTTGTGTTCCAAATCTTTGATTTGATTTTTGCGATCTTCCAGTCTGTTTTTAGGACTCTGTATAATATTTTTTATTTCAGACAATGTATTCTTTATTTCTAGTTGATCCCTTTTCATATCCTCATATGTCTCGTTTATTTTATCGGCCTTTTCTAGGAAATTCTTGAAAAATCATATAAGCATGGTTTTGAACTCTATATCCAGTCACTTCTTTTCCTTCATTTCTTTTGTTTCTGATCTGTTTCCTTGTCTGTGCATTTTCACAGCTTCCCTGAGTTGGTAGGGTGGCTTTGTGTGCTAAGGTGTCCTATATGGTTCAGTGGGTCAGCCTCCAAGTTACCTGAGGTGGACAGTCTTGGTGTAGCCCTTTGTGGGCTGTGTGTGCAGTCTTGTTGTTAAGCCTTGCTTGTTGTTGGTGTCACTGAGAAGCATTGATCTCCAAGCCAGTTGGCTATGAGGATCAGAAGTATCTCAGCTAGGAGGGTTTCTATATTCCGCTTGGATGGGGCAGAGTCTTGGGGTGGCACAGACAAGCTTTGGTGAATCCCGCAAGATTGGTTGCAAACGTGGACACCTCTTTGGTATAGGCGCAGACAAACTTTGGATTCCTGTCTGTCCCTCCCTAGGAGAGTCCTATTTGCAGCGAACAAGAAAGCTAGCCACTGGAAGGGCTTCTGTGCTCTGCTTGGATGGGGCGGAGTCTCGGGTGGTGAAGACAAGCTTTATTCAGTCCCTCCCTACGAGGGTCTGGTTTCTGAGTCCCGCAGTAATGGTCGCTGGCTTCACATGCCTCCGAGAGATCTCTGCCCACTGCCTGACAGTCTGGCCTCTCCCTGTCTGGGGCCATCTATCAGAGCAATAGGGTGGTTCTGTTTTCCTCCCGAACAAGAAAGCTAGCCACGCGTTAGCTGTCCGCCCTCTCCATGCACAGGGAGTAAGCCAGCAGGGAACTCAGCCCGCCCTCATCACAAGCAAGCCAGCAGCGAAGTCGGGTGGCCGCCTTTTCGCGTGAGCAGTTCTCCGCACCTTCACAGTTCCTGAGGTTCAGTGTGCCTTCTCTCTCCTTCCCAGGTGGTAGAACCTCCTCTCAGGCAGGCGTCCGGCGCTTCAGGGAGATGCTTCCCCTGTTTTCCAGTTCTAAATTCAAATTTGTTGTGGTAGGCTGCATTCAGGTGTCTACCCTATTCCGCCATCTTGGTTTCTCTCCAGTGGCTGTGTTTAAAGTGGGGGCAGAGCCTGTGGCTGTTAGGACCTCAGTTCTGGTGACCGGTAGCTGAGCCCTGAATCCAATGACACGTGTGTTTTAGACACGGATAGAGGACAGGCCGCGTGGAGGAGCGGAGAGGAGCCCGAGCAGCAGGAGCGGTCAGACATGGCGCCGGGACTGGAAGCGCTGTCCGTGGCCACAGCCCTCCGTGCAGGCAGTCCTCGCCGACGCAGGAAAGGCTCCATCGGCCACGGGACGAGCTGGGGGATCACAGACCTGTGGGAGGGACCTGCACACACCACCTGCCATTCCCCGAGCACTGCCGTCTAGCAGGTCCTCCTCCTGCCGCACGAGCTTCCGAGAGAACTTTCTCTGGAGAAGGCAGAGCCAGCGCCTGGGGCTCCCCCACCCTGGATTCGCGAACAGGACGCCAGCACGCCAGCACGCCAGCGCGCCAGGGCAGGACAGGCTCTGGAGGCCAGGAGGAAGCAGCGAGTCCATCTTGGGGTCTGGCATTCTCGTGCAGGAGGCTGGAGAGCTGACAGATGAACACAGAGCATGGCCTCTAACATCGTCTGACCGACAGGCAGCGGGGAGGCAGCGACCAGGTGTGAATGCTGGGGCGCCACTGTGAGCTCTGAGGGCCTCCGTCTACCCCCCTGGCTCCTCGGCCCTCCTGCGAGCCTGGGGCGCTGGGGCAGGGATGCCGGCCACAGGGAACTGAGGGCAGACGGGCTGGGAGCCGGCTCCAGGAGCAGGAAGGCCCGGCCTGGCCGCCCTGGTCCAGCGCGGGGAGCACCCAGGCAGCGAGGGGACGGCTCAGCGAGGCCACAGCTCTCCACGGAGACCGGATCTGAACCAGGGCTGACCTTAGCATCTCGCTTCACCGCCTACAGCTCTAGTTCTGGATTTGTAAGGTGTTTATGGTGCCAGGAGCAATATCCAGTTCAAACCGGCGGAGGCAACCTCCGCCCCCGAAAAGAACTTATTGTGAAGTTCAGGGCGTTCAGCACAGATGTCAGCACCTCCACAGCCTGTCACCTTGGCCCTCTGTCCTCACTCCGTGTTGCCCAGGCTCTGCCTCCATCACAGACTCACTGGAAACGTGACCCTCCGTCCAGCAGTACCCAAGTCCCGCGTACCATTCTCATCATCATCGTCATCATCATTGTCATCGTCATCATCGTCGTCATCATTGTCATCGTCATCATCATTGTCATCGTCATCGTCGTCGTCGTCATCATCATTGTCATCGTCATCGTCGTCGTCATCGTCATCATTGTCGTCATCGTCGTCATCATTGTCATCGTCATCGTCGTCATCATTGTCATCGTCATCATCGTCGTCATCATTGTCATCGTCATCATCATCATTGTAATCGTCATCATCGTCATCATCATTGTCATCGTCATCATTGTCATCGTCATCATCGTCATCGTCATCGTCGACGTCGTCATCATCATCATCGTCGTCATCGTCATCATCATTGTCATCGTCATCATCGTCGTCATCATCGTCATCGTCGTCATATCATCACCGTCGTCGTCATCATCGTCGTCATCATCATCATCGTCATCATTGGCCCAGCGTGGGTCACATGACCAGCCTCTAACCAATCATTTGGCCAAGGGGATGCAGTATCCACATTGGCCAGAAGTGGACTGGTGTCACTGCTGAAGGCGTGGTGAGGACAGCACTCACCCCACATCACAGAGCCGGGGAGGGGGCACGGCCACTCCTCAGAGCGAAAGAGAAACTGCTCCTGCGAACGGGCTCTGGGCAGTGGACCCGTCACAGCCTGGCGGCCTCTTCCTTCGGTCTGTGGTTCCTTGGCAAACTCAGCGAGCCGTCAGGGAAAGAAGGCAGAGTCCTTGCCGGGGCCCCCTGGGCCGGAGGCCGGCCACAGAGGAAGCAGATTGCCCATCCCACATCGGCGGACGCTGGCCGTTTGGCTGCGTGTGGCCAGCCCGTGAGTGTGTGCGGGCAGAGGCGTCCAGCGTGTCTGCTTCATCTGTCCTGGTCTCTGTGCCCCTTCCCTTTATCATCATTCTCAGGGTGACCACTGGTCCCCAGTGAAGAAATACACGGGACAGGCCTGGTCACTGACCCCCAGCCTAACGCAGACCTTCCCGATGACCCACAGCCCAGAGAGAGACACCTGGGCCGCGGCTCTTGTGAGTGCCGCCATGTGGGGAGTGTTTGCCGAGTGGCCGTGTCCCAGCAGGCCTGCCCCGCACGCCGTGCTGGAGGGCCCGCCAGGAGGCGTGTTGTGAAGCTCCCAGCGCTCCCAGGGGGAGCCAGCGCTCAGGCCGGCGTCTGTGTCGGGGAGACGCTGTGGTGAGCAGGCCTGGCCCGCCGCTCACCGCGCCTGCCGCTCAGCTCCCATCTTCGCAGCGGCAGCGCCTTCTCTGAGCCGGCATCCCTGCCCCGCCCAGGCCCGCCGCCGCACGGCCTCCTCACCAGTCCTCGCCGCGAGGCCTCAGAACCTTCCTGGCCGGGGATGAGTCCGAGAGGACACGGGCAGACCAGGGCCGGGGATGCTGGCTCCACACCCCGCTGGACGCCCACGCCCTCCGGCAGTGTGGCCCTGGGGAAGACCCGGGCTGGCCGGGAGAAGGGACCAAATGGGGCGGCTTGCCTTCTCTGTTTTCTGTTTAGTTCCTAGAAGCCACACGGCCAGGCCATGTGTTTGCCTGTTCATCACACATTAAAACAAACAGACGTGCGAACAGTGCCAGCACTCACTTGCCGCAGCTGTAACGGAGCGCAGGGCGGCGGGAGGGAAGGGCGCCGGGCGCCCCCGCTCGTGTCCATCGGAAATGCACTGCCTGGAGACGGTACTGCCTGACAGGCTGACCCGGCCAGGCCCAGCTCTGCTCTCACGGACGTGGCGAGGGCTTGGTGCAGTGACGAGCCTCGTTCACGGGAGCAGCAGAGCCCTGTGGTGCATACATGTGTGCAGCCTGGCCCTGTGGTGCACACGTGTGTGCAGTTGCACTTGGTTCTCCCAGGCTTCTAAGGGGCTGCACTCGTCCTTCCTGAGATGAGGAAACGAGGCTCAGAGATTCCCAGGGGTGTGCCACATCCCACCTCGCAGGAGCAGTAGATTCAGGACCTGAACTCAGACCTGACGACCAAGCTGTGCCCCAAGTCCCTCTGCCTCATGGTCCTGGGCATGCCAGCCCCGGGTTGCTGGGTCGGGAGGTCACCTTGGACTTGTGTGGAGCCTGCAGTGCTGGGAAGGGCAGCGTCTCCTCCTCAGACGCCCGGCGGGCAGGCAGCCCAGCCTCGGGGAGGCAGCCTTCTTCCCTCTGGGCCTTGGAGTGAGGGCTGCCACCACCTCCCGCCCTGGGTGCGGCCTCTTCCCAGCAGTGTGGCTCTTAGGGTCTCCCCAGACTCAGTTTCCCCATCTGTAAAGGGCGGCAGGTGCTGGGCTCTGAGGCTTCCAAACAGTGGCCTCCACTGAAGGTCACCGGACCTCCCCTTGCGGCTGTGCTGGTGGCTGGGCCTGGGCCCTTCTTCCCGGGAGCAGGCGGCTGCTGGCGGTGCTCAGCCTGGGCCCACGCAGCCAAAGCTCTCTGGGCCGCGTGGGTCTTAGTAAGATCCACGGCGAGCTTTTCCTCTCCAGCATGTTAATCAGGACACGTGGTGGCAAACACAATCGAACAGAGTGGACGTGGACAGAGGCCCAGCATCCCACCTGGTTTCAGGCCTTCGCCAGGCTTCTCCCTGCCCAGCAGGGGGCGCCCTCCGTCTGCCTGCGGCGTCCTGGGCCTCACAGGAACCTGGGGTCTTGGCACCAGAGCAGGTGGAGGGATGCGCGGAAAATCCGCTGCCAGGCGTGCTGTGATTGATCAGTGATGCCTGGCACAGCCCCGGAGGGAAGCCCGGAAGCCTCAGGAGCACCTGCACCTACCCTGGGAGTGGTCTGCCCAGTGCCCCCTGTGCACACTGCCTGCCTCACAGCGAGCCCCCGCCTGGGGCTCCTGCCAGCACAGGCGGCTCTACCGCACAGCTGGATGTCTCCTTTCAGTCCAGGCTGAGCCCCAACGTCTCCCCAGACGTTGGAACTTCAAATGGAAGTCAGAGCTCGCAGGGCTCACTGGAGTGAGCAGCCCGTCCGGCCTGGCTCCTTAGACCCTCAGCCAACAGGAGTCTGGGCAGACGCTCCTCCAACAGGCGGCCCCACCCTTTTCCTTGCACGGTCTCCAGGTCTCAGCGTGGCCCCTGGGAACTGCTGGGGACAGGGACCGAGGCCCCCACTGCTCTCCTCTCCTCTCCTCTGCCCAGGAAGATGCTGAGAGCAGAGCATAAGCAGCTTGGGCACATGCCAGCTTAAAACCTCTTCCTACTCAAGACTAACCCAGCAAGAGCTTCCTACGCCGTGGAGCCCACTCCAGCCAGGGCGCCTCAGGGCATCTAACCCGGCCCAGCGCTGGGCGCCTCGCCTCCCTCCCGGCACTTCCCGTGGGGACCCACCTGCTGCACGCTGCCCAGTGGGGACAGCTCCCGTCCTCCCAAATGGCGAAGCCGGTGCCCAGCAAGGACCACCCGCAGGACTCCTCAGGAGCACAGAGAGCCTGACCCACGCCTCTGGGAAATTAGGACAAGGACAAAGGAACATGCCAACCTTCTTACCAGGACAAACCTGTTTTCACACGAGGGTCCGGAGCCTTTTCTAGGCCCTTCCCTTCAGTGCTGGGGCACGCCGACGGCCCAGCAGTCCCCGGGGATGCCCAGGGCCCTGGAGGCAGCCGCCGGGCCCAGGCAGGGAGTCTGCTCTGCCCTTGGGGCGCCCGGTCTGACACTGTCCTCTGCTTCAGCCGAGCGCTTGCCTAACCAGGGCCAGAACCAGGCTGCCTTCCGAGGCCTTCCGCACCAGAGCTGACCTCCGGCGCCCTCCCCACCGCCTCCTTCAGCTCCCAGCGCCGGTCCAAAGGGTGCCCGGGACACATCGCTTCCTTCCTTCCAAAGCTCGGCCATCCCTTGCCCAAGCACTGCTGCAGCCACGAGCCACGCCAGCTCCCCACACACTTCCCTTTGCCTCCTGCTCCCCATGGGTACACTCCACCAGTGAACAAACTTAAGTTCAAAAAGGAATCATTTCCCACACAAAACTAAGATTTCAATGTAAACTTTACTATTTTATTTGTGAAAAAACTACAAGCAGAATTCATAAATAGACATTTCTATTTAAAGCAGGAAAATGATAAAGTGGCTTCTAATAACACAGTCGTGCACATGCCAGCAACAGGAATATATTAACATCTTTATTTGCTAGACGAAGAGCAGTGTCCAATATAAATTCCCCAAACACTTAAGACCTGTGAATTTCTGACCAGTTCACAAAACCACCAACTGACACTTGCGTGTGAAGAAAAATCAGACCTAAGACTCAGCTATCAAGACAGACAGAGCAGAAACCTCCGAAGCGAGACAAGCCGTCTTCCTGGGAAAATGAAAAATATATCTCGTATAATACAGTAACAAAAATTCACAAGATTATGTTTGACATACTTAACAAGCATTCTCTATTTTTCTCCAACAAACAAAGCTAAGGAAATAATGTAACCATCTTTACACAGTAAATTAAGGTTACAAGTCATACACAAGAACAGAACTGCTTGCGCATTAAAAACTGTTCAGCTCCATTGTCATACTCTAAATGTTGGCTCTTAAACCATTTTCGGTTACATACAAGCAAAGGTTATTATATATTCAGCAATTAATAAATTTTCAATAATTTACGATATGGTAGCTTAGAAAAGTAGGCTGAGAATGGTCTTGATAAGGCAGGTGAGACGTCTTTGTGGAACGCAACTCCCAGAAGCTTCTGCCATTGTTCCCAAACACCCAGACTGGAACAGAAGGGCTTGGATTGAACGTTCTGTGGGCGTCGTACTTCACCTTCCAGCTGCTCAAACAGAGCACGTCAGGTAAGCTGTGTGCTCGCGCTGAAGGTCGGGTGGTTAAAACCAATGGAGACTTGCAAGGGTAACACTGTGCTTTTGTTTTGGCTTTATGACTGCTTACTGTGCTACCGAATACCAGGTATTTCTGACCCTTTAATGTATACCTTTCTAATCTACGCTAGTGTCTGTACACACTGCCCACCCGTGGGGCAAACGGCAAATGCAGGAGGTTCCACGAATTCCGTCTCCAGAGCACATGTCTGAGGGATCTCAATGTCAGACATCAAGTGCCCACCACCCCGGGCTCAGCAGCCTGCAGTGCAGGGGCCAGGACACGGGCCCGGCAGGCTCCTGTCACTTGCAGTTCCACCAAAACGGCCACGTCATCCCACGGTCCTCACACACCCTCCATCCGTCACCTCCCGTTCTCTGCTCATCACGGAGGCAAAGCCAAAACACCACAACACTGGCCATCGTTAATTAGCAGCCGAGTAGCTGGTTCCTCAGCTTTCCCCACTAATCTAGGAGTCCAATCACTTTACCGGAGACTAATTCTGAAAAGTCACACAGTGTTTCTGAAATGCACACCAACACTTTATGGTTCGGAAAGCAGTGCAACCCACGAGTTTGGTGACATCTAATTTTTCTTATTAAAAAGGTAATTTTCAAACTTAGCAATTCCTTAAATCTCTGGAAAATAAATATGGCTGACTAATTTACCCTCCCTGAGACCCTTAATAAAAGGAATATTAAAACTTTAGAAGGAATGTCTTTGCAATATCCCACGAATATTAAATTGTGGATTTAAAATTCATAGTCAAATCACTATGTATTATATATTCTGATACTTACAGAAAGCATTTGATTTCCTTTGGTTCATTAATAAATACTTGAAAAAGGTATCTAAAAAGGTAAGCACAGCTCGCATCCCAGATGCAAGCATCATTGTGAAGAGGGGACATGTCCGAGCGTTGGCGAGCAGGACCACAGCCCCGCGGCACTGCGTTGGACCCTGTGCTTGGAGAGCAGACTGAGCTCGTGCGCAGGAGTGACGGAGACCTGATGGCAGGGGAAAGGAGCGGCTGTTCACGTCTCCGTGTCCCTCAGGCCTCCAGACAGAGTGACTTCTATTCTTCAGCATACCAGGCTTCTCACCCCCCGGGGCTCCCTCACAGCCAGCTGCCCTCCCAGGCACCCCCAGGTATGACCAATAAAGGAAGGCGGCGCCGAGTCCCGACAGGACTGGAGTCCGGGCTCTGGACGCCCGTTGGGAGTTACACAGAAGAGACATTAATCTGAATGACAAAACAACGCTGTGAAACGCTGGGGCGGGAACCTCAGTGGCCTTCGTTGTCGTCGCCGCCCCCTCCTCTACGGTAAAAACCGGGTGAGAAGAAACTTCACAGCAGAGCTTACTGTTACCCGCAGACCCAGGAAGGAGCCCAGGCTCCCACAGTGCTCTTCCCAGCAGGGGTGAGCCCGCAGGTCCGCAGGACAAGGAAGAAAACAATTCCCACCACTGAAACCACTGCATAAGGAGCACGTGGGGGGAAGGAGGGCAGGAGGCAAACCAACTTCAATGACAAAACCACCAGGGAAGGCCTGGGATTGGCTTCTTGTATGGACCAAAAATGCAGTTTACTCAGGTTTAATCCTAGAACTAAGCGACAATTCATAGTGTGACCTCAGCCCCAGCAGAGGCTGGGAGCGGGGGATGGTGGACAGAACGCCGTTTTCGCGGGCGCCACGTGAGACAGCACTGCCACCGCAGTCCGCCCTCGGCACGGCGCTCCGGGCGCTGCTGCGGTACAGGGCCCGGCCAGCACTGCGAGCAGTCCGGAAGGGAGACCACACCGCTGAACGGCCTGCTTTCCTATCAGCCATACTCTCCACACATGCCACACTGCCTGTGGGCCGGAGCACAGCTCCTGTAAGACCGGCTTTAATGCAATGTCAGCTCTTCGTAGAAGGGACGGTCCCGGGTCTGTAACTGTTCTAGGTTGTACTCACTTCACAGTGTATCAAGCACCAGCGTTGCCATGGATTGGTTTCAAATAACCCTTTATATATAATTTTATATTTATATATAGTTATATCAAAACTGATAGTACATAGTATAACTGGAAGAAAGAAATAAACTTAGAAGGATATGCTGAGAGGATGGAGCTTGTGAACATAATAAATAAAAGTTCCCTCCCCCTCCCAGGCCACCCCCCAACAAAACAAAAACAAAAACCAGTTGTAATGTACATGGAAAATTGTGCACAGCAGATTTTTTTTTATATATAAAAAGTAGATTCAGGAGCACATCCAATTATAAATGATTGTTAGGAAAATCATATAAAACAATGGAATACATAAAAGTGTCAAGAGTAATCGTCAGGGTGCGAAATTCCTTGGTGGCCAAACGCCCATGGCAAGCAGACACGATCCTGGCAGCATCGCGATAGGCCGATGTCCACAGAAGGTTCTCCAGGCGCACGCAGCACGGGCAGGTGGAGGTGTGAATTTCAGACCCTGATTCATAGTTTCCACGACTCCATGTGCAATTTCAGAAAGACTCGTCGTTCACTGCGGACAGGTCGCCCTTGGGCGTGGAGGAGCGGGAGGAGCCCTTGTCTGTGCTCTCCGAGCCCGAGCTGCTCTGGTGCTGCTGTTCGGAGCCTGCGCTGGAGGTCACTGTGGAGGAGGACGTGGAGGAGGAGCGAGTCTTTTCCTTAAAGTCTGTGATGATGACGGTCACGTTACCCACAGTCACTGCCAGCTGCTGCGCGGTGCTCCTGTCCACGTTTTTCAGCCGGGGCCTGAAAGCACCACCAAGGGGACAGTTACATAAGCTACGGATCAGAAGCGGTTCTGGCAGACATCAACACACAGATTTCATGACACCCACCACATGCCACAGCTGACCATAAAACCTGCAGCTTGCCCTCAGCAGTCCCAGAAACCACCGCCGTTAGCAAAGCTCTGGGCCTTTCCAATATGATCAATGCATCTGTCTCCCGTTTGGCCACAGTGGTATAAAGCAGCGCGCGCGCACGCAGCTGACAGTCTCAGACCTAGTTCTCCCCTACCCCTCAGCCTATAAACCCACAGGCACAAAGCCGTCTGGGTCCGGAGGAGGACTCAGTGCACCAGAGCAGCACTGAGCTCTGCGTTCTAGTTTCCGTACCTGGAGGTGTGGTTTGACTCGCTGGTCTTGGTTGTAGCATTTGCAGACTGTATGCTGTTTGCTTCACTCGGGGGGTCTTTCAGGACATCGGACTTTGGTCTAAAGGGACGGGGGACCAAGAGAGACATTTAAAAGATATCTCTGATTCACCTGCAAAACAACATATCATGCCGAGTTACCCAGGAACTTACTTTGTTTTCTTGTTAGTATTTTTCTTGGTAACACTGGGACTAATCTCTTTATCTTTCTCGGGTTTCTCTTTGTCTTGCTTTTCAACTTTCTCCTTCTTCTCCTTCTTTGGGGGTGGTGGGGTGGCATACTGCTGTGCCACCTGCTGCGCCACCAGCTGAGAATTGATTCGAGGTTTTCTAAAACATTCAAGGAAAGACACACCATTACTTGCTTTATAAATGCCAGTCTTTACTTTGGTCTTCCAATTTCTTAGATATTTACACTGGTGTCTGGCATCTCAGAACTCAACTGGATGGCGCTATCTCTACATTACTGCTGCCCTAGCATGGAGGAGTCTCTTTCCAACTCACTTCTTGCGCATCTACCTTAAGGGCACGTGCGGGTGCTCACACGGGCAGTGAAGTGCCTCTCAGCCATGAGGGCACTGCGCTGGCTCGGAGCGCGGAGAGCGCGCTACTTCTTCTGAGCTGTCAGGATGACACAGATGCCCCCCACCCCCTGCAGAGGGTTCGCCTCTCTCCATTACATGGACACTGGTAACCCCTGAGAAGGGGATAAAATCATAAGTGTGACATCTCCCCGCCACGATCCCGACGTGGTCTGCTCCCTGCAGCTCGGGACAACAGACAACATAGAGCAAGAAAGGGGGTGGAGACGAAGTCACTATAAAAACCTTTAGATGACACGTCCATTGTGAGAGCAACCGTCTCGTCCTCCCCACCTGCGGCTGACGCTAGCTCTCAGCACGGTTTGCCAATGGTTGTCACTCTGCACGACCCTGCAGGCCACGTGGAGGCAGCAGAAAGGAAGCCGCACAGCGCTCCTCTCCACAGACATTCCGGCACAAGGCAGGGAACCAGAAACCGGATCCGCTCTAGAGGGGAAATGACTAGCTGCCACCACTAATGATGCCCTCAGACTACAGCTCCCTCTGCTCCCCAGGATGGAGGGCTGGACAGAGAAAAGCAAACCAAAACGAGTTTGCTGGACCCATGGCTGCCCGCGCTAGGCACGGTCCGCTCCGAGGGGCCAGCACTCATGGCATGTGCCTTCGCCAGAAACATGCCAACAGAGGCATGCTCAGAGCCAGTTCCTGGGGCTCCGGCTGCACAGGCATTGGTACCATGGAAGCCAGTCAGGGACACCTCAGACTGGGCCACAGAGGTCACTGGGCCAGGGCTTCAAACACAGGTGGGAGCCCCCTTAGAAAGGGAGGCAGGGGATCCCCCTAAGCCACGCCCCCAGCAGGAGCCTCCTCCATCTCAGGCTCTAACGAGGCAGCCGTAGCCATCCACAGCGGTGTGGTACGGGCACCCTCACAAAGAAGGTCATGCATCGCAGACGCTAGCTGGGGACACAGCAGCTCGCTGTCCACAGGGATCACCAATCATGCCTGTCAGCGTGCCATCCACACCAGCCAGACTCGGCCGGGGTGAACCTGGGAACAGGCCATTAGGACTCACAAGAGCTGCACCTCGAGGAGAACCTCCACTCCGCCAGTCTGTGCGGTGCTCCAGGGGAGTCTCACCGAGAACAAGAGGATGTCTGCACGCCGGCCCAGGAGTATCTCAACAGAGCCACCAGGAGCCTGGCCACTCCAGGACGACTACCACGGGCACTGTGACTGCCAATCAACTGTACACCCCTCAGTGGCAAAACTGCACCCTAATCATCTCCGTTAGTGAAATGATCTACTGGGTAAACAGCGAATAAACACACCTTGCAGAGAAAACAAAGCAGAGTGAGGACTGAGAGGGCCTGGGCTCCAGAGGTGCCAGGGAGTCACTGCTGCCTTTAGAGCAGGCCCAGGGGAGCAGGCTGCAGAACCAGGGCCTCGGGGACCACCGGGTACCTCAGAGCCTTCTTTGAGAACCTCCTAGACAGAAGGGTGAGCAGGTTGGAGATTTCTGCAGGAAAGGGAGACACCGTGTGTTGTGCGCTCGAAGAGGAAGGAAGACCGACGGCCACCGAGTTAGGAGTGAACTCGGGACGGAGGAGAGAAAGCACACACTCACGAAGGCTGGGGAGAAGGGGGACACTTCCTCTGACACGGGAGAGGGATACTAGGTAAGGGGCTGAGCAGAACATGGAAATGAAAAGGCAGAGAAGGTTCAGAAACCACAAGCATAGGCACAGCGCTGTCTGGTGGGCAGCAGGCAGAGCAGCAGCCGAGAGAGCTGGTGGCGAGCAGAGGAGGGATTCCGCATCTCACACAGGGCCCGAGTGGCCCGAGCGCGGTGTGCTTTAGGGACACTCTGAGCTCCCCACAAGCTTACCCAGGATGGGCCGTCCCCTCCTCTGGCTCTCCACTCGGCTACGGGCATCCTGGACACCATGTCTGCCATGGGCAATCCTCTAGCATGTCGGCAAATACCCCCCAAAGTTCTTCAGCCTACACCACAGTCCAGGATCGGCAGCGCAAACTTACCGTGCACCAGGTGAGATGGGCTACACCCTTCACAGGCAGCACGCGTGCCCGCGTGCTCCTAAGATCATGACTAGAATGGAGGACAGTCCAGTGCCCCACTCCTCTAATGCTCAGCCAAGGCTCTCTGGGATCTACCCGTTAACAAGAAACTAGAGGCCCGGTGCACAGACTTGTGCACATTGAAAGGAAATTATCTAGAAGGTGGTGGTGGTGTGTGTGTTTGGAGGGGAGGGGGCGCACGGGGCAGGGCAGGATTGGGTGAGACGGGCCGGACACACCTGAGCCAACTTCCCAGGTCCCTCTCCGGTTGGCCTCACCTGGGGCGGTGCTGGGGCTCAAAGGGTATCTGCGGAATGAGTGGGGTCCCTCAACCTGGCCTGTGAGGATGGGGCCAAAACCAGCAGTCTAACATCCCCCCAGGGATTCCAGAGTGCAAAAGGGCACTCTGCAAAGCTGCTGTCGTGTGGCAGCTCCTGTGTTGAACAGATGCCCACTGGTGGTCAGTGTGTGTTCATAGCTACCGGCTGGACATCCGGTCGCTTCAGCTTTTATATATATATATGTTATTATAGCTGCTATTTCAAGTGAATTCTCCTAGGACCTAGGGATGTGGGTGAGGTAGAAAAATACACCCGACACGTTTGGAAAAGGCCCACAATGCTTCTGAATAAAGAGCTACTAGCACTTCCTGGCTCAAAAAGCAGCACAGCCCCTTGGAAGAGGAAAGGGAGGAGACCCCTTGCTCTTGCAATGAAGGTGCTACGTACCCCAATGCTCCAGCAGCTTTTGCCATGTGCTCCTCCGTGTTTCTAGGCTAATGTGCTCTGACTGCTTGTGACAGAATGGAAAAGGCCAGCCCCCAGGAACAGAGCTGCACACACTTCGCTCCTGCACAGCCCAAACCAGCTAGCTTCCAGGTCAGGCATTCCCAGCGGCGCCTGAAGTCAAAGAGGTGATGGTCCAGGAAGCCCCGACAGCCACCGCCCAGCTGGATGGCCAACAGCCTCCAGAGGAGGAAGTCACTTCCCCTTCCACAAGGAAGACAAAACGATTAAGAAACGTAGCTAAGGGTTAGGTAAGCAGCTGAGCTGGGATTTTTAACCCAAATCCATCTGTAATTCTCATGGGTTCCTCTTACAAAGGAACTGCAAATGAGCCTCTCTACTTTGGAAGAGCCCAGACTTGTTTTTAGGTGTGTGTGTGTGTGTGGGGGGGGGGGGGGGGGGGGGGGAGAAGGGAGTGCCCCAGAAGAAGGTACTAGGATGAAAAGCCCAGGTCAACCCCAGGCTATGGTTCAGACACCTCCCGAGAGTCCCACTGTCCTCCTTGTCTGACAAGAGACCACTGGGTGTCCTCCAGAGAAGGGAAAAGGGGCAGAAGAAGCTGGCAAGAATGTCTCCCCTGTCTGTAAGGAATGAACCCCCATCAGATGGTGAACAATGCTGACCCCGACAGAGTCCTTCCCACAGATCAGCTGCTCAGGGAAGTCTTCCCGAGTCACACCACAAACGCCAGCAGCTCGTCTGACGGGCAGAACTTCCAACGTGCTGTAAGAGTGCCAATGCTCCAGTGTGGGTCTCCACAATGACCCAGGTTTCCCAACTAACAAACCTTAAATAAGCCATTAACAGCCGCCATGACAGAACGGAAAACATGAGATGTGTGTCCCAGACTCTGACAGGAGGGAGATATTAAGATGAATTTCACTAAGTAGCAATATTAAATCATTTCCTCTAATTAATTCCCTTTTAATGTGCATGAATTTTGTGCACCAGGCTACTAGTAGTCAATAATATTGTAATAACTACATATACTGTCAGGTGGATCACTTTATAAGTTATATAAGTATCTAATCGCTATGTTGTACACCAGAAACTAATATAATATTGTACGTCAACTGGGAAAATATGCCTTCTTAAAATTATTTTATAAGACCTATTTTTATTTCAATAGAGTTTACAAGAGAAAAATCTATTGTGAAATTGCAATAAACAGTCATTATCAGGAAAGCATCTATTTGCATTTAAACAGCTAATATTTCAGAAAAGTCTATTCCATAATAGGTGAAGTAAATCTTTATCTAGAGACATTAATTTGAAAAGGCAAAATTTCAGAGTTCAAGCATATATGAGTGAGATCACAAAACAAGATACCTTTCAGGGTAGTTTTGCTATGTGTACCTGTGTCACTGGGGAACATAGGCAAATCCTGCCTTTTAAAGAGACAGGTCTACTGAATACCTTTTCCTTTCCCTCCTGGGCACTCAGGGAACCTGAGATCTTGCCACTCGTTTGTCATTGTGATTCTCAGAGACCACAACAAGCAACAGGCACACAAGTCCTGTGGCACACATATCCTGGCCTTTCCGCGTGTTCAGCTCTTCCTAAAGTAGGGGTGTCGAACTCAATCAGAGAAGGGGCCAAAATCTAAAATCTAGCCTAAATCGCGGGCCGAATGGTTTACTGAACAGTCATAAACTGTCATTGTGATGGAAACGCAGCGGAGTGCAGTGATGACAGTGTGGTGCGGGCCACATTGCAAGGCCTGGCGGGACGGATTTGGCCCGCGGGCCTTGTGTTTGACACGTGTCCTAAAGGATCACTTGGCCTTTTTCACTTAAAATACACGAAAGGCACTAAAATCAGACAAATCACCCATCAAGGAGGGGGGGCCCTAACTGGTTTGGACTGAAAGGTCCCAGGTTCGATTCCGGTCAAGGGCATGTACCTTGGTTGCACACACATCCCTAGTGGGACTGAGCAGGAGACAGCTGATTGATGTTTCTCTCTCACTGATGTTTCTAGCTCTCTATCCCTTTCCCTTTCTCTCTGTGAAAAAAAACAATTGATGAAAATTATTATTTTTATTTTTTTTAAAGGAGGGGGTTACAAATGGTGTTCAAGTTGCCCTAGCTGGTTTGGCTCTGAGGATAGAGCATCAGCCCATGGACTTAAGGGCCGTGGGTTCGATTCCAGTCAATATCATGTACCTCAGTTGCAGGCTCCATCACTGGCCCTGGTTGTTGTGATACGTACGGGAGGCAATCAATCGATGTGTCTCACATCTCTCTCCCTCCCTCCACTCCCTCTAAGAATCAGTGGGAAAATATCCTTGGGTGAAGATCAACAATGAACACTGCCCTGGAGTTCTCTGGCCATGGCTTCTGCAAGGCCCCCAACCCTCCCTGCCCGGCCACCTGTTTGCTGAGGAATGAACACTCTGTGAATGCCTTTGCACTGAGCTTACTCTCAGGAGCCCGTGGTTCTTCATGACACCCCCTGTGGTACTGTGAGCACAGGAGCCTCTCCACGTGACCATTTTCCTATCCCTGCACTCAACAGATCATCCTACACATGTGCATTGGGCCAGCTGGGACAGGGATGAATGAATTTTTGCATTACTGATAACCCAAAACATAAGTACTGGGGGAGAGGGGGAGCAAAGTATTCTGTGCATGGCCGTCATTTAGTAACACCTACTAAAACATTTAATCTACCGTATTTTTCGGACCATAAGACACTCCAGACCATAAGACGCACCAGTTTTTAGAGAAGGGAAATGAAGAAAAAAAGATTCTGAAACAAATAGTGTCCTAAAATATTTTATGTGCATTAAAATCCAACATCACAGTCATAAACACATGTAATCAACCCTGTATAGTAAACAGCAGCATTTAGAACCATTTTAGAGCCGGGCAAGCACACAGAGACCACACAGAGCCGGGCAAGTAAAAAACCTTTTTTTAAAAGTATATGTGTAGGCTATATTTGGACCATAAGACGCAGGGACTTTTTCCCCCCACTTCTGGGGGGAAAAAAGTGCGTCTTATGGTCCGAAAAATACAGTAATATGCAAATCAACTATCACTCCACCACAAAGATAGCGGCATCCGGGCAGGCAGCACCCCCCACCCCCACCCCAGCAGACACAATGCAGGGGGGCCTCTGTGCGTGACCTACAGAGGAAACATTTTTTCTGACTGCTCATTGGTTAAGCTCCCGGTACGCCACTCACTGTGTTCTTGGTAACTTGGGTAATAAGAATCCAAGAAGATGATCTAGGGTTTTTCCACCTCACTCCTGGATGAAAAACTAAGGTCTGCTGCTGGAGGGGCTAAGAAATGTCATATCCTGCCCTAGCCAGTTTGGCTCAGTGGATAGAGCCTCAGCCTGCCAATCTCAGGGTCTGGGTTTGATTCTGATCAAGGGCATGTACCTAGGTTGCAGGCTTCTCCCTGGCCAGGGCCCAGGTCAGGGTTCAAGCAGGAGGCAACCAATCGAAGTGTCCCTCTCACAGTTTCGCTCTGTCTTTCCCTCTCTCTTCTATGCTATCTAAAAATCAATGGAAAAATAACCTCAGGTGAGGCAAAAAAAAAAAAAAAAAAAAAAAAAAAAAAAAAAAGAAAGAAGGGAGGGAGGGAGGGAAAGGAAAGGAAAGGAAAGGAAAGGAAAGGAAAGGAAAGGAAAGGAAAGGAAAGGAAAGGAAAGGAAAGGAAAGGAAAGGAAAGGACGGACAAAGGAAGAAAAAAGAAAAAATATAAATATATCCTACGAAAGAGACATCTTGAAAATGCATTTTTCGTGGTGAAGGGACTGGAGTCCGTGTTAATGAAAACTCCTTGGCAGCTGCAGCAGCCAGCAGTGGGGTGATGGGGCTGGCGCCTTCCCCTGATCTGCCCAGTCACCTCCCACAGAGGGATGCTGGGGAGCAGGTCTAAGCCGTCAGCAGGACATCCCCTGAGGGCTCCCAATTTGTGAGAGGGGGCAGGCTGGGCTGAGGGGACCTCTGCCAAGTGCACAAATTTCATGCACTGGGCCTCTAGTTCTAAAAATAAAATAGGAATAACAGTGAATTCAACCTCAGGAAACTGGGTAGGCCAAATATGTAAAAATGCTTTATAAAGGAAACAATTTTTCTTCGCAAAAGTATCTTGTTAAACCACAATAAGGTTAATAAATCTGATCTTTTAACCAGTCTGCATACAATAATGCCTTCCAAGTTATAAATAACCAAATTGCAAATACATTTGTAGACTACAATCCACTTTTAAACTGGGTAAAGCTTGCATTTCTCTGAGGCAGTGTAAGTGTTAAACACAGGAGGGCTTGTCTATCCCAACAATACCTTCCACTGAACAGAATGCTCCAGGTTTTGATGACTAACACTGACGAGGCCACTACTCATTTTCTGTCCATTCTACCCAGCTCCCAAGTCATTCACATTTTGGAAAATATCAAAGATAACAGAGAGGTGGGGAGGAGAAATGCTGCGAGAGGAACCCAGAAGAGTTCTAACTCCAACATTAACAACCACGAAACCTTATGTCGAATGGACCTGAGATTTATCGAATGACCACTTAGTAAATTATGTAAGGTCAACCACTAGGGCATATCCAGAAACTAACATTAATATTGTATGTCACCTGCAACTGAAAAGTAAAAAATGATTTACATTTAAAAAGTAAATCATACACACATTATAAGACCTTTAAATGTGATACAAGACTTTTTAAAAACCTAGAAACGCATAGAACAAATTTAAAGTAAGAGGCTACTTTTTTGCATCCGCCTGTATTTTTTGTTAAACGACTAATGCCCCACTTTAGCCTCAGCAATTCTAAAGATAAGTTAGACAGCTGCTAAAAAGAGAGGGTTAGCCACCAGACCAAAAGAATCAGAATTTCTAGACTATTAGTCTGATGTCCATGTCAGCATGCTGGCTGAATGCTTCTTTTAAATAAAGTATTTCAATACCTTAAAGTTTTCTGTACCTTTTTCATATTCACATGTTGTGGTGTTATAGTTCAGTATTACTAAGAATCCCACCAATGTGATCCCAATGAAGAATAAATAACATATGAGGAAATATGGTACATGATTTGGTTTATAAATAAATTCCCAGGGAGTTTCCAGGTAAGTGCTTTCTTTTCATTTTATTTGTTTATTTTTATTTTATTACTTTCTTATTGGTTTCAGAGAGGAAGGGGAAGGAAGAGAGAGAAAAGTATCAATAATGAGAAAGAATTATTGATCGCCTGCCTCCTGCATGTCCCGTGATCAGGAATCGAACTATGATCTCCTGGTTCATAGGTCGATGCTCAACGCCTGAGCCATACCCGCTGGGCCATTGCAGTCATTTTAAAGGACTGAGAACATTGGACAAATATTCATCTGTTCAGCTATGGGAAGATGGAACCACACCACAGCTTCCAGCCTCAGTCTACCCTGATTCAGGAAAGACGACCTTGGACTAGTGGTCAGCCTCCGTGACAGCGACCCGTTGGGTGGGCCGGTTCAGGCCATGTCTCCATGCCTCAGCCCCAGCGGCTGTGCTCGGGGAAGGTGAGCACTCACGGCCATAACTGCTCCTGCCACAGTATCAGGCCACGAAGCCACCAAACAAGGATCGCTCCGAGGTTCCCTGCCACCGTGCTGGGTCACCATGCACGGCATTAATTCCCTCTGTTCCCCAAAGAGTCGTGCCCCCCCCCCCCCGCCCCGTGTGTGTGTGTGTGTGTGTGTGTGTGTGTGTGTGTGTGTGTGTGTGTCTCCCCTAAGTAGTTCTTTCCCTTCTCCTGTAAGCACTTGTCTTCATGGCATTTCTCACTCCTTTAGCTCGTCTGCTAGAATGAGCCAGTGGTGCTATGAAGGGGGTCTTAGTTTATCTTCCAGGTATGCTTCCCTATCAGTACACATCCTTCTCAGAACTGCTGCTCAGACAACCAGTTATTTTCCTCAAACTGATTATAAATCATTCACTAAAAAGACAAGGTGGGGGAGGAGACAAGCCATGCCCCCCCCCCCTCTCTCCAATCTCTCTCTCTCTCCCTCTCCCTCTCCCTCTCCCCTCCCCCCCTCCCCCCCCTCCCCCCCCTCTCCCCCCCTCTCCCCCTCTCCCCCTCTCCCCCTCTCCCCCTCTCCCCCTCTCCCCCTCCCTCTCCCTCTCTCTCCCTCTCCCTCTCCCTCTCCCTCTCCCTCTCCCTCTCCTTCTCTCTCGCCTATCCTTCCTCCGTCACCTTCACAGGCTAGGCAGCGATGGCCTTGGGGTATGCAGACCTTTGGACTTTAGCCAGACCTAGCTAACCACTCTCAGATAAACTACTCAAAGTGGGGCACACCTCATTCAACAGTGTGGAAGTAGACTAAATAAGGTCAAGTTCACTTAGTTGTTGCAATAATGTATGTACATACAGCATGTGGACATTCAACAAAAAAGTCCCTTAACAATAACATACCCACTTCACAGCAGCACTCCCCCGGCGGGCATCTTCCTCCAGGCGAGGCTCTCAATGTGGAGCCTTCACATTAGCCAGCTGTCCACAGCAACAGCAGCACTGAGCATCCTCAGTGACTTAACCCTGCTTCTCCTGCACGTTTCAGATAGAATTTTGGTTTTGCAGATATTCCTTTTACAAAAGGATGCCTCTAGGAGGCCACCAGACTTTAACTGTACAATGTGCATGGCACCACATGCACACTCCCCACATACAACTTGGTCAGGAACAGTTGGTGCCCACAGAACTAACACATCATTCTTAACGTATAGACAGCAGAATCAGAAATGTTCTACTCTAGTTCACAATCATCATTTTGAATATTCAGATTTCTCCATGTCCTGAAAGCACACTTAGTTAACATACAACTGAGCACTACTAACTGTGGGCACTCCAACTTTTCTGCAACTCAGGAGTATACATTCAATAAATAAAAGGAGCTTCTTAAAAACAAAACATCTATTTCATAAGCCAACCTGGCAGCAACAGATAGGTGTCTTAGCCTCCTAGGGGCCCTCAAAACCCTCGAGGGAAAGGGAGAAGGGGAGGCAATGAGGCCACAACTACTTCCATAGTGATTTTGTTTTCTATAATAATTGTAAGACATTACTAGCCAGGGCTGAAAAATAACAATTTTAAGCTTACTCAACACCCCAACAACATTCAAGAAGTGGGCTTAAGGTATTTCTTTTCTTTTAAAAAAAATATTTTTTCGATTTATAGAGAGGAAGGGAGATGGATAGAGAGTTAGAAACATCGATGAGAGAGAAACATTGATCAGCTGACTCCTGCACACTCCCTACTGGGTATGTGCCTGGGACCCTTCAGTCCACAGGCTGACGCTCTATCCACTGAGCCAAACTGGTTTAGGGCTGGGCTTACGGTATTTCAACCAGAGTATAGATTTGGTTTCCTCTCCCCTGTGGTGCCTAAAAATAATTGTATTGTGGTCATTCGAATAGTTTAAGTAAATGTCCCATAATAAATACGCCCTTGGATCTCACACAGCATTTCCCCAGAAGCCAGCCCACTAAAAAAGAACGTACCGTGTGGGCCAAATCCTCAGACCAAGGCTGAGGACTGGGTCTGGGCAGCAGTGCAAGGTCACTGGCAAACCTGAGCCAGTGTGCGTGTCCCAGTAGCTGCTGGCACTGCAAGCAGGTGCAGTGGAGACACGCCTTTCCTCACCTGCCATGTGTCCGACGAGGAAAGCCATGGAGGCCTCCAGTGTCTGCTCTGTCTGGGCCACCTCCCGTGCTTCTCAAACCTGCTTGGGTAAAGAGGTGGAATGTAATAACATGCCTCCTGCTGCCTCCTCTCTGCTTCACCTTTGGCACTCTGGCTCATGGTTCCAAATTCTTTAAGGAGACTTTTCCTGGGGCCTAGTGTCTCTGAGACAGGTGCTCCCCTCTCTTTCTGTCTTTCTTTGGAATCTTACTCGGTGACCTCGGATGAGTTATATGCTCTCCAACACTTGTGTTTCTCACTGGTAGAGAGACTAGAGTAAGCCATTCCTACCGTTCCTTTAACTCAAGACACTTGTATTCAACATTTAATAAAGACAACTAAATAGAGCATTTCTTCCTAAGGCACAACAGGCAAGCTTGCAGTTTATGCTGTAACTCATTTAGTGCACAAACTAGAACTATAGTGTTGGTTTAGTGACTTTGATATGACCTCTCCTTTGCCCTCCAAAAGATAATACAAGATCACCTTTTAAATCATGTCAATGATTTAAGAGGACTCACAGAAACTACAGATCTCTAAACAAACCACATCTTCAAATAAACATCATGATGAGTCAGCTCTTTCTCCAAGAAACACTACACAAAAGCATTCAGTATGCTCTACAAATTACTTCATGGTTGTCAAAACCCCATTTAAAATGCATTTAACCATTTTGAAATAACAGCTCATGTCACAAAAACTGGGCACTTGCAAAACACAAAATAATTAGTAATTCTTCAAAGAATAAAAAGCTCTGAGGTAATTCAAAGAAACCCAATGACTGAAATCAGCTGCTCTCTTCAAGTCTGGGTTTCCTCACCAGTAAAATTTAAAGAAGCCCTTCAACTCTACTCCTCCCAGTAAAAACACGCATACTACAATAGAAAGTGATAGTTCTACCCATCAGCCTTGTTCATGGTCAAGGTATGTTATAATAGACCTACCAAATCACTGGGAATCAAAGCTTCCTTGAAGCCCATCACCTCTTTAGAAAGATGTCTAGCTTAGGGGTTCTCACCTACTGTGCTGCTGCTGAAGGGACCTCATCGTCTTTGCTACGGGGCTGACACACTGCAAGGTGTCTCGTGGCAGCCTGGCTTCTACCCACTAGGAGACAGTAGCCCAACCAACCCCTAGTTGTGACAGGTAAGAATCTCTCCAGCCCTGAACAGTTTGGCTCAGTGGATAGAGCGTCGGCCTGCGGACTGAAGGGTCCCAGGTTCAATTCTAAGACAAGGGCATGCACCTTGGTTGGGGGCACATTCCCAGCAGGTGGTGTGCAGGAGGCAGCTAATTGATGTTTCTCTCTCATCAATGTTTCTGTCACTCTCCCTTCCTCTCTATAAAAAGAAAAAAAAATCAAATATATATATATATATATATATATATATATATATATATATATATATATTTTAAATTTAAAGAATCTCTCCAGACATTACCACATGTTCCCGGGTGGTTACATTACTCCCAAGAGAGAACCATTTGTCTACACAAGGATACAGGAGAATGGGAATATTCACAAAAGTGTGAACGGCATCACAGAAAAAAGCAGCACTTCAAAAATTAATCCAAGGTATCTATCAAATACATCTGTAAGGTGTTCATCATCTTAAAGAGAGTAGAGTTTAGGAGAAGAATCCTAGAACTCTGAATATACTGAGATTGTGTGTGTGTTTTCTAAACACATATTAAGTTGTAAGATCATGCTTCTCAAAAATGTTGCAGTAGTTTGGAAGATGTCAGTGTAGGCTTGTACTTGCTGCCTCCCACAACCACACAGAAATTACAACTAAAACACAGAACCACCGTCATCTAGACCCATGGGAAAGCAGGCTGAGTGGCAGTCCTGCAACCAGAGAGGTAAAGAAAGGGGCACTGAGACTGGTGGGAGGTGCAGAGGGGCAGAACGCCTGGTCCAGCATCATGTGTGCTGCTTTCTCAATCGAGATGGAGACTGACTCTGTGGAGGCCGCCCAGAGGAGTGAGGGGTCCCAGCCCCACATCAGACCCCCTGCCCAGGGTTCCAGAGCTGGGACAAGAAGTCCCTATGGGTAGTAAGATCTACGGGCTGTAAAAACCAGTGCAGATTGGGGCTGAGTGACACACAGATGTTCATCTTAAAAGGCCAGCATCACAAACCGAACTTAGAAGGCCCCGCTTCCTCTGAGCTCCCGCACGAGGACGAGCTCTGGGGACACAGACACATATGAAGAAGTTTCAGGGCTGACTGGCAACCATTTCTGTTCATTCCCTGAGACCCCCACCTCATCCAATTTACAGCCCCTCCCAAGTGGTGCACAGTGGCTTTTGCATATGAATGGTCTGTCCTGGCTGAGGGTAAAAATGCTCAAACAAGCTGCAGCTGGGTCAGGGAGCACCAAATCTATCAATAAAAGGCTCAAGGCCCAGCACCAGCCTGTCTTGCTTCACAACTGGGCCTTGTCTGAGTCCTTCTAAAGAGATACAAAGAGGAGGAATCTACAGATCTCTCTGTAGCTGTTGGTGGGTGGCCTCAGGCAGTGGCTGACTTTGCACCTCCTTGGAGACCCAAGAGCCAGTGCACCCAGTGGTCAGAGTGAGACCACCCAGATTACAACTCTGTACATTCATAAGTGACAAACTCATGGGGCAGCCTCAGTGAGCACCAAAGCCCCACTGAAACAAGTCCTGCCCCCTAAGGATGTCTCCTGCACAGCAGCTCTCCTACTGTAGTTGCAGCGGGTCCCCACAGCCAACTGGCCTGGAGGTCAATTCCTCCCCAGACACACCAACAGCAATAAAGGCTCAACTGCTATAAGACTATGCTCACAGACCACAAGGGGTGCACCTGGAGCGCCCAGTTCAGGTGACTGGGGAGACTGAGCCACTGGGCACTCTATAACACATACACAAAAGGACACTTGACCAAGTCAAGGAGACATAGCAACTCTACCCAATATATGGAAGCAAACACAAAGAAGCAGCCAAAACGCAGGAGACAAACATGTAACAAATGAAAGAAATGGAAGAAAGCAAACTATTGGATATAGAGTTCAAAATCACAGTTATAAGGTTACTCAAGAATATTCCAGAAACCTCAAAAATAAATAGATAAATAAACAAACAAACAAAACAAAACAAAACCAGAAAGACCAGTCAGAAATTAAGCATACATTGACTGAAATAAAGAATAATATACAGGGACTCAACAGTAGAGGATTCTGAGAATCAAATCAACGTTGTGAAATATGAGGAAGCAAAAAACACCCAAACAGAAGAGCAAAAAGAAAAAAGAATCCAAAAATATGAAGAGAGTGTAAGGAGCCTCTGGGACAACTTCAAGCATACCAACATTCGCATTATGGGAGTACCAGAAGGAGAAGAAAGAGAGCAAGACGTTGAAAACCTATTTGAAGAAAAAATGGCAGAAAACTTCCCCTACCTGGTGAAAGAAATAGACTTACAAATCCAGGAAGCACAGAGAACCCCAAACAAGAGGAACCCAAAGAGGCCCACACAAAGACACATCATAATTAAAATGCCAACGGCAAAAGACAAAGAGAGAATCTTAAAAGCAGCAAGAGAAAAGCAGTTAGTTACCTCCAATGGAGTGCCCATATGACTGTCAGCTGATTTCTCAACAGAAACTATGCATGCCAGATGGGAGTGACAAGAAATACTCAAAGTGATGAAGTAAGGACCTACAAGCAAGATTACCCAGCACAGCTATTATTTAGAATTGAAGGTCAGATAAAGAGCTTCACAGATAAGAAAAAGCTAAGGAGTTCAATCAGCATGAAACCAGTATTATTATATATGAAACTAGAGGGCCCGTGCACGAAATTCGTGCACAGGGGATTTCGTGCACAGGGGTGGGGTTAGGGGTGGGGGTGCAGGGTGTCCCTCAGCCCAGCCTGCATCCTCTCCAATCTGGGAACCCTCAAGGGATGTCAGACTGACCATTTAGGCCTGATCCCACCTCAGGCCTAAAGGGTATTCTGACATCCCTCTCACAATCCAGGACTGCTGGCTCCCAACTGCTTGCCTGCCTGCCAGCCTGATCACCCCCTAACCACTCCTATGCCAGCCTGACTGATGTCTAACTGCTCCCCTGCCAGCCTGTTTGTCCCCAACTTCCCTCCTCTGCCAGCCTGGTCACCACCAACTGCCCTCCCCTGCAGGCTTGATCACCCCCAACTGCCCTCCCTTACAGGCCTGGTCTCTCCCAACTGCCCTCCCCTACTGGCTATCTTATGTCCACATAGGGTAGGATCTTTGACCACATAGGGGCAGCCATCTTGTATATTGAAATGAGGATCAATCTGCATATTAATCTTTTATTAGATAAAAGAGTGCACAGGTGGGGGCTGGCTGGTTTGCCCTGAAAGGTGTGCTGGATCAGGGTAGGGGTTCCTCTGGGGTAAGGGGCAGCCTGGGCGAGGGGCCTATGGTGGTTTGCAGGCCAGCCACACCCCCCAGCGACCCAAGCAGATGCCCTAGTATCTGGAATATATTTACCTTCTACAATTGAAACTTTGTAGCCTTAAGTGGAGGCCTGGGCCTGCCAGGGTGTGTGGAAAGCTTGGCTTTCTCTATCACCTGGGAAACCCAAGCCTCCCTCCTGCTTTCTCTGTGGCGGCAGCCACCTTGGCTAGGTTAATTTGCATACTTGCTCTGATTGGCTAGTGGATGTAAAGGGTATTCTTTAAGAAGAGAAAGAAGAAGAAAATGATTAAAAAAAATATATGGCCGAGACCAGTTTGGCTCAATGGATAGAGTGTCGGCTTGGGGACTGAAGGGTCCCAGGTTCGATTCCGGTCAAGGGCTTGTACCTTGGTTGCGGGCATATCACCAGTAGGGGGTGTGCAAGAGGCAGCTGATCAATGTGTCTCTCTCATCGATGTTTCTAGCTTTCAATCCCTCTCTCTTCTCTGTAAAAAATCAATAAAATATATTTAAAAAAAATATGAACAGCAAAATGGCAACAAATCATACCACCTGAATCTAAAAATAAAAATAAACAAATAAATCTAATGAACAGAATAAACTGGTGAATAAAATAGACTCAGAGGCATGGAAATGGAACAGACTGATGATTCTCAGAGGGAAGGAGGACGGGAAGAGATTAAACAAAGATCTTACTAGTATATGCATACTAGAGGCCCAGTGCACAAAATTTGTGAACGGATGCGGTCAGTAGGCCTGGCCAGAGATTGAAGTGCAAATGTTTGGCATGGAAGGGCAGATCCCAGCTGACCTCTGGGCCCTGGGCAGCACCTGAGCCCCCGTATATCCCCCTCCACCAGAGTCATGGTGCCCAAGTCCCCACGCAGAGATGCGGGAGTGCGGCCAGACGCTGCGGACTAGGGTGCAGTGTGGGCCTCTGGGCTGCCCAGCGGCACTGCACAGAAGCCAGGTGGTCAGCACACTCTCTCCTGGCCGGCCTTGCAGACCAGCTCTTGTGAGAACCCATGGGGAGCCCAACAGGCCCCTGCTGTCTCTGCAGCTGCAGCCAAGCGGGTGCCCCTGAGCATGGGGGCTTCCCCAGTACACTAGCCCTGGTGTCCTGGGTGAAGGTAGCAGGGGAGTGAAAGCGAGCTTGGCAGACACCCCGAATTATCACCCCTACTCCATCCCCCAAAGCCTGCTTCAAAATATCGTATTTTTCGGACCATAAGACGCTCCGGACCATAAAACGCACCAGTTTTTAGAGAAGGAAAATGAAGAAAAAAAGATTCTGAAACAAATAGTGTCCTAAAATATTTTATGTGCATTAAAACCCAACATCACAGTCATAAACACATGCAATCAACCCTGTAAACAGCAGCATTTAGAACCATTTTAGAGCCGGGCAAGCACACAGAGACCACACAGAGCCGGGCAAGTAAAAAAACTTTTTTTTTTAAAGTATATGTGTAGGCTATATTTGGACCATAAGACGCAGGGACTTTCCCCCCCGACTACGTTGTGATGTCAGCTTAATAGTCTCTCTGGGCCTCAGAACTGAGGGGATTTGATAACGCATCTTTCAGACTGCCATCCTCAAGCAAAAAGCCTAGGACATAAGAGTCTCTCAATGGATATAAATATCTACCCCAGTGACAGAGGAACTCCCAGTTTAAAAGGGGGACAGAAACTTCACAGGTAATGATAGTGCTTCTGCAGGTAAGGAGGCACTGTGATGAATATTCTACATTCTCAGAACCTTTTAAGTTGCTGAAGGAACCAAAGCCTAAAGACTCCACAGTAAAAAAGACAACTAAGCAAGAGTTTAAGTAAGTTTATGCTCTTTACACACTGCTGGCCCAATGAAATGTGACAAGAACTGCTCACTTCACCCTAGACCACCACATGGCCATGAGAGGGAGAGCCGCATGCCCACCCAGCTCGCCCAGGCCACACCCTAGAATAGGGGTGTCGAACTCAATCAGAGAAGGGGCCAAAATCTAAAATCCAGCCTAAATCGCGGGCCGAATGGTTTACTGAACAGTCATAAACTGTCATTGTGATGGAAACGCAGCGGAGTGCAGTGATGACAGCGTGGTGCGGGCCACATTGCAAGGCCTGGCGGGACAGATTTGGCCCGCGGGCCTTGTGTTTGACACATGTGCCCTAGAAGGTGGGCCGTGCACAGATGCGAACAGCTGCCATCGTTGGCATACACACGTATCTCTGGTGTCAAAGTAAGCCTATGTGCGTGTCTTCCCATAAGGTTGCAATAAGTGAGGATCCTACTGCGTCCCATTAACAACTCTGAAATGTGAGTTTGAAAAAGACTGCTTTTCCTCATAAGCTAAGTTGCTGCTAGCTCACTCGCCGGAAGTATAATTCCCTAAATCGCAAGGATAACACAGATGTCTCTACTGACCTTTGTAAGTCTTAAGTTTTAGTAATTTCCTTTTAACTGATGTCAGAGTTGCAAAGTACAGAGTTCCTGTATCACCTCACCCTCTAATGTTCACCTCTCATATAGACATAGTATAGTTATCAAAACCAGAAAATGAGCCCTGGTTGAGTTTACAACACTGCTAACTAAACACTTTTTATTTGATTTGATTCTCACACCAGCTTTCCCATGAACTTCCTGTTCTGTTTCAGCACTGTACCCAGGTTCCCACGTCACTTTCTGCTGTTCTCATTTTTGTCTCCCGTTTTCAATGGCCTTAATTCTTTTGAAGACATTATTTTGTAGAAATGTCCCCCAATTTGGGTTTATCTGATGTTTTATTTTTCAAATTCACCTGAAGATGTGTTTTTCTTGATTTTAGAGAGAGGAAGGGAGGCAGGCACAGAGAGACAATGATCTGACAGAGAACCATGGATCGGCTGAGTCCCGTACGTAACCTTTTGGTGTGCAGGACGCTCGAACCAACAGGCCTGGTCTGGCGTTTGCTTAGGGTCCAGAAGGAGGTTATGTGTCTTGACAGTGCCACAGCAAAGACGTGTGTCCCCCTTTTGCTTTGAATTAAGGGGCTCGTGATATTTCTATGTCTTATTACGAGCAATATTAACCACGATCTTGGGCTATGGTGGTGTCTACCAGATTTCTTCACTTTACAGTTACTACATTTTAAATAAGTATCTTAGAAGACACATTTTGAGATTAGAATCCAAATGTAGATTCTGCAAAAATTACTATTTTTGTTTTTGTTTTGGCCTAATGGGGAACCCTTTCCCTCTGCATGTACTGATGGAAATTCTTGTGTAAATGTCTCTTCTTTCCCACTTACTCATGAAATGACTGACATATGTACAAGCTCACAAATATTCCTCTTATCCCCTGGGTTTATCCCCTGGGTCTGAATCCAGCGCTACATGCTTGCTGCCCAAGGGGCCCAGCTTTTGGAGCTGCCACTAGGAGCTCTTCCTTCAGGTCAAGATCTTTGGATGACTCCCATCCTTGAGCCCTTAAAATCGAGAAGCTTTTAGGAACGAATAAATGTTTCTTAGACTGTTTTACAGTCCTAAGCACTATACTAAAATAAAACACACCAAAAAAACCCACCACCACAGCAAAAACACTGCAGATCAAGCTAGAGAAAGAATATAATAACTTATCAGTAGTGAAAAATGATAAGCCCTTACATCCGACCCTAATGGCATGATAGCTCACCTACAAGCTGGGAGGTGTGGAAGACAGTGGGAGCTCCGCTCTAATGAGGGCATTTTCTCAGAATGCACGCACTCATCTGATGCCCTCTGCTCACAGGACACTACAGACATCATATTCTGCAGCCAGAGGTCAAAGTGCCAGGAGGAATGAGACAGATGTAAGAGTAGCGGGATCCCTACAATACTCCCTCCTACTCACTTATGGCTGCATGGTCTCCTGTTCCCCCCCGACACACACACACACACAAAAAAGAGGGCTAGGAAGAGGAATAAACAAGTGCTGAGGTTTGCTGACTTGGCCAATTTTTGTCTGTGATAAATTTTAATGAAGTAGAATTCAGATATAAAAAACATACACATTTTTTGGTTAATACCCAGGATATTTTTTTTCACTGGTTTTCAGAGAATGCAAGGGGGGTTGGGAGAGTAAGAAACATGATGCCACATCGGCTGGCTGCCCCACACTTGCCAATCAGGGCCGGGGGTCAAGCCTTCAACCAAGGCAGATGCTCTTGACTGGAATGGAACCTGGGACCCTTCAGTCCTGGGTCTACGCTCTAGCCATTGAGCCAAAATGGCTATGGCAAGGACGCACTTCTATACATGCGTAGTTGATGGTTTTTACAATATTTGTGTAGACCCGTGGTCAGCAAACTGTGGCTCGTGAGCCACATGCGGCGCTTTGGCCCCTTGTGTGTGGCTCTTCCACAAAAATACCACGGCCTGGGCGAGTCTATTTTGAAGTGACATTAGAAGAAGTTTAAAAAATGTGTCTCTCTAAAGAAATTTCAATTGTTGTACTATTGATATTTGGCTCTGTTGACTAATGAGTTTGCCGACCACTGGTGTAGAACAAGCTTGTCAATATGATAACTGACAAAGCTGGATGACTGACAAGAAATTGTTGTCTCTAATAAATTGTGTTCATTAAAAAAAAAAGTGCATACCCAGGGGCTGTCTTAATGTCTGAACTGAGGTACGAGGGCCCAGGAAGGAGACCCAATGAGCAAGGTTTTCAGATCAGTGGGCAGGCCCAGGGAAAGGGTGGCTAGGCGGCTACCTAGCACTTCAGTCAGCAGAAGGGAAGTCTGAAGGGGGTCAGTGAATTGCAATGGCGACTCTGAGATGGGCTACGGGCTTTACGGGGTGGTAGTATTTGTGGAGATAACCTGCTTGCTGTATTTCTTCGTCTGAATGTAACTGGCCGGTGAAGGTGGCAGACGTTAAGAAAGCAGCGTACTGCCCTGGTTCTTTTCACCAGTTTGCAGGATGACTTACAACAAAGAGCCTCAGGCTTCACCTCGGTGTTCCCCATGGATGAGAGAGAGCTGTACCTGTCCTACGTGTGGTTGAGGGTAAAATGTTGGGACCAGCCAAATACTTGGGGGGCAACGTATAGGAAGTTACTTTGGTTTTCACATTCACACATATACATATTCATAAGCAAACTTCGGTTTTAGTAAAAACAGAAGAATATTTTTCCAAGTTTTACACACATATGGGTTGACACTACGTAAACACTCCACCAAGAAAAGGACAGACCTCACTAGCCATCCTGTGACTCATGAGTGAATTTCCTGGAAAGGAGCTCTGCCCAGTGCCAATAGTGTTTCTAAACTGGTTTAAAAACTGGTTCTGCGTATTTCTCATTAGTGAACTCAACATGGAAAACGTCTGCGTTAGGCTGCAATCACAGCGAGATTCTCTGGAGGAGCAAGCAGGACCACACAGCCTGTCGAGCTGGGCCACGCTGCCATGGTAGGCACCAATGACACGGTCATCTATTATGCCCTCCTTACCCTATAACAGGGGTAGAGGGCCTTTTTTCTGCCAACGGACATTTGGTTATTTATATAGTGTTTTGTGGCCCATACAAAATTATCAACTTAGAAATTAGCCTGCTGTATTTATTCAAACAGTCAATTAACTCACCCAGACCAAATGATTTCTCATGGCCAGATGTTCCCAAGCCCTGCCCCAGGAGCTATCCACTGTTCCTGCTGGCAATGTAGGAATATCCACACCCCACTCTCATTTTGGGAGACCAACATTCACTTAAAATAATATGCTAGAATTGAGAATAGAATTGTTTCAGAAGATTACAATGCTTCTGACCACTTATTCTGCATCGTTTAAAGAAAACTGTTCTTGCAAATGAGTTATTGCATTGAATCAATCATAAAAATATTTTTTTAAACTTCCTCCATACTTAACTGTTCTTAACAAATAAGCTACAACCATGGTTTCTCAACATGTATGAACATCCAAAACTGAAAATCCAGTAAGGGAAATTTCAAGACACAAACACATCAATAATCACATTCATTCTGTGAGTATAAAATATTATCTCATGGGAATGACAAATACAGTAATTTAAGACCAAAATCCTTTACTTCAAACACCAGCTAGGAAATATACAGTATTTTTGACCGACAGGAATATGGGTGAAGACTTATCAGACCAGCCATTAAAATCTTAATCTTAGAAGAGGTGTTTCCTACCTAGCAAATGACACGTCTTCTGAAAGAATAAGAAAACTCAATCCCTAATTTTTACGAAAGTACAAAGCTCTAAATATATTATCATTTAAACTGATTTGTTGTGAATAATAACAGAATTGGTTTCATTCAACCTTTTTAGCTGCTGAAGAACATGATGAGCCTCTGATGACGGAGCTTTGGCAAACTGAACAAGCTGTCCCACAGAGTTAAGAAGAACAGGAAAAGTGTTTAAACGGAAGTCATGAGGAGAGTAAGGGGTAACTGTGGGGGCGGGGCAGCACGGAGCGATTTCCCACTGTTGGACCCACAGTCCAAGATCCACAGGTGGCAGTGACTAGTCTGGACCAGGGTGCTGACAGTCAAGCTTCCATATGGCACCAAGCTCCTGAAAACCCCTTCTGCGGGCCAACGGGATCTTACCAGAAGCCCCGAACCTGTCGCAGCACAGCTGCACTGCGGAGGGAAATAAACAGTGCTTCAGAAAAAGCCAGAGATGCCGGTCTATGTCTGTGCTGTTTATCACGGAGCATAGGGTTTCACACCTACACACAATAAGGGCCTCTCTTAAATACTAAATGCAAAAGTGACCCCCACTAGATGCTGTAAGAAAATGACAAGACAGGACCATAGCTACATCAGGATAAATACTAAACAGCCAAAAAGTCTATCCGAATCTCATGCAAAGAGGAAAATAAGTGCAGTTGGTGTGACAAAAACAAAAACAAAAAAAACACACAAAACAAACCACCCCACACACCTTAAAAGGGAAGGCTTCAAGTGGGTTTTAGGGAATAAACAAGATTTCAACCCTTCAAGATTTAGCTTGGGCCAAAACCGGTTTGGCTCAGTGGTAGAGCGTCAGTCTGCGGACTGAAAGGTCCCAGGTTTGATTCCGGTCAAGGGCATGTACCTTGGTTGTGGGCACATCGCCAATAGGGGGTGTGCAAGAGGCAGCTGGTCGATGTTTCTCTCTGACATTTTTAACTTTCTCCCCCTCCCTTCCTCTCTGTAAAAAATCAATAAAATATAAAATTTAAAAAAGATTTAGCTTGGCCCTGCAGTCCTGCTGTGACTTACAGAAACCCAGAGCATTTGTCAAGCAGCGTTTGGCAAAGTGCAAACAGATGCTTCCTGGAGAAAACCGTGTGAGAAACACACCTTGCAGAGGCCTCTGTAAGGTTCCCAGCAGACGGTAAGCCTTTCAGACCAAGTTCTGCAGTAAATGTGCGCAGCTGTTTACCCAGCGAGTCCACGTTTATTTGATCGCAGAACCTCTGTGGCGTGGGTTGTCTTCTGTCCCGCTCCCGGACTTTCCAGCTTCCGCAGGGTTTTCCGCTGTGCCCCCTCTGTGTCACTACCAAGCTAATCTATAGGACGTGCTTTCTTCTGGGGGGTTGGGATGGGAGAGGGTCTCAAGTTGTGATTCATTTTTTTCCTTTTTCTAGTAACTCCAAAAGGTGCTAAGAGTCTGTGATACAAAGGCTGAGTTAGTACCAAGAGGGTAGTGAGTTTACCGTTTTACTCGTTTCAATTCCAAGGCAATCTCAGTGCAGGTGCGTGACTGTAAGTGCTGTCCAGCAATGCTAAGTGCTGGCCCCTCCAGCTTTTGAAAGTTTGCACAGCACTTGCCTTAGGAAAGACCTATATTAGTCCTGTGTTTCATAACTCACATCCCTTATGAAGAAGGCAAAAGGAAGTCTGTTCTGCAGCAGCCACTTCAGAGGTAGCGTGTGCCCAGGGCTGCCAAGCTCCTTCCCTGGGACCACACTCAGCAACTCAGCCTCCAGCTGCCAGAGCGCGGTCTGTCCACAAGACCTGGGCTTTCCCTCCCCTCACTAAGCAGCACGGTCCTCAGGCATCACAGAGCCGGAGAGCTGACAGGGGTGCCATGCTTGGTGCAGAACTGCACGTGATTAGGGGTTTGGATCTTGGTGTACAAAACAGACATTGTGTGTGCGTAAAGTGGTGTGCATCCACCATTCGCACTATTTATCTTCAGAAAACTCTTGGAGACTGCAGAAATTGCAGTTGGTTATGCTGGTAGCAAAGTGGTCTCTTTAGTGGGCATACAGTAGTGGGAAAATAGGAAGTAGTGTTTGACTAGTTGATGGGTGTGCAAAGTATGGTGTTCCAGGAAGTTATCACTCAAAATTTTTCCATATAGCTGCTTCTTTGTCTTACACCATTTATGTCACTGAGAAAGGTTTTGTCCTGGCTGGTTTGCTCGGTGGTTAAACGTTGGCACGGGTTCAATTCTAGTCAAGGGCATGTACCTCAGTAGCAGGATGGATCCGATCCCTGGCCCTAGTTGGGGCACATCCAGGAGGCAGCCACTCGATGTGTCCTGCTCTTACCGATCTCACACTCTCTCTCTTCCCATCCTCTCATCCTCCCTCCCACTCTAAAAATCAATGGGAAAAATATCCTCGGGTGAGGATTAACAACAAAAACAAAAAAGAAATGGGAGAAAGAAAGAAAGATGAGGGGAGGGGAGGTTTCATAAGAACACTCTACTTTGGGATACTGGGAAAACTTCCCACACCCCTCAAGTCACCCACCTGGAATCCACCCCACACAGGCCAATAATTCCTCACATGCACATGCTCTTCAAACACACACCCTGATATACCACCCAGAGACACATTCCCACATACCTTCACTGCCACTACCTAGAAAAGCTGCCAATACTTGACATACTACATGTAATACATGCACACAAGAACGATCCCATTCACACCTCCCACAGCACATACCACCCCGTTTCTAACACTATCGCCACTGAAATAGAAGGTGCTGGTTTTTAAATGTCCAAATTCTTTGATACTTCTCACTTCACAAACACAAAACACCCCAAAACTAGGGAGCCTAATATTCTTCTTGGCTTTGAGCAACCCTTAGTGACACACACCTAACAAAAAAATATGACTCAAGTGATTTCTGAGCTTAAGTGTCAAAGAATGAGGCTTCCTCCTTTCGCCTCTGGGACCATGGGGAAGCCATCAATCCTGTCATGAGGACACTTGGAAAGCTTTCAGGAGTGGTTCAGATGGTGAGCAACTAAGAATGCTTGCCTTGCCTGCCAACAGCCAGCAAGGAACTGGAAGTCTAAGCAAAGTCCTGTAAGTCGTCTTGAAAATCGGATCCTCCAGCCCATCAAGCCTTCAGATGACTGCAGCCCATTCCAACATCTTGCTACAACCTCATTGGGGACCCTGAGCCCAAACCACTTGTAAAATCCTGACTCTTTAAAAAGGTGTAAGAATTAGATAAAGGTGGTCAAAAGGTTTACATAACTGGAGATGTTATGTAAAGCATGATGACAATGGTTAACACTGTTGAATGGTACATTGGAATGCTGCTAAGAGAGTAAATCCTAAACATTCCCATCACAAAGAAAAATAAAACTTGTTTTTCTGTACCTAATGAAGTGATGTTTAAACCTACTGTGATAGCCATTTCACAATGTATGTGAGTCAAGTCATGATGCTATACACCTTAAACGTATACAGTGCCGATTGTCAATTGTGTCTCAATAAAACTGAAAGAAAAAAGGTGTATGAGATAATATATGTTTTAATCGTTATTTGGGGGATTTGTTACACAGCAATAGATAACTCAACAGACACAAGTCTCCCACATTAATTTTTAAATAAAATAGAAAAAAATGCCTAGGAAATGTTTCATGTTATGATACATCCACTATTTTCTACAAAACATTCTGATCGGATCTACTGTTGAGGGAATAATGGTTAACTTGAGGAAGCCAGAAGTGAAACAATGTAAGTAACCCAGCTCTGACCTCACAGCAACTCTTCAGACATTAAATCAAATATTGTCAATATTTATTGTATTCCTTTAGACTAGAGGTCAGCAAACTCTTTCATCTTCATAGGTTAGGAGTCAAATACGATGATTTATGCAGACACAATAACGACCATTTAAAAATATAAGCTTTGTGCTGGATGCTTGACTACTAGAATCTAGTCCATAAAAAGTATATGGGTTCTCATACTAAAGCAAATCTGGAACTTTCAGTGTCTATATTTCAAAGAACTTCCCCAAAGTTTGCATAGCTGCTTTTTCATGAGAGCAACAGCTGCCACTGCAAAGTTAATATTGATAGTATCTCAGCACCGGAGTCCTAAGAATAAAGACCTATTGTATCAAACCGCAAAAATACACGTTTGTTTCAGTCAGAATATTCAGGGCGAAATGGTGATGGTCATAATGTTCCACCAAATAAATTTATCATAAGTAAGGCGTTTGACTAGCAAGCTGCTCAACCTCTGCTCAGTGGTGTACAGACTTCACCTGGTGGAGCTAAAATGTTTATCTGAATGGCCAGAATCCATGATTTATACTTAAAACAAACACGAACAAGCCTAAAATAACTTAATTCTGTCTACTTAAGTGACATTAGTGGTCAGTAAGCAGTGCTCTTATACTAAAAAAACAGGCAATGAAAATAAACTAAGGCCTGGAGAATATTTTATTTGCTTAGGTTCTCTAGCAGGAAAATTCTCCAAGAAGCCAATGAAATGTTTTCTGAAGGGGATGCAATTTCCTTGATTAATCTGCCTTAAAAGACAGTGTTTTGTCTCTGTCTCTAAATTATAGACCCACTAATCTCCCCAAAATCCATCCCTCCCACCCCCAAATAAAACCTTGTTAAATGTACTCTCTCCAAGTGACAGTAAAGCACTTAGATCAGTCTGTTGGGCCAATCAATGACCCTGAAGACCCCAGAGGAAACCGTGAGATCCAGCTCCCCCTCCACAAATGAGCGGCTGGATAGATACTCCCAGTGCTGGACGAAGTCCTGCACTCTCCTGGCCGGCCAAGAGCATTAGTGAAGCCTCATTATTCTACCCGGACCTCTGGTGACAAATACGGATCTGGCTGCAATGGAGGTATAAGCAGCGGTTGCCAAGGACCACCAGCAGCCCACAGACCATCGGTTGGTGACCGCTGGTTTAAAGTCTTCAATATTTTAGACACACGTAGCATGAAGATGTGACTGTACATACTTAAGTGAGATTCTTTAAAAATTAAATTAAGAGCCTTAAGAAAATTCAATGTTCTAAGAAAACTTACATTTCCTTATATTTATTTAATAAATTTAGTGCTATGCCATGGCTAATCATCTCCTTGACAATAGTGTATTCCATGTTATTCAATGGTGTTGAAAAGAATAGGAAAAGTCTAAATGTCTCAAAGTATAGAATGGACATGAAAGTAATATTTAATGGGCTGATTTGGTATTTTATTCTTCATTTACTGTGTTCCACAAAGGGTGAGGCAGTTTGAAAATGTTTTAATTGCATGTACATATTTAATCAATGCTAATGAAAAATGCAGAAAATTTAAGACCATGGAAAAAAGAATATACATTGTTGCTACAGTTTAGCAATTTTAACCTTTTTCATTCCATGGCACACATAAACTAATTCTACAGCACACCAAAAAAATGCATTTTTTGCCAATCTGATAAAAAATAAATAGATGTAATTTTGATTCACTCACACTGGACAGCTATTGTGTTGGCTGTTGTCATTTTCTAATCTGACAATCTAAAGGAGAAGAGGTCAGTGCCTCAGACTAAGAGTCAGTACTGCATGTTTGAAACATTCTTGCAGTACACTGGCTGCACATGGCTGCCCCAACACAGGGGTCTGCAGTAAATGCGGACCCCTCCCTCAGGGTTCCTTTCCTCTCCACTCCCTGCCGCTGCTGCTGTCGACCCTCATAGCACAGAAGTCTTTTTCTGAGAGCTCTCCCATCTATTTGGCCCTACAGACACGCGTTAGCTAGTGCAATTTTATCCAGTTGCCCTGCACTTTTTTTTTCATTCATTCCTTCCACATATGCTGTATGGCAAGCTTTGTGCTGGATGCTAGAAATGCAATGGTGTGTGAAAACAGGCAATCCCTGCTCTTCAAGAACTTGGTCTACTCAGGGAGAGAGAGCAGCACATAAGCACACACGTCAAAGATTATCGCTGAGGAGGGTGTTCTCAGGAACAGGAACATCAGGGCACTCTCACAAGGAGAGTGGCTCTGGGGTGAGGAAGTAACCAGGGAGGGGCACATCTCAGGGACTGCCAAGATGGAAGGAAGACATGTCGCTGTTAAGATCACAGCCCAGGCGAGGCAGGAAGGCAGGCAAGGAGCCGATAGGCACTCTCATTGAGGACCATGTATTCAGGACTACAAATCCCCTCTACTGTCTACTATAGAACTACAGAGATGGAAACTTAAAACTCACTGGCACATCGATAGGAATATGATGAAATGCTGAACAAAATGCACACAAATTGCCAAAGAAATAAGCAGCCTGGCAGACAGATTGCTTATTCTCATCCATACCTACCCTTAAGTCAGTGATTCTCAAACCTGGCTGATTCCAATCACAGGGGCTCTGGCTCCAGCAAGTTATTCCTTTAATGGATCTGAGAAAGTGTTTTAAATAGATGCCCAGGAGATTCTAATGTGAAGAGTGGGTAGAGAACCAGTTGTCTGAGGCAGAGCGTCCTAACTTCTCAGAAAGTGCTGTTTCTCAGAGCCCTTCCCTACACCAAGACATTCCCGCCGACCCCCCAGTTAACCCACTGCGCTGCCTCCAAGCACATGGGAGCAGCTAAATCCTTCTTCCCTTACCCTCTAAAAAAGGAGCAAGTTGGTACAAAAAAAATTAAGTGGAGGGTGAATGAGGTGTTGAGTTGGACAGTAAGCGGTTCAATCTTGAATATTCTAGTAAAAACTAGTTTGTGGAAGAGGGTAAAATTCATAAGCTGGCTGGGTTCTGTCCAAGAGAAAGAGGCTCGCCTCCATCACCAGCAAAGAAAGGGAAAGAACAAGGAAAGGAAACTACTTGAATGGTGTTCACCTGCGTCCCAGGCAAAAGCTTTGCGAAGCTGAGAACATCAGTCAGCAATGTCTCCAGAAACTACGAGAGGAGTGCCTTCAAATTGGCTCCTGAAGTTACAGGCAAGTGGCAGTTATAACTCCATATAGGTCAATGCTTAAACTATTAAAACTGCCTGAATGCAAGCAGGCAGACTTTGGCTATAGCTTGTGTTCTGTCACATAACAAAACTGCTAGCCAGTGTGATGTCCATGGACCCTGAGAGAGGAGACACGCACCAACTAGAGCTCCGGGTGGATTGTTAGAAATTGGGGCTGTCCCGCCAAAAGCGGGACGTCTAGTCACCTTAAACTAGACTCAAATTGTAAAGACAGAGCCTACCCAGCCAGCATAGCTGGTGGTTCAACAGTGACCTATGAACCAGGAAGTCAGGGTTTGATTCCTGGTCAGGACACAAGCCCTGGTTGCAGGCTCAATTCCTAGTATAGGGTGTGCAGAAAGCAGCCTACCAATGATTCTCTCTCATCATTATTAATGTTTCTATTTCTCTCCTTCTCTCTTTCTCTTTGTAACAAAAAAACACACAACAAAAACACAAAACAAACAAAAAACAAACAAAACCCACAACCATATAGCCTAGCAGCCATTGCTAGGTAAGGGTCTCTCATGCAAACAGCAGACCTGCTCTAAGCTGCAGGTCTCCCAGCCTGGCCCGCTTGCCTGCACTGTGCTCCCGCCCTCTGAGCCAGCCTTTATAAAGGAGACCCTAGAACCATTTTCAGCCAAAAGGACTGAAGCTTTCCCCATCCACTCAGACCTATATTCCCATCAGCTTCTTCATTGACCAAACAGAGCAGCTCCATCTGACCAACCAGGACCGTGTCTTTTGGACCAATCAAACTGTGAGGACTTGATGTCCTCATCTGCATGAGGTCACACCAATCTGTTTCTAAGTCAGCTCCCCTCCGGCTCTGAGAGCCTTTCCCTTCCCACTGAAAACTGCTTTACCCCCCTATGTTTTGCCAGAGCAGACCAGTGGAGACCAGAATAAAAATAAGTGACACCATGAGAAAAAAATTGCTCTTTCCAAGAACTTTCCATCCTAAAATGAACCTGAGAAATTGTAAATCACACCACAGGCACCATTATTTGAAGTCTCACATCCATGGCAGAAGTGCCTTTTCTTACCCATCCCACCCAATAATTAAAATCTCTTTCAAGTTCCACTGACCACAGTGCAGAGCTAATTTGAGAATGGATTATTGGGCTCCTGAATGCCTTTCCTTCCTGTTAGCTACAGGTTGAACATTTGACCTTGTGCCTGAACTATATGGGATGTCAACTCAACATAAAATGTTTTTAAGAGAGTCTTGAACAAATGAATGAAAATAATGCCTACTAGGCAAATGCCTTTCTCCTCCAAACTTCTGTAACTTTCAAACATACGTTAAATGTTTTTTCTTTAAATCCAGGAAACAAGAACATTCCCATTCCAACTTTTAATGACATAGTTTAAAACACGTTTCATTACAATTTTTATTTCCTTCTCAAAGCACAGTACACTCTGGGGGAAATGTCATCCAGTCCTTTTAATAATGTTGCATTCTTATAAATGTGTACTCTATTCCATTACCACCTAAGGCAACAGTGTTTTACAAAACTTAACATGTTATAAAAGTTAGAACTAAATAGTGAAAAATTACTGTATCATAATCAGGTATCTTTCTCAAACATATTTCTTTACCTTTAGTTTTTGTTTTGTTTTGTTTTTTTTAAATAAAATTTTGTTGAATTTTTACGGAGAGGAAGGGAGAAGGGCAGAGAGTTAGAAACATTGATGAGAGAGAAACATCGATCAGCTGCCTCCTGCACACCCCCTACCGGGAATGTGCCCACAACCCAGGTACATGCCCTTGACCGGAATGGAACCTGTGACCTTTCAGTCCGCAGGCTGACGCTCTATCCACTGAGCCAAACTGGTTTCGGCTCTTTACCTTTAGTTTTTAATCTACCGTATTTTTCGGACCATAAGACACTTGGACCATAAGACGCATCAGTTTTTAGAGAAGGGAAATGAAGAAAAAAAGATTCTGAAACAAATAGTGTTCTAAAATATTTTATGTGCATTAAAACCCAACATCACAGTCATAAACACATGTAATCAACCCTGTAAAGTAAACAGCAGCATTTAGAACCATTTTAGAGCCGGGCAAGCACACAGAGACCACACAGAGCCGGGCAAGTAAAAAAACTTTTTTTTTAAAGTATATGTGTAGGCTATATTTGGACCATAAGACGCAGGGACTTTTTCCCCCCACTTCTGGGGGGAAAAATGTGCGTCTTATGGTCCGAAAAATACGGTAATTAAAGTAGCTTAACACACACACACACACACACACACACACACTAAAACTCTGTTTAAAGTTATGAGACTGTTTATACTGGGCTAATAATAATAAGCTCAATACTAAACAAATGAAAGACATTATAATTCCCTTTTAGACATTATGACCTAACCTATAAACAATACAAAATATTCAGGGCACACAAAGTAAAAATAGTAATAAAATAAAATATTTAATGCAAGCTAAATAGTGCATTCAGTGAACTAGTAAAAAAAAGCAAAGGACAAGTGGCAGCATGTTGCAATAAATCATCACAATTCCTATAGGCAGACAATGCCTGATATTATAGAAAGCTTCATAATTCACATTTCTGAGGTTACCAGGGGGAGAAATCGGACAAACTGATAGAAGGCACACTTCAAAAATAAGTGCAATTAGAAATGAGGCTGGCGTGCAGGAACAGAAAACGTAGATGAAGTGACTACCGAGGATGAATCTATAGGGTCCACAGAAGGCAAAGACGTGTGGACACAGGAGGAAGAGAAGCACCTGCAGGAGAGAGGGCGGTGACGCCACCACCAATGCATGTGCACAGACAAGACGGGGGTACGGGTACAGACTTTGTCTCCATCTCTTCTTCGGGTGGTTAATGTGATTAAGTTAGTGAAGTGAAAAATTTAATTACTGAACAGTCCTTAGCTTTACTTTAAAAAGTATGTAACTTATTTTTCTCCCAGATTCAGAATTTTAATACATCACCACCAATCATTCATCAGAAAATCTTTTAAAAATAATATACATTCTCAAAGTGGTTAAATATCCTTTCTCACAATAAGATTAATGTTCACCATAACAGAACAAACTTAAAGGTCTGACTAATTTAAATAATAATTAGTAATTTGAACAAAACCAAGTATCATTTCCAAAGAAATCAAAACTAGCTTCACCTTAGTTCTCCATCAAATCTGAAAAGGCAAAGCCTCAACAGGTCACAGGTGGAGGCAATTCTTCACACTACCCCTACTTCCCCCCACTTTGATGTACCTCCTTCCTCTGCAACTCAAGTTAGTATAACATCCAATCCTATACAATAAAAGGGTAATGGGCAAATAGACCAAATAGCAGAACTGAACAACCAGTCGCTACAACGTGTGCTGACCACCAGGAGGTGTGTGTGGAACATGGCAGGCGTTGGCCACAGCAGGATGGTGGAGCAGGTGAGCAGAGACACCAGTCCAAGGTGGGGTTCTGGTTGCTGTCATCAGGCAAGCCTCTGGTGGTTACTGAAAATTCTTTGCTCCCGCACACCACGATCCTGCTGCCTGCGCCAGTCCCACTCACACCGTCTGCCAGAAATGGAACCGCTGTCCGCACCCACTGCCAGTGCCAGCACCAGCCCAGCTCACTCCTGCAGCCAGCTCACTCCTGGAGCCACGCTTGCACCCACTGCCAGTGACAGGCGCTGGTCCCAATCACTCAGTGCCATCAGCAGGTGTGAGTGGCAGCTGGGGGGGGGGGGGGGCTGGGGGGGGGCCCTAACCATCCTCGAGGGTTTCTCCACCTCCCCTGCTCCTAAGAGGCAATCAGGGCAGCAGGCCACTCATGACCGCTGACAATGCCGGCCCTGCTCGCACTACTCCATGCCATCAGCGTGTGAGAGTAGGGCCAGTGCATCAGTGGATGAGAGCAGCAGTGGTGAGAGTGGGACTGCTGGCAGTCAGGAGATCGAGGCCACAGTGGGAGGGGCTGGGCAGCAGCACAAAGGATGGGCTGAGACCCACCCCTGTGCCTACTGCAGCCTTGCGGCCCACAGTTCCTTTAAGGTGCATGAATTCCTGCACTGGGCCCCTAGCACTACTGTATGTATGCTGTGGGTGGGCTTTGTCTATCCTCATCTTTAAAACTGGAATGGTACTAAGTATCTTCATAGCTGCTGTACTGATTAAAGTCATCTAGAACAGTCACCGGTCCGTGGACCACTGGTGGTCTGTGAGGTCCGAAAGATTGGTGACCACTGATCTGGAAAATGCCTTACATCAGGCCTGATATATAATAGTCACTCAATAAAAGGTCATCTCATCTTCTGCTACTCACTACAAACCTCCTCTTTGTTGAGCTTATCACCAAAAATGGAAAAATTCATTCTACCTCTGTCACAAATTATTCCCTCCCCTTCCTCAAAAGTATCATCATGCACTTCCAATTGCACCGTGGGCCAGATCTGGGCTCTCACTTTCACCGTCCACTCCAAGAGTGCACTGGTGCTTCTAGTCGTTCGAAAGAGGTGCCTTTAGCAGGACTACTCTTTCTGCACCCTTATTCAACTTAGTCATTCTTGTTCATTATGTCCTGAAGCCTCACTTTTTCCAGTTCACTCAAGAAATCTCTCACAAACATTCACTATATTTATTAACCTGACTGAACGAAAAGAGATCGCTAGAAACCTAGAATTTGTTTGGTTTCCTTACACTTCAAAGTTCTATTTTGTTGCTTTCTCCTTTCAACACAGTTGCTCATACACTCTAAGCAATTCTCTCAAAACAAGGAATTCCCAAATGAGGCAACTATGAGAGACCCAGAGTTGGTATTGACCTTTTAAAATCTTCTAATCAATGACAAAGAAGGCAATCTCATTTTCATCTTCTGGGTACATACTTCCTTTGAAGTCTATCTATTATCCATCTTATCTAATCTAAGTCAATCATCACATCCATCCATTTGTTAAAAGACTCCACTGACTTGTTTTCTGCCTTTAAATACATACCAGTATTTGGTTATTGCCTTACATCACTCAGGACATGTCTTATTTCATTTATTTACTTACATACTTACTTACATGCTTAATTACTAGAGGCTGATGCACAAAATTCGTGCACAGGGGGAGGGGGTGTCCCTCAATCCGACCTGCACCCTCTCCAATCTAGGATCCCCTTGTGGGATGTCTGACTGCCAGTTTAGGCCCGATCCCTAAAACAGCAGTCAGACATCCCTCTTGCAATCCGGGACCTCTGGCTCTTAACTGCTCACCTGCCTGCCTGCCTGCCTGCCTGTCTAATCGCCCCTAACTGCTCCCCTGCTGGCCTGATCACCCCTAACTGCCTCTGCTTCAACCCCCGTCACCATGGCTTTGTCCAGAAGATGTCTAGTCTAATTAGCATATTACCATTTTATTAGTATAGATTGTTGGCACCATTACAGATGTCTCCCATTCCTCCTCCTTTTGCCCACCTCCCCCCCCAGCCAGTGCTTCACCACCTTATTGTCTGTGTCCATGGGCTGTGCATATGTGCATATATGTTCTTTGGCCAATCTCTTCCTGTCACCTCCCTTCTTCCCCTCTGAAATCTGTCAATTCCATGTATCCATACCTCTGGTCCTATTTCATCCATCAGTTTATGTTGTTCATTTGGATTCCACCTATAGGTGAGATTATATGGTACTTGTCTTTCTGACTGACTCATTTCACTTATCATAATAAGCTCCAGTACATCCATGCTGGTGCAAAATATAAGTGTTCCTTTTTACAACTGTGTATCATTATTCCACTGTGTGTCATTGTTTTAATTCACTCATCTACTAATGGGCACTTGGCCGTTTCCAGATCGTGGGTATTGTAAATAATGCTATGAACATAGGAGTGCATGTATCTAAAAAACCTTCTACACCATAAAAGAAACCATAGACAAAATAAACAGCAAATCCACTGTGTGGGAGAACATATTCAGCAATGATACATTTGATGAGAGGTTAATTTCCAAAATATACAAAGAACTCATAGAGCTCAAAAAAAGAAAGACAAACAATCCTGAATAGACACTTTTCCAAAAAGGACATACAGATGATCAGCAAACATATGAGAAAATGCTAATGTCACTGATCATCAGAGATGCAAATTAAAACTACAATGAGGTATCATCTCACACTGTCAGAACGACTACCATCAGCAAATATAATGTTTGGTGAGGACGTGGAGAAAAGGGAACCCTACTACACTGCTGGTGGGAAAGCAGCTTTATGGAAAAAGGTATGGAGTTTCCTCAAAAAATTAAAAATGGAATTGCCATTGGACTAGCAATCCCACTTCTGGGAATATATTCTAAGAATCCCAAAACAGCCAAAACCGGTTTGGCTCAGTGGTAGAGCATTAGTCTGCGGACTGAAAGGTCCCAGGTTCGATTCCGGTCAAAGGCATGTACCTTGGTTGAGGGCACATCCCCAGTAGGGGGTGTGCAAGAGGCAGCTGGTCAATGTTTCTCTCTCATCGACGATTCTAGCTCTCTCTCTTCCTCTCTATTAAAAAAAAAAAAAAAAAAAAAAAAAAAAAAAAATCAATATTTTTTTTTAATTGAAAAGAAAAAAGAAAAAAGAATCCCGAAACACCAATCAGAAAGAATGAATGCACGCAGGACATGTTCAAACGTCTTATCCCAGTAGTGATAGTTATGGGTTCAGCTCACTAGAGTGTTTGGTTAATGAAACCAAGACACTATTTCTATCTGCATGCAGACCAATGTGTTCTGCTATTTGGTGCCCAGATACACTGCTGCTGTGGCTAGTGGAAACCTTTACTATAAATGTCTACCATTACACAGCAAAGAGTATAAATGAATCATTCAATACTCAACCAATACCCAGTGGACAGTGTCAAGTCTTACAGTCCCTGCTCTCCGGGGACAAGTCAGGTCAGGAGTGGTGAGACCATTCCGAGTGTGGGAGATGGTGGTCATGAGGCCAGGTATTGTGGCACAAAAGAGTGAATACCAACTTTGCGCTGAGAGGCGATAAAGAAAAGGACTGAGGGAGTCTTAACCAGGTGAAGAAAGGGAACATCCCTAGACAGAAAATACCTGTAAGGCACAGTATCACTAGTGACAGGAAGGACTGTAGGTGTTCACTAAGTATTTGGGCTTGGGGGGGAGGAGCGCGGGGAATCGGAGTGTGTGTATGGGCAAGCGGGGTGTCAAATACAAAGAACATGTATGTTGCCAGTTTGTTTTGCATTTCTAAATTCACTTGAGAATGTACTAGGTCCAGAGGGGAAGGTAGTTCACTATCTCAGATAGAAACCTTAGAGCAATAGAGCTTAATTCTCTCAAAACTGGTTAAGAAAGTGGGGCTTGGAGCTCCAAAGGCTCCCCACACTCCCTTCAGTTCCCCACCTGTCCTCTTTTCAACAGACCCACCGCCTCACACTAACAGTGTAAGTTCACTAAAACTCAACGAATCATCTGACAGGAGAATTGTACAGTAAATTACTTCACATGCTGTTGAAAGTGAAAACTTTTCAAAAATTGATTTCAGAGAAGGGAGAAAGAGAATCACTGGATCAGCTGCTCCTGCAATCCAGCCTGCATCCCGAGTATGTGTCCTGACTGGGAATCGAACCATGACTTCCTGGTTCATAGGTCGACATTCAAACTACTGAGCAATGCCAATCAAGCCAAGCAAAAACTTAAAAACCTCAATTCTCTAAAATATTGAAGCTAATTTATTATAATTTTGAATATTGAATTTTGTTTACTTTTAATATTGAAGCTAATTTACTTTTCGAAATATTCTCTATCTTATTTCTTACTAGTGAGTGGCCCAGTGCATGAAATTCATGCATGGGGGGTGGGGAGTGTGGAGGTTGTGGTGTCCCTCAGCCTGACCTGTACCCTCTCCAATCTGGGACTCCTGGAAGGATGTCCTACAGCCAATTTACAGGCATCCGGCATAAACCAGCATCCCTCTCACAATCCAGGACTGCTTGGCTCCTAACCGCTCTCACCTGCCTGCCAGCCTGCTCACACTCAAATGCCCCGCCTGCGCCCCCCCCCCCCCCCCCCCCCCGTGCTGGCCTGTTCACCCCCAACTGCCTCCCCTCCCCACCCCCACTCTCCTGATCACCCCCAACTGATGCCACTGATGGCCTGCTGGTTCCCAACAGGTCCCCCTGCTGCTCTGCTCACCCCACTTGCCTCCCTCTGCCGGCCTGATCATCCCCAACTGCCCTCCCCTTTTGGCCTCTAACCACCTCTACTTCGGCCCCGCCACATGGTTTTGTCCAGAAGAATGTCCGGAAGGTCTCCTGAAAGCCTCCCAACCTAATTAGCATGTTACCTTTTATTAGTATGGGGGAGGGGGGCCCCCCCGCAAAGCGCTTGCAGCTGGTTTGCCCTGAATGGTGTCCCTGATCAAGGTGGGGGTTCCCTTGGGGTGTGGGGCAGCCTGGGCAAGGGGCCGAGGGCTGTTTGCAGGCTGGCCACACACCCCCAGCGAGGACCCTCATTCCATGGAGGTGTGGCCAGCTTGGATAAGAGGCTGAGGGCCATTTTCAGGCTGGCCGCACCCCCCAGTGACCCAGACTCCCTGCCCCTCCTTGAGCGGAGGCTAGAGATATCTGGTCAGCCAGTCTAATAAGCATATTACCCTTTTATTAGGATTGGCCCAGTGCGTGAATTCGTGCACCTTGAAACGAACTGTGGGCAATAAGGCTGTGGTGGGCACAGGGGAGGGTCTCGCCCCTCCCACCACGGCCCCTGGTACCGTCTGAAGACCAGCTCCCACCACTGCTCCCACGTGCTAACAGTGGTTGCACCTGCTGATGCCGCTGAGCAATTGGGGGTGGTGCCAACAGTGGGTGTGAGCAGGGCGAGGCAGAGAAGTCCTCAGGGATGATCAGGTCGGGTAGCCGCCACTCACACCCACTGATGGCACCATGTGATCGGAACCTGTGCCGGGCACCGTGAGGGTCACAGCTAAGAAGCATGGATTTCTTTTGGGTTGATGAATTGTATCTTAATAAAGCTGTTACCTGAAGAGCAAAATAAAAACTTCTTAAGACATAAAACACAAGGAGGATCCAAGATGGCTGCGGACTGAAAGGTCCAGGTGTCTTCCCATTTGGCCCTCTACGCTCTATGTGAACTATACTATATAAGACACCCATTTCAAAGATAGGTTCAAAATATGAGAAAAGGTAAGCCATGCTAACCCAAGTCAAACAAACAAGCAAAAAAAGCTGGGGTGGCTGTATTATTTTATGACAAAGTAGTTATCAGAGCATTAAAATTACCAGGGACATTTCATAATGACAAAAAGCCAGCAACCAGAATGCCATGACCTAAATGACCAGTTGCTATGACGCCCACTGCAGACAGAGGCAATCTCCTGCAGCCCCTCCCCCTACCTTGCCCCACCCTCAATTGTGCCCCCACCACCCCAATTAGCCTGCAGCCCCTCCCTCCAGCCGGGCCCATCACTGATTGCCTCCCTACCCCAACCTCCTGCAGTCACTATCCCCACCTGGCCCTACCCCAGATTGTCCCCCCACACCAATCAGGGGCAGGGCCAGTCCACTCACTGCCTTCAGCCCCTCCCCATTGCCTGCCTCACCCCTAATTGATCCCCACCACCCCAATCAGCCTGCAGCCCCTCTCCCCAGCCAGCTTCACCCTGATGGGCCCCACACGCACCAATCGGGGGTGGGGTTGGCCAACCAACTCCCCCGCCCACTCCCCTAGCCCGACTCCCAATTGGCTCCCCCACCACATTTGGGGGTGGGGCCTGAAGGCTCATCACAGCCCCTCCCCACAGCTGACCCAGCCCTGATTGGGCCCTGATCAGGGATGACTGGCCAGCCAACCTCCTTCTGTCTCCTCCTCCTGATAGGTCCAGCCCCAATCTGCCCTGATTGGGGTGGGGCTGGCCAGATCCCACCCACGCATGAATTTGTGCACCTGGGTCTCTATCACTTTAAAAACAGTTCGGCAGTTAAGTTAAAACTTACCCACTGATTCCCTCCTAGATCTTTAAGCATGAGAAAGGAGAGCATTATGTCCATGAGGAGTGTTCAGTAATGGACAGAGCAGCTTTAGAACAGCCAGAACATGAAAACTCAAATGTCTGCCAAAAGGTGAATGGATAAACAAATAGCAGAATATGCACACAATGAAATATTATTCAGTAATAAAAAGGGATGTACATGAACGAATCTCATGAGCAGGTCGACTGCAAGACAATAGCCCCACCCCCAGAAGAGTACATATATGATTATACTTCTATAAAACTAGAGGTCCGGTGCATGAAAATTCATACACTGGAAGGGGTGGGGGTCCCTCAGCCCAGCCTGCCCCTGCTCAACAGTCCGGGAGCCCTCAGGGGCAGGAGGTGATCTGGTGATTAGAGGAAGCCAACACCCCATCACGCCTCTGCTGCTGCCACTGCTGGCAGCACAAGCCTCGGCTGGCCTTGGGCAGCTGGGGGACTCCAGAGGCAGGCCCAGCTTTGCTGCACACCTGCAGCACCAGCAGGGCTGAGGGGACTGGGCACCACCACCTTGTGGCTGTAGGCACTACCTCTTTGAGGGTATGGCAGTCAATTAACATATTTTCTCCTTATTGGATATGGGTGGGTGCAGCCATCTTTGAGGGTGGAGCAATTAGAATATTCCCTCCTTATTGGCTGTGGGTGCTGCCACTTTGCAAAGGAATGAGGGTCAATTAGCATACCCCTTTATTAGCTAGGACTAAAGACAATGCAAACTAACCTACAGTGACAAAGCAGATCAGTGTTGCCTGAGAATATAAAAGAATGACTAAGAGAACCAGAAAAGTTTTAGAGGTGACAGATGTGATCACCACAAATACAGAAACTAAACACTAGGGCACAAGATTTTATATAAGGGTTACTGTTACCTTTTAAAATCAAGATAAAATCTAGTAGTTGTTTATAATTATTTGAGTATTCTAAAAATGCTACAATATAGAACATTTTTAGAGAAACGAGTAGCCCCACGCACAAATCTCTGCACCAGTAGGCAGCTGCCACCCTCCTGTAGCTCCCCCCCCACCTCCCCATTCTTAGCTTGCTTCCCTGTTTCACCCTCCTGCAGATCCCTGACCCCGTCATTACTCGCTCCGTTGTTACTAATTAGCATATTCCTCTTATATAGGAAGTATTTTCAAAATGTTGTACCTTCATTCCTAGTTATTATCATAGAACTTAACATTTTAACTGTAAATTTATTATCAACTAGAGGCCCAATGCACGAAATTTGTGCAAGGGGCTTGGCACTCACCACCCCAGCTTCGACCAGATGGTCATCTCGAAGGAAATTTGGGAGGAAATTTGAAAAGAAATCCGAAAGGTCGTTAGACTGTCCAGTCTAATTTTCATATCACACCTTTATTATTATAGATACCACGAATAACATCTCTCACACACCCCACAAATTGTAACATGTGTCTCTTCAGAAACAATCTCTCCAGCCAGGGTTCCACCAGGGCATCGAGTGGCTTTCCTGAAGACGGGAAGAGATCATAAATCCAACCTGTTTACAACTTCACCTACTGAGGTCACTATGCTGTTTCTCCTGTTCCCTACAGCAGAGTAATCTCTTTTCCGCATCTCTACACAGTAGTGGGCCAAACCTTTTTAAGGACAGCACAAGAAAACATGTGCAAGGAAAGACACAACCAGGCTTTTACTCAAAAGTTGCCATCTAGTTAGCTCTTCCTGCTTTCTGCTGTCTGTTTTCCTGAAGCTCTAGAATCTAGATGGTCTGGCTCAAAGATGCCAGTCAAGGACATGTACCTCGGCTGCAAGCTCGATCCCGGCACTGGTGCCGTGCAGGAGGCAACTAATCAATGTGTCCCTCTCATATTGATGTTTTGCGCTCTCAGTCTCTCCTTCTCATTTCTATTCTCTAAAAATTCACTGGACAAATATCCTTGGGTGATGATTAACAGTTTCTTACAGCTGGACAATGGAAGAGGTAGAACTTCTTTCACAAAGATCCTACTTTTAAATTCCTGAACCTTAAAAAGCAAAAGGTAAAGAAAAGAAGAAGAAAACACAGTAAATCAATTTTAATTTGCCAGAAGCCTTCTTTTCTTTAATTCCAGGGTTTGGTTTTTTTGGGAGGTAGTGATAGTGATGAAAGGTCCAAAGGTAATGATTAAAATAAACTTTAGGCCGGGACCGGTTTGGCTCAGTGGATAGAGCGCTGGCCTGCGGACTGAAAGGTCCCGGGTTCGATTCCGGTCAAGGGCATGTACCTTGGTTGCGGGCACATCCCCAGTAGGGGGTGTGCAAGAGGCAGCTGATCGATGATTCTCTCTCATCGATGTTTCTAACTCTCTGTCCCTCTCAATTCCTCTCTGTGTAAAATCAATAAAATATATTTAAAAAAATAATAAAAAAAAATAAATAAATAAATAAATAAACTTTAGGGTTAGATGAGAAAATTCTAAATCATAAAACAACTGGAAACCACTGGGCAAACTGCTCTGAATTCATTGTTATGTTGCCTTCTGCTGTGCAGCAAGAGAGGCCAGCAGGATTGCCATTTCCGATTCTAAATATACATAGCCCATGGCAAGAATTTAAAATGTGCTCATTCATATACAAAAAGTACTCCCATTACTGAATGCAAATACTTGTTAAAGGTAAAATTATATACTCAAGAAAAGAACTATAACAAGTCTGATTTATTTGCACGTACACATATCCTGATTCTTATTAAAATCCACAGTATGGAGTTTCCTCAAAAAATAAGAAATAGAACTCCCATTTGACCAATGGATCCCACTTCTAGGACTATAACCTAAGAAACCTGAAACTCCAATCAGAAAGAATATATGCATCCCTATGTTCACAGCAGCACAATTCACCATAGCTAAGATTTGGAAACAGCCCAAATGCCCATTAGCAGGTGATTGGATAAAAAAGCTGTGATACATCTAAACAATGGAATACTATGCAGCTATAAAAAATACCATTTACCACTTATACAGCGTGGATGGATATGGAACATATCATGCTAAGAGAAATAAGCCAGTCAGAGAAAAACAAGTATCACACTGTCTCACTCATATGCAGAGTCTAATGAACAAAATAAACTGTAGTACAAAATAGACTCAGAGACATAGAAGCATGGAACAGGCTGTGAAATCTCAGAGAAGAAAAGACAGGGTTGGGGTGGGCCGGGTCAGCGGGGAAAAGATCAACCAAAGAACTTGTATGGATATGCATAACCCATGGACACAGACAATAGGGCAGGGAAGGCCTGGGGCAGGGGCGGGCTAGAAGGGGTCCTTGGGAGAAAAAGTGGACACATTTAATACTTTCAACAATAAAGATTAAAAAAAAAAAATCAGTCCGTATCTATTCTTTACGGAATTAACAACCATTATGAGCCCTAATTCAGCTACAAAATTTCTAAGAAAAACAGACTTCCTGATCTTGCAGGTTTTAAGCTACCTTCACCTCCTTAAGCATATTCTTGTCTTGAAAGGCCTTCTCTAGCAGCAGTCGCCAACCTTTCAGACCTCATGGACCATTGATTGGTGACTGCTGCTCTCTAGTCACTGCTTTACAGACCTTTTTGAGATACCTGTTTCCAAAACCTTAAGCCAGACGCAGAGAACAAAATGCAATTCCAGAGGCAGGCATTCTTTAGTTCTCCTGAGAGGTCACCTTTTTAAAACAGTGCTTCAGAATATTTTTATTTCAGAGAGGGAGAGGGAGAAAGAAAAACAATAATGAGAGAGAATTATTAATTAGCCACTTCCCACACACCCCACACCCGGATCCTGCCAGCAACCCGGGCATACGTCCTCCTGGTTCGTTGGCCAGGTATGTTATATTGCAGTATCCTTCACATACATTATATTATCACAATTATTAGTTTCAGACATACAACATAACAATTCACTATTCATATAGTTTTGTGAAATGATCATCACTATACTGTATATAGTTAACATGCCATCATACAGAGTTATCAATTTTCTGGTGACGAGAATGCTTAAGATTTCTTGGCAACATATGAATATGCAAGGGTCCCCTTTTGTGATCGCTATGAATGGATGTCTAGGTTGAGTGTATAGATTGGGTGGCTATCAGTAGGGTAGATTGATGATAGTGCCATTACTAGAGGGGAAAAAAACAAAAAAAAAACTGAAGAGAAACAGCAGACAATACTGTGACACTGGGAAAGACCAGAGTCCAGGGCAGCTCTGCTATAGAGATCTGGGTTAGGAGTGGAGCTTTAGGCCTGTTTGTTACCTGTAAATGGGACTATATCTACGTATCCATCATAGACTCTTAGGTTAAATGAGACCATGCATGAAATGGATTTAACATAGTAACTGCACAATGTAACACCTATTAAATGTTGGCCCTTACAAGCATTCTTACTGTATTGGATGAAAATCACCAATAAAGCCTTTGATGAGCCACGGTCTTCGTGTTATCTAATAAAGTTCCTTCTAGGTCTGCGTTACCCTTACAGTACCTAGCTAACTCAGTAAAAGTTGTTAAAAATGCTAAGCATGAAAAATGTCCTATTAGAACCAAGCATTGCCTTGGGGCATGACCAAAGTTCTATTTCAGTAACATAAATATTTCACACAAAAAAAAGGCAGACCAAAGTCATTCTTTTTTTTAAATCCTCACCAGAGGATATGTTTTCCGTTTGTTTGTTTGTTTGTTTGTTTTAATATATTTTTATTGATTTTTTTACAGAGAGGAAGGGAGAGAGATAGAGAGCTAGAAATGTCGATGAGAGAGAGAGACCGACCAGCTGCCTCTCGCACACCCCCTACTGGGGATGTGCCCGCAACCAATGTACATGCCCCTGACCGGAATCGAACCTGGGACCTTTCAGTCCGCAGACCGATGCTCTACCACTGAGCCAAACCAGTTTCGGCTGTTTTCCATTCATTTTAAGAGAGTGGAATGGAGAGGGAGAGGGAGAGGCAGAAACACCTATGTGAGAGAGACACATCGATTGGTTGCCTCCCGCATGCTCCCTACCATGGCCGGGAGGCTACAACCAGGTCTCTGTCCTTAACCAGAATCAAATCTGGAACCCTTCAGCCTGCAGGCCAACGCTCTATCCACTCAACCCAATGGCTAGGGCCCAAGTAATTCTTTAAGTGACATAACGAAGACTACATAGGAATATCCCAGGGGCTGCAGTACACCTGTAGCAAATCTCATGCACTGCTGCAGCCCGGCGTCCGCCTGGACCTCCGGCCACCATTGCCATCATGCCCAAGAGAAAAGCTGAAGGGGATGCTACAGGAGATAAAGCCAAGATGAAGGATGAACCACAGGGAAAAGCCTCCAGGTTATCAGCTCAACCTGCCCCTCCAGAGCCAGAGCCCAAGCCTGAGAAGGCCCTGCAAAGGGAGAGAAGGTGCTGGAAGGGAAAGGGGAGAGCTGGTGCTGGCAAGGGTGGGAATAACCTTCCAAAAATGGAGTCGCCAAGCAGACCAGGTGCAGGAAGCTGAAGGTCTGCAGGTGCCAAGTGAAGTGTGTGCATTTTTTATAACTGGTGACTGTACAGTCTGAAATACTATTTTTTTTTTTTTACCAAGTCTTATAAAAATGCAGAACTTTGACTTTTGTTTTAAGCTCTGCTGTTAGCACACAGAGCACTTCGTTGTTGTTTGGGGGAAGGACATACAGTACTAATAGAATGTCTCCAAAGCTGGACTGACATGGGGGAAGTACTTTTTCCTTCTACTTTTGAGAAACTTCCTCTTAACACCTGGGAGGAGGGAGCTCTTGCTATTGACACACATTAGTCATCTTGGCACAAACATTTGTCATGTGGGAAAACTAAAATTCGTTTTTATGTCCTTTCCTTCCTCTCTACTTTAAGCATAGACTTTGGCTCTCTTAAGCCCAGAGATCTATTGGGACCTGACCAAAAAAAATGGTTTCCAGTATGTTGGGCAATCTGGATTTTCCAATGTCACCACTGTGATGGTATTCCTTAAAAGAGCAGCAGTTCCATTTTACATTGTGGACCTACAGACTGATATTCTCTGCCATTTCATTTCATTCCCTAAAAGTCAGGGTAGGCTTGTGAAAAGTTGTTAAACAACATGCTCAATGTGAAATGTCCAACGCTCACTCTATACTTTCCCTGCTCAGAGCATCAGATGAAGGCTTTATTGGGTTTTACAGTGGCTTTCTTTCTGACCTTGGCAGTTCATTGAAGACTGGAGTTTGAAAGTTGTTGTATACTTGTGAACAATCAGCTGCCCATGTCCTGCCTGAAATACCATGGTTGTTTATGAAAAGTACCTTTAATAAAGCTGGATACAGTTTGGGAAAACACACACATACAAATAAATAAAACAGAACCCTCATCTTCCATACGAGATATTCTAAGAGGAAGCCCTTACCTAAAACTTCCTTAACAGGAGATTAACTGAATCTAGTATTTTGGTCAGCTGCAATGGATTTCTTAGACTGGGATATCAGGCACAAGGATACTCATTCATGAAGGATTGCAAAATAAAACATTAACTATAACTTATATAAGAAAACTATTCAACTACACATAAGCTCTACAATGCCAAAACACTTTAAATGATAAAGCTTTCCTATTCAGATACTCTGAAATATATAATTATCTCTGAATATATATTGGGAGGTGAGACATGACAAATTATTTTCTATGTATCTTTAGACAATTTGGCACTATGATAGCTAAGGGTCATTTTAATATTTATTATAAATTGTCGGAGCTACACAAATTACAGTATTATATAACCAAAGAAGACATAGAAATCATGTAGTTGTAGAAATTTCAAAAAATTTCAAATATCAATTGCAATACTCATTTTAAAATTCAAACTCAGCATAGATACCTACCTGCACATATTTAGTGTCTTACAATGTGGTTATTTTTTAAAGTTTTTAGTCACAATCTAAATGCAGTAGCAGAGACTGGGTAAGATTACACTTTTCAGAAATCCTAGGCACCGAGATTCCCCTTGCCAAAACAGAAATATGAAAGATGATTGCGTTATACAAAACTTCACCCTAAAATCCAATTGGGATCCCACAACACTTCAATAAAAAAAACACACCAATTTTATGTTGCTAAGATTCATCAAGATCAGGATCAGTTCTTAGCATAAGATTCTGATGGTTTTTGTGTAGGATTTAGTCCTGGATCTATAGTAAAGGTTGAGTAGACAAGAAAAGAGGCATTGCATTCTCAGGCAAATAACATTAAGCCAAAAGGAGAAAAAATCTGAAAAGGTAGGAAACCAAGGGGCGAAGAACACACCACCTGTTTCCCCAAACCTCAGCGCCAATACAGAAGTGCCCATTGTAAACACACATAATTTGTGCAAGGGGCTCAGCCTGTGTAGCCCCAGCTGCCTCTGCCGGACCTGTCCGGAAGGTCATCCAGACAGTTGTTCTGCTATTTGGTCTAATTAGCTTATTAGCTTTTTATCATATAGGACTAGCAGCCCTGCACACCAATCTGTGTGCTAGTAGCTCAATGCCCACTCCAGTAGATCTCTGCCAGATGCCTCACCCTCCTATAGCTCCCCTCTCCCCCTCCCCGCCCTCCCTCACAGCTTGCTGCCCTGCCCCCTCCTATAGCTCTCCGCTGCCCACTTGTAGCTCATTGCCCTACCCTCCTGCTGATCCGTAATCCACCATTTGCATATGGCATCTTTATTATATAGAATATCTTTGATGCATATCAAAAGAACTTGTTAAAATGAGCTGATAGCTTACTATCATACATTTTGTCCCAGAGCACCCAAAAACAAATGGATATCATGTGACCTCCTTAATTTCCTAATTGAAGAAACATGAAATAAACAAAAGCAGGATCTATACGTTAGAATAGGGGTGTCAAACTCAATCAGAGAAGGGGCCAAAATCTAAAATCCAGCCTAAATCGCGGGCCGAATGGTTTGGTTTACTGAACAGTCATAAACTGTCATTGTGATGGAAACGCAGCGGAGTGCAGTGATGACAGCGCGGTGCGGGCCACATTGCAAGGCCTGGCGGGACGGATTTGGCCCGCGGGCCTTGTGTTTGACACATGTGCGTTAGAACATGAACACTGAACATCTAACGACATATCTTATACTGACTCTACCCAGGAGACAAGTGCCTTCCACTGCACTCCTGCCTTGGGCGAGTCAATCATTCACAACTGACTTTAAAGATTGCATGCAATGTTCTTCCAAAGAACTGTGCAGCGCTGACCAGTGTGGCTCCATGGTTAGAGCGCCATTCTGTGCACCAAAAGGTTGCAGGTTCCATCCCAGGTCATGGGCGTGTGTGAGGCAACCAATCAATGTTTCTCTTTGTCTCCCTCTCCCTTCCTTTCCTTCTAGAATCAATAAAAAAGCATATCCTCTGGTGAGTATAAAACAAAGCAATAACTGTTAATTTTGAGTAAATCAAGCGATGAACAGCACTTCAAAGAATCTGATTTTAAGGCAGTCCGTATATATTGCATATTCTCTGCCTATTTTTATGGACATATTACCGAGAGACAAAGATAAGCACTCTACAATAGAAAGAGAAACATCACAACAAGCACAATAAGCCAACTAATTTACCCAGGCACATGTGAACTTTTATAATACATCACAGCGGCTCTGATCGGGCTAATAATCTCGGGGTAACTATCATCCCCTCTTCTAATTCATTCGGCCCTGGAGCAGGAGGAGGATGCCCTCTCACCAAGACAGCCCAGGTGCAAGGGCACGATCAAAGAATGCAGGGAACGATGTGTCCATTCAAGTAAGCCACCGTTCTGTTTCTTCTCTTCTATTGAGTGTGAAATCAACTGAGGCACTAGGCTTGTCTGAGCCCCTGCTTCTTCATCTGTGAGATGAATTACGAGTCTCTCTCAGGATTCTGAGTGTTACAGTGGGAACGTGTATATAAATGGGCATGCAAAATGTAAAATACTGGGCTAATATATGCTATTGATATCATCCTAAAATTTAGTCTAAATATTCAAATGGCTGGTGCTCAAGTATCTGTCCATTAACTAGTCATAACATAAAGATTACCTCATGTACTAATTATACGTTTATTCACTAGTAATGTTAAAAGAAATCAGTCATGTCTTTAAAATGACTAGTCATTCGATCTAATACACACTCTATTGGAATAACATCATCATCAACAGGTTAATGAATACTGCTTATACCATGTGTCCTGTGCCAGGTCCTATGCCTTGAATGCTACACTCACTTAACCCTTACAATACCCATCTCTGGTGGAGAAGGTATTATCCATCATGGAGAACGAAAGCACAAGCTCTAGTAGCATGCCCAAGGTCACAGGTTAGCGAATGACAGAGCAGGCTAGTGACACCAAATTTTGAAGACTTATGAGAAAAAGAATGTGAGATATCTCACTGCAAGTTTATTATGATTACATGTTGAAATATTTTTTTTAAATATATTCTTAAAAGTTATTTCATCTGTTTTGTTTTACATGCTTACTGTGGCTACTAGAAAGTTTAAATTTACATATGGCCTGCAATGCATTTACTTACATTGGACAGCACTGATTTAGACCATCATATAGGATATTTTGCAAATACTAAGAGCACAAAACAATTTTAAATTTACAAACAACATGTTTAGAGCACAGATACTTCCCAATATTAATAGCTGTTCTAATATCAAGTTAATGTAACCAATATAAACAAAACTTTAAAATCCCTTAGTGTAAAAATATAGTTTGTTATTTGTCAATATTGCAGAATTTTTTAAATGCCCTATTATGAAAATTAGTCTTTCCAACTACAAAAGTGATACCAACTCATCCACACTACAGAAATTATTTAAAAAAACACACACACACACACCCCCAAGGATAACCCTACCAATCAGAATATTCTGATCAGTAATTACTTCCAGGTGTGTACTAGTATATTAAATGGTATAAATACTACTTAAAGTGGAATCACACTGGTTATCTTTTTTTTTTTTTTTAATATATTTTATTGATTTTGTACAGAGAGGAAGGGAGAGAGATAGAGAGTTAGAAACATCGATGAGAGAGAGTCATCGATCAGTTGCCTCTTGCACACCCCCTACTGGGGATATGCCCGCAACCAAGGTACATGCCCTTGACCGGAATCGAACCCGGGTCCCTTCAGTCCCCAAGCTGACGCTCTATCCATTGAGCTAAACCGGTCCCGGCATGGTTATCTTTTTGTAACTTGCTTCTTTCTATTATGACATTATCTTTTATTACATAGTCTTCCTGAATTTTTTTTTTAAAATGATAAACTCACAGGAAGTTGAAAAAATAGTACAAGGTCCCATATACCCATCATCCAGTTTCCTGGAAATGGTTCCATCTTCTTGATTATAGAACAATATCAAAACCAGAAAGTTGACATTGGTACACTGTGTGCGTAGACAGGTCTTTGCCATCTTATCTCACAGATTCATGTAACCATGACCACAATTAAGACAAAGATCAACACAACCACAAAGACCTCTCTTATTACTACCCTTTACAGTCACACCGTCTCCCTGCTCCCAAGCCCTAAACCAGGGGTCCTCACACTTTTTAAAGTGGGGGCCAGATCACGGTCCCTCCGAGAGCTGGAGGGCCGGACTATATGAACTACTAATTCCTACTGTAACACCTCGGCTGCGCTCACTGCCCAAAACCTGGCGGGCCGGATCAGACTCCTCTGCGGGCCGCATGTGGCCCGCGGGCCGCAGTTTCAAGACGCCTGCAAACCCTGGTGACCACTACTCCATTCTCTCTAGGTGCTTTGTCATTTCAAGAATGTGAGCGGCACCTGGGGTGCGTGCCCCTCAGACTGGCTTTCCGCCCAGGATGCGGGACCCAGGACAGCTGCACGTGTCCACAGCTGCCCTCACCTGCTGAAGGAGCTGGCATGTTTCCAGCTTCGGGCTACTGCACACAAAGATGCCACAAACAGGTTTTACGTGGAAGGTAGATCAACACCCCGAGTGCAAGCCCGAGGTCATATGATAGGTATATGTTTAGCTCTAGAAGAAACTACAACTATTTTCCAAAGTAGTTGTGCTATTTTACATCCATTTCTCAATGTATGAGAGATCTCAAAACATTTTCAAGAGATGCAAAATATTTATGGCTATTCCATACTTTTTAAACAACTCCCTGCTGATTCCTATATAGGTAATTTTAATATTGTTATAAGGGCACAATGAATATACCTGTACGCACACAAAAACTTTACATGCAGATCACAGAAGTTCCTAGAATTGGATCACAGGGTACAAATATTTTAAAGAAATTTGATGCTGGCTGACGAAAGCCCAAGCTGCAGGCTCCACCCTGAAACCCCGTCCCATCTGTAACTGCGAAATGCGACAACAAAATAGATCACAAACGAAAGAAATGGAGGACAAAAAGCGACTGGATATTGAGTTCAAATCTACGCTTATAAGGTTTTTCAAGAATTTCCTAGAAAAGATGGATAAGACCTATGAGGATATGAAAAGAGATCAACTAGAATTAATAAGGAGTCATCAAGAAATGATAAGGGATCAACAAGAAATAAAGAATACATTGTCTGAAATAAAAAATATTTTACAGAGTCCTAAAAACAGAAGGGATGATCGCAAGAACCAAGTCAAAGATTTGGAACATAAAGAGCCAGAAGACACTCCTCCACAGAAGCTAGAAGGCAAGAGAATCCAGAAAATTGAAGATAATGTTAGAAACCTCTGGGACAACTTCAAGCGAACCAACATCAGAATTATGGGGGTCCCAGAAGATAAGAGAGAGCAAGATATGGAAAACATACTGAAAGAAATAGTGACAGAAAACTTCCCCCACCTGCTGAAAGAATTAAACTTACAAATCCAGGAAGCCCGCAGAACCCCAAACAAAAGGAATCCAAAAAAGACCACACCAAGACACATCATAATTAAAATTCCAAGAGCAAAAGACAAAGAGAGAATATTAAAAGAAGCAAGAGCAAAGAAGGTAGTTACCTATAAAGGAGCACCTATACGATTGTCAGCTGACTTCTTAACAGAAACCATGCAGGCCAGAAGGGAATGGCAAGAAATATTCAAGGTGATGAATAGTAAGAACCTACAGCCAAAGATAATCTATCCAGCAAAGCTATCACTCAGAATCGAAGGTCAGATAAAGAGCTTCACTAATACAAAAAAGCTAAAGGAGTTCATCAACACCAAACCAGAATTATATGAATTGCTGAAGGGGGTTCTTTCAGAAGAGAAAGTAAACAAAGATAAAAATTATGAACAACAAATACATAACTATCAACAAGTGAATCTAAAAACCAAGGAAATTAAAAAAAAATCTGATGAACAATAGTAACTGTTGAATATAATAGAATCAGAGGTATGGAAGGGGAGTGAACTGACAATTCTTGGGGAAAAGGGGAGTGGGGGCGTGGGAAGAGACTGAACATAAACTGTGCACCTATGGATGAGGACAATGGGGAGTGGGGAAAGGGCAGAGGGTGGGGAGGGAACCTGGTGGAGGAGAGCAATGGTGGGGGTAAAAAAAAGGAACATTTGTAATAATATGAACAATAAAAACTTATTTAAAAAAAAAAGAAAGAAAAATTTGATGCCAACCACCATACATAATAGCCTTCAGAAAACTTAAGTCAACTTACCCACCTGCCAAAGGTCTGTGAGAAAATGCCCATTTTCCAATTTCACCAAAAAGAAGTTTAATATTTGACTTGCTAAAAAATACGTATTAGGCCGAGACCGGTTTGGCTCAATGGATAGAGCGTCAGCTTGGGGACTGAAGGGTCCCAGGTTCGATTCCAGTCAAGGGCATGTACCTTGGTTGGGGGCACATCCCCAGTAGGGGGTGTGCAAGAGGCAGCTGATTGATGACTCTCTCTCATCGATGTTTCTAACTCTCTCTCTCCATTCCTCTCTGTACAAAATCAATAAAATATATTTGAAAAAAAAAGTACGTATTAGCTTTTTTTTTTGTATTCGAGAAGTGGGATGGACATACATTTTTCCAACAATTTGTTGTTCTCTTATTAATTACCTGTTCATGTTCTTTGCTAACATAACTGGAATGTAGGTTTACTGATCATAAATATCTAGTTCTGTTTCTCTTGCATATGATTAAAAAAAAAAAAAAAACGTTTTTAAAATACATATACCTGAAACTCCAATGCAAGTGCTAGTGATGGGAGATGACAGCTGGTTTCAGAATGTAAATAGATCCGAGGTTGGCCATGTCTCCCAATTTGTAAGCATCCTCCACTTCACATGAGGTATTGTTAAAGCATCTCCTCAGTGCCAGCTCAGGATGCCCCTAGAATGCTGACCCCTATTTCTCTAAGTTCACTCTGAATGTCAAGCATCATGTGCCATAGCAAACACCAAATCCTACCAACCAGCTTCAGCAGGAAGCCCGGCTGGCCATCTAAACCAGCAGTTTCAAAGTGTGCTCCCCAGACAAGCAGCATCACCGGCACCCCGGAACTTATAAAATGCTAATTTCCAGGCACCCCAGACCTGCTTCATCCGACATTCTGGGTGTGGGCCCAGCAAAGTGGTTCAACAGCCTTCCGGGTGATTCTGATGCACACCACAGTTTGAGAACCACCTTAACATAAAAACGTAAAATCAAGGTTGTCTTATGTACATAATTGTTCTGTGATAAAGGATTTGGGAGATGCAAATTATGCTACAGAAATATTAATTCAATATTTTCCTTCTTCCCCAAAGTAAATTAAGACAACACCTGCAAACTGGATTTTAGCCTTATTTGCTACAAGTAGAAATCCTAAAGCCATTAAGTGTTCACAAAAATTTTCCTTAGAAGAATCCAAAATGAACATATAAACTAATCAGCTATTATATATAAAGATGCCACATACAATTTTATGTGAATGTAAGTTTTTTACTTCTCTGGGGTAAATACCACGAGTGCAAATTCTAGGTCATATGATAAGTATATGTTTAGTTTTGTAAGAAACTGCCAAGCTATTTTTAAAAAATTAAAAAGTGAATTTACTACATATTTTTCAAATCAAAAGACTTAATTTATCACATACTGCCTGATTTGACAACTCCCACAAGGGACTATCATCTATATCATTTTGAAGATTCAATGAATTAGCAAAACACGGCATGTGAAAAACTATAGTTTCTTAAATATTTGTGGTCTCACGAATAAGTTGCTTAATAAGTAAAAATAATTCTGGCCCTGCCCAGTTTGACAGTGGATGGAGCATCGGCCTGCAGACTGAAGGGTCCCAGGTTCAGGATCAATTCCAGTCAAGGGCACATGCCGGGTGGTGGGCTTGATCCCCAGTGGGGTCATACAGGAGGCAGCCAATCAATGAATCTCTCTCATCATGGATGCTTCTATGTGTCTCTCCCTCTTCCTTCCTCTCAGAAATAAATGAAAATATATTTTTCAAAAATAACAATAATTCTGGATAACAGAATTATGAGTGACCTTTGTTTACATTTTTAGTTGTTTTCCCCAAAATTTTCTGTAATGAGGAAATATTACCTTCATTAACTAAAACAAAGGACAAAGAACCAGTGATCATATGTAATGATAAAGGAAATTAACCTATAGAATATCACTGACAATTTTTATTTTAACTATGTGATAAAAATTAAAGTGCTGGGGTAAGAAATTATAGTTTGAATTTAGAACAGAGCCTATCATGAGTACTAACCCGGTAACAAACTGAAATGGAGTACTAAACTATGGCAGCTATTTCCTGTCCACCTGGCTTAAGTGTCCATTCTCCCTTCACGTAACAGCTCCTGTATATGTGTTAGGGCTGGCCAATCACAGTATTCCACCCTCCAGACAACTGCAAATGGTCCAGGAATTGGGTAAGTGACAGGAGTCCTGATTCCTGGATTTATTGCTTTGATTGAGTTAAAATGGTATCCTAGTCTTTGCTGTGTTATGTGGGCCAGTAAATTCTTTTCCCCCCCGAATTAATGTTAAGTTAAAATCCCATTTCTTGCAACCCTGAATATTTTTACAGCCCTTAAGAAATTAAACTTTTAATTTTGTAAAAGAATGAAGAAAACAGTGCATAAACCTCATATCCTTCATACATGGAAGTGAAATTATAACTAAACTAGAGGCCCGGTGCACCAGTGGAGTGGAGTCCTTCAGCCTGCCCAGTGGGGATCCACCCTAAACTGGCAGCCTGACATCCCACAAGGGGTCCCAGAGTGTGAGAGGGTACTCTGCAACATGCTGTCGTTCAGCAGCTCCTGCGTTGAGCACCTGCCCCCTAGTGGTCAGTGCACATCAGCACATCATAACTACCAGCCAGTTGGCCGGTTGCTTAGGATATGCATGCCTAAGCAATTGAACCACCTAATGACTGAACAACCGAACAACTGGTTGCTATGACACACATTGACCACCAGGGTACAGACACTCGAGGCAGGAGCTGCCCCCTGGTGGTCAGTGCACTCCCACAGCAGAAGCACCGCTCAGCTGATGAACAGACAGGACAGGGGCTCACAGCTGGCTGCTGCAGCCTGGAGACCACAGCGGAGCGGCAGTGAGCCTACTGAGTGGTGGCAGGCGCAGTGGGGCGGGGATGAGCAGGAGGGGCATGCAGGAGTGGCAGGTGGCGTTGGACTGCTGGTTTTAGCCCAATCCCTACAGGCCATGCCAAGGGACCACACCAGTGCAGGAATCCGTGCACTGGGCCTCTAATATACAGATAAAGTGAATGAGTCAAGATTTCAACCTAACAGAGTAATTTATCCAAATTTCTTAACAGAATAGTAACGTAACCATGTACATGGTACAATGCCCACGTTATGAGTTAGTGGACATCATAACATTTCTATAACCCAAAATGTTCTGTAGCCATTTTATATATTTTTTAAATATATTTTATTGATTTCTTACAGAGAGGAAAGGAGAGGGATAGAGAGCCAGAAACTCAATGAGAGAGAAACATAGACCCACTGCCTCCTACACACCCCCCACTGGGGATGTGCCCAAAACCAGGGGATATACCCTTGACTGGAATCGAACCCAGGACCCTTCAGTCCGCAGGCCAACGATCTATCCACTGAGCCAAACCGACCAGGGCATGTAGCCATTTTAAAACTACCTTTAGGTGCCAACTTACCAGCACACCCATTCAGTTCCTTATCAGATCTCAAAATTGGTTTTGCGCAACAAAATGGGCCTCTGCTTTATTCAGGCTTTTCAATATGTCTTTTGGTTGTTAAACCAGCAAATGAGCAACCAGAAAGGATTAAGAAGCATCCCAGTTACTGTAACATAGGCCACTGAAGCTACTCCTGGGGGCACTGGTTACGTCTCCGAAGCACTAATTCTAGTACATGTTTAGGAAACAAAGCGGAAAAGCAGGCATGCTACCTTCAGGGTCATACTTCTAAAGACAACTTCCCCCTAATCCAGTGACATTTACATACCCAAGACAGATGTCCTAATATGAAAGAATATTTTTTGGAACTCTTAACTAGAACTGTTTCAAGGGGACGCCAATTGAAACCCTGGGTTTTCATTTATTCCATACATATTTACTGAACCCCTGCCCAGTGCCAGGCACTGTGACCGACAGGAAAATAAAGCTATGAAAAGAAAGGTCCCGCCCAAAACAAAGATGAAAACAGCAAAAAGTGATCAATGGTAACAGTCCCACTGTCATGCGGAGGTCTATCCCAATGGAGGGCGATGGCAGCATCCAGAAGCACAGACAGAAGGAAAGGAAAGGCATTCCAGAAGACAATCAGAAGGACAGACTGGGTAAAGGCATGGAAACAAGACAGCATAATCCTTGCTTGGAAAACACCAGAAATTTGGTATGAAATGCACAAACTGCTTATGATGGCAGGCTGCTTCCAGCCAGTCTAAAGAAGGAACAGCCAGGCTCCATCCCCTTCCCCCTTTGCTTTTATGTTTTTACTGTAATAAACCATAGCCATGAAAACAAGACATGTCAAAAAGGCAAAATAAAGAAAAAACAGTAAAGAACCAACTAAAAAGTCCTTTGTGATGCTCAGGACCTGAGCTGTACCTAGTGGCAGGGAGAACCAGGAGGTGACCTAAGTTGTCCAAGAGGAGAGGCCCCCGCACCAGCTGGGTGTGTGTCCCATGCCCGCCAATGGTACTAGGGACTCCCAGCCTGAGGGAGCGGTGGACGGGGCGGACGCCATGTGAAGAGGCACCGTTAATAAGGAGGCAGGAGGGAACCAAAACTACTTCACTTGCTCATACCCTACACACCCTAGTTCACAGCCCATACTGAGGGGCTGCCTCCTCTGAAAAGCAGTGTTCTCTGCCACGTACCATCCACCCCACGCCTGCCGTGAAGTTCACTCCCTCACTGGCTGCTTCTCACCACTGGTTATCTTCCTATGGTCTTAACTTTTCAACAGGTTTGCTAGGTTCCCTGAAAGCAGAAATGTCCTGTCCATTTAACCAATATCTTGAAATATAAATGACTGATGGACAATACTACCGATGAGAGACAAAGCTCACTTCCATGTATGTACTCTAGAAAGTTCCACACACCAGGTTTTGTCCCTTTCACCCATCTCTAGAACCATAAGGGACTGTATGCACAGCTGAGCTCTCAGATATTCTTAGGACTCAACAGCCCTGGTAAAATAAGCAAATCACAACCAACGGGATGTGCCTCACAACCTAGATGTGTACACACTGTGCGACCCACTTAATATAACCTTCAAAAATAAGCAAAACTCATCTCAGGTGTTAGAAGTGGGGGGCAGGGAAAGGGGGGGGTGACAACAGCGTACCAGGGGCTCTGGGGTTCTTGTGCTGTTCTGCTTCTTATCCGGGGTGCTGGGTACACAGGTGTGCTCACTTTGTGGAAGTTCATCAGGTCTTATCATTGCACAATTCTTCATATGTGTGCTGTTCAAAACACTTAATGAAATCAACAGGCAAAAACAAGAGGAAGCACAGTGATAAGGAGTATGAAGGAAGATGCCGCCGAGAAAAGACCCTGGTGATGGGGCAAAAGAGAAGAGCCAGAAAGACTGTGGAATGTTCTAGTTCAAGTGGGAAAGCCGACATTCAGAGACCTACTGTCACCCTGAAGTACTAATTATGAATTCGTACTGAGAACTATTTTGCCACTTAAGGAACTTTTTATTAATCTTAAAATTTCTTCAGCATCTGCAGGAGCACATTGTAAATGTATGCCACATTTAACAAATACACAACTGAATCCATTCTGAACCTCCCACCCAGTAACTAATAAGATATCCTGGCAGTCTGGCCAGTGTGGTTTGGTGGTTGAGCATTAACCCATGAACCAAGAGGTCATTGGTTCAATTCCCCATCAGGGCATAGGCCCAGGTTGCAGACTTGATCCCCAGAAGGGGGCATGCAGGAGGCAGCCAATCCGTGTTTCTATCTCATCGATGTTTCTATCTCTCTATCCCTCTCCCTCTCTCTCTAAATTAGGGGTGTCGAACTCAATCAGAGAAGGGGCCAAAATCTAAAATCCAGCCTAAATCGCGGGCCGAATGGTTTACTGAACTGTCATAAACTGTCATTGTGATGGAAACGCAGTGGAGTGCAGTGATGACAGCGCGGTGCGGGCCACATTGCAAGGCCTGGCGGGACGGATTTGGCCCGCGGGCCTTGTGTTTGACACATGTGCTCTAAATAAATACATACATACATACATACATACATACATTAAAAAAAAAAAAGAGATATACTGGCAAGTTAGCTGCCTAGGTTTAGTATGCAACCAGCAACTAAAAAATTGTGAGTAGCTTGTACACCAAGGTTCCAACTCTACTGTTCCAACAAATAAACTAAATGGCACTAGTCAACCTACAGGACTAACTATCCCCTTTTCAAAAAGAAAGCATTATTGTTTCCTAGAAAGTTTCAGAAAGGGCAGGAAGCAGCCTATCAGTGATGTTTCTCGGCGATGTTTCTATCTTTCTATCCCTCTCCCTTCTCAAATCAATAAAAAAAAAAAGAGAAAAGCATTGTTAAGCAAAGGTTTTGTAAAGTAAGGCATTATTTCTGCCCTCCTTTGCGACCTGAAAATTTTATTATAGTAATAAATTTTTGATTATAAAGTTCCTGATGCTGCTCTAAATTCTTTGTAGCACTTGCCACTCGCTGAAATTATCTTGTTTATCTATTTTCTTTCTCTCCATCGCATTTTAAGCTCCGTGAGAACAAGGACCTTATCTGTCTTTATACCACAGTAGCCAGAGCCCAGATGGCTGTGTGCTCAACAGAAACTTGTTAAATGACCACAGCGACACAAGTAATTTACTTTCAGGTCCCCAAGAACTAGTGCACATCCCTAAGATCATGTCAGTACCAAGAAATCGGTAGTTTCAAGGTCACCTATTTCTGAGTGAGAGTAACTGACCCAGCTTTTGTGCCAGGTTAGAGGTTAGACAAGGTTTGAAAATTTGGAAGACGGCTAATTTTCTATGTACTTTTTGAAGCAGTTTTATGAAAGACAAACACTGTAATAAAACCAATCTGACCTCAGGAACCACAGCCCAGTGGTGGGAGGCTGAGCCCCTGGAGAAGAGGCTTGCCTGCTACAATGAGGTATCCGCTCCCTCTACTTTCTTGGCATTTTCCTCTCTGAAACCTATTCCAGGATGATGCACTTTTGAAGCTTCAGCAAAGATCAAAATTTTGACATTATCACTAATTGTGTATGTGACCCCCTATAACTTCTAAAGTACTTCATGACTACTAAAGAGTTTCTGAGTTGTCAGCATATCGGAATTTAATGGAAGAAAAAGTCCAGTCACAACTGCAAACAATCAGGAAACAAGGAAAACATTTTACACACAAAACAACTGAGTACCAACTTCCAATTAAATATCCTAAAGCACCAACTTTTTATTAAGCTACACAATCTCATTACACATCTAAAGTAAATGACTCACTTTTACTTGTCTGTAAACTGTCTAGAAACAGTACTATTTTCAGAGAGGTAGCATTAAAAGAAACAGGGATTAAATAAAACATGATTACAACTAAACATGGTGATAAAATCTGGAATTGAAGACCAATGAAGTTCTAAATCTCTGGTAAATCTGCAAAGCAAAAAATTTCTAATTTTTCAAGTGAGTGTGATTTAAGCAGTAGCTCCAAGTAAAAAAACCATTCATCAGCAAGACTTGCAAACCATCTTGGTAGTTCTTATTTTACAATAAAGACATCACTGCATTCCCAGAAACAAGGCTAAAAGTAAAAACACTTACTCTGCCCAACACTCAAGAAAGGCAGCTTAGCAATGGTTAGATAAATCTGCCAATTGGGGGGGTGGAGGGGGTCTTCTTAGAAGCTGGTGTCCTTTCTGTATTAAACTGGCGAAGTGGCTGGGAAATACTAGCTACTACCTAGAAAGGAAAGGTGTTTCTTCCCCACCACCATCTCCTTATGCGCGCGCGCGCGCCCTCCCTTTTCAGCCTGAAGGCTGAGGCTGTCAGCAGGGCGGGTGGTGGGTGGCGGGTGGCGGGTGCAGGAGCAGCCTTCCCCACTGCAGTGGCCTCTCAGGTGCCAGTGCCCAGACTTCATTCATGGTGAACCACACAACCGGCAGGGGGAGACCCAGGAGGGAAATGCTCTGACCTGGTCTGTAGGGAGCATCCCACCCTCTTCAAAATCCCCAAGTCATTATAGTTGGCGATGTGATGGTATGTGTGAATACTGTACCTCAATAAGCCACAAAACCACCAGCAAGGGGTACCCCAACACGTAACTGATAGTACATCCAAAATGTAAGCTCTCTACTTGCCCCTGAACTCCAAGTAGTCTAGTAAGTTTTCCCTCCTTCTTCCCGTAGCATATTCCTTAGGAGTTTCTCAACTTCCTTTCATTCTGCTCTATGCTGCTCCAAAAAGAATAACTACCTTCTCAATCACTTTCAGGACCCCCCTGCAGAATTAAATATATTTGGTATATATGGCAGTAATAGTGAAGAGTGAGCAGGTAATTTTGTAGAAATCAATTCTCCTGTTCTGATGAAGTACAGGGAGAGGGATTCCTAATTGATCCCCAAGCCAGACTGCTCCAACTGCCCATCACTTTCATACCTCTCTCAGGCCTTCACAACTGAAGTGTGGTCACTCCGGCTCATTTCTTACCAACCTTTACCAGCCTCCTCCTCTCCCCCGTGTCTTGGGCAGAATCTTTCACATCAGAGAATACAAAAATATCCTCTAGATAAGGACACTTAGATAATATCAGATCTGTTCTCAGAGGATGAATACAGCTCTGAGTCCTACTGCACTACCGGTAATTCAAAGCTCACTTCCTTGGCTGGCTGGTCAAGGATGGCAACAAACTCAAAAATCACCTCGGGCTAGCCAACCAGCTGCTGTTCTAAAACCAAACACTAGTTCAGGACACAAAGCCCAATTTCTATGTCAGTCAACAGGTTATAAAAACCCTTTTATTACTTAAAATTACAAATTTCTGCGTATTGCCCAGCATCCAAAAACTGAGCAACAAGTTTTCTACTACCATCACTACCAAGTCTGACTAAAACATTTGCAAGGCAGAAAATGTCAAACCTTTGAAGTACAGAGAAAATTACAAGAAAAAGCCCCAGGAAAAAAACCATGAAGTAACTAGAATCAGAAAAATTAATCAACACGCTAAGTAGGATAAGATGAAAACCTGTGAAATTTACCTTTCCACATGAAGTACAAATACATTAGTGATGACTTCTAGAATAGCTCTAAAACACCAAAATACTGGCAATAACCAAACTGAAACAAATTTAGATGGTAAGAGTATCTATCGTGAGCTGATAAGACATTAAGTCCTCAGGTCTCTGAAATCTGTGTTCAAAGCCTACTCAATAAAAAAAAAAAAAAAAAAAAAACTACACAAAGATCCTTAAAGATACTAGGTGAGTATCCCATTCCTGAAGAGACTCTAAAATATCTTAACTAATGTTTGCATATAAACTGAATTTCACTGTCTTCTGTGATTCTGAAAAGAACTTTAAACATCCATATTTTTTCCTTTTTTTCATATTGTTTTTAAAGTCAAAATCTTCCACATGCTTCCAAAAAATCTTACTGAGTCAGATTTTTAATACATGTAAAAACTGAACTGCATTTCATTATGTGAGATAAGTAGTCCCAGCAATAAATCCCAGCTTTAGATTTGGTAGTCAGTGTCTTTTCACCAGTAAAGTTCTCAGGTTCTGCTGTGCTCCCTAGTCACTTACTTGAACATCACCTCGGGTAAATCAAAACAAAGCCGCAATGAAGAGGTCTGGCCTCCAAGGGAGTCTACATGGAAAAGGACTCACAGGTGCCTTGAAATTGCTTTAAGCAACACTACATTTCCAAACTTCCACTCCACGTGGTCACATGCCCTGTTTTGGGGAGTCAGGTAGAAAAACAAAATCTAGCCCTTGCTCGGTTTGGCTCAGTGAAGAGCACTGGCCCCTCAGAATGGGCTGGAGAGTTCTGGGTGCCAGTGTGCTGAAGGCAACCAATGTGTCTCTCACATCAGTACTCCTCTGTCACTCCCTCTCCCTCCCACTGTCTTTAAAAATCAATGGAAAAATATCCTTGGTGAGGATTAACAACAAAAAAGAGAAAGACCTATTAAGCTCACAATGACTGTTTTTACTTTAAATTAATCTATTTTATAATACAAAATAATTGACCTGAATTTACTTTAAAAACTACTTGTGATGAAATACCTTCACTTTTTGAGTATTTTCACTCAAAGTTCTCATTTCTAACAGATGTAGTGGAATTCACATAACTGTTCCATCAGTAATAGGACCAAGTGATCTGATACAATCTTTAGCTTGCTCAATATCCTATTTAATCCCAGGTTTAACTAAAGCAATGATATCCTAACAGACACACTGAGTTAGTGAAAGAAAAATATCCAGTTAAAGCTATGGAGTACTACTAGTCATATTGGAATACCACCGATTCACAAACAAATCCCTGATGAGATGAGACTTTGGGCAAATCAAAGCTGTCTTCAAGGACTTACCAGAAACTAACTCATTCTGTCTCGCTTTCACACACCTATCCCAATATCTGCATGTTATGTGACATCAAGAATAGTTTAACTTCAAACTTTAACATAGGTGAAAGAAATTCAAGATGTAAGTCAAAAGATGACTGGCAGGCTACAAAACCACTCTGACCCCAGCGCATCCACATGTTACCGCTTTGATGCCAGATGCTGTCACCAATAACAAGAAATTCTTTCAGCGCTTTTCATTATCATAAAGTTTTAACCACCAACTTCAATATGGTCATACAATTCACTTCACCGTTTTTTGCAAAATTGTCTTCCATCGGCGCTCTGCGCCAAGATCAGGCAAAAACACACCAAAGGACAGCTAGGCTTTCAAAAAAAAAAAAAAAAGCACTTTCTTTATCAAAGCTCAATCTTTATTTTCAAGCGCACAAAAATAACATACATTTGCAGCTCAAGACAGGAAAAGCACAACCATGTTACTGTATAACCACCACTAAATTTCTCAAAGAGGAAAATAATTCGAGGCAGGCAAATTAAAAACATTCTGCGAAGGCAAAATTAAAAGCTCTTGTCCTACAATCCACAGCAGCCCTGCTTCCTCTCCTGAGGGAGCCAACACCGCTGAGCCAATGGGCACAGGTGTAAAGTAAACTCATGTCTGTGTGAATAAGACAAAACCATAGATCATTGATTCAACATGAGACTTTGCAGCCAAAGCGAAATACAACCAAAACCACACATCACCTACCCGCCGATGGCAGAACCCAATCAACAAGTTGGAAGGAGGGCAGCACGCGGAGCTCACGGCCCTCTCCTCCGCTTAAAACAAAGTCCTAACAAAAGGCGCAGACCCGGTACCTGGTGGAGGTGCCTTTCCTCACGTCACAGATGCTGCACTTGAAGGCTTCCGCGCTGTTCCTGAAGGTGCAGACGCTACAATCCCAAAAGCCTTCGTCCGCCGCGGGTTTCGCTTGTCTTTTCGGCCTGCAGAGGAGCGGGGAGCGGGGCGAGGGGCGAGGGGCGGGAGGGCAGGAAGGGGGAGACAGCAATCACAGGCGCCGGTGAGACGCGGTAATTTCGCAGGAACCCTGGGCTGGAAACTTCGCTCCGGCGACCACCCACCCATCCTTTTCCGGAACCAGAAGGGGGACGCGGCCCCGCCGGCGCCCGGCAGCCTCCGGGCCGCGTGGCCTCCCGCGGCGGCGGCGGCTCCGGAGCTGGGCCGCGGCCGCGCAGGAAGCCGGCGGACTCGGCGCCCCGAGCGAGGGGCCGGGGCCGGGGCCGGGGCCGGCGGGGCGGCGGCCGGACGGGCGCAGGCAGCCCCCCTCGCCCGGCCCGCCCCCTCCCGCCCACCTGGTTAAATCTCCCTTTGTCTGGGCGGAGCGGCGGCGGAGGCCGGGAGGAGCCGCCATGGCTGCGGCGCGCACGGCCGCCGGCCCGAGCGCGGCGACGCCGCCCCCGCCCCCATCTCCATCTTAGCGGCGCCTCCCCCGCCCGGGGGCTCCGGCCTAGCCGCCCGCCGGCCCCCGCCCGCCGCCGCCCTCCCCTTCCGCCCGGCCGGGGCAGGTACCTGGTCGGGCTCTTCTTGTCGCCCATGGTCATGGACAGGCTGGACCGCCGCCCCGAAGCCGAACCCGGCGCGCCTCGGCGGAGAAACGCCGTCCGGGGAGTCGTCGCCGACCGACCCCCCCTCCTCCCCGCGCGCACCGCCCTCAGCCGCTGCGGCTCGAGCTCCAGCCGCCGCCGCCGCCGCCAGTCTCCGGCCGAGACTAGTCCCTGCCGGCGCCGCCTCCGCGAGTGACTGACGAGGGGCGGGGCCTGGCGCGCGCGTCACGCCCGCGCGGCCAATGGGAAGCCGCGGCCTGCGCCGCGGGGCGGGCGGACGTGGGCCGGCCGGCGGGTGCGTGCGCTGCCTGCGCTCCGGGGCGCGCGTGCCAGCCGGCGGCCCCGCGGCCCCGCGGAGCGGGCGTGCCCGGCGGGCGCCCGTGGCCGCGCCCGGAGCCCGCGGCGGGCTGGGAGCCGCGCCCGGTCGCCCAGTGCAGCCGTCCTTGACCCGCAGCCCCCACCGCGCCCCGGGAGGTAGTTCCACGCGGGGGCTTGCAAGAGCCCCGCCGCGAGCAACGCATCGAGGCTGGCGGAGCCCCGGAGCCGGCGGGCCTCTGTGGCCTGGGTCCGCCCGCGCCCTGCGCTCCTCTGCCACGCAGAGCGCCCCTGCTCCCCCAGCCCACCTCCAGCCCCACACCCCGCGGGCCCTGGCGCTGGGGCGGGGGCTGCAGAGGGCGTGGCGCAAACCGCTCCCCCGGGCCGGCTCGGCCGCCGCGCACCGACTCCCTCCGGGCCGCCCCGAGCCTAACAGGGCGTCTCCCTAAGGAAGTGGCTGCTGGAATCCTGGCAGCCACGTGCCAGCAGTCACACCTGGGGCCTCAGCTCCTTTATCCAAAACGAGGCTAACTCCCTCCTCCTGGGATGTTCGGGAAACTCAGAGCCTTGTGCACGACGAGCACGCGGGTCAGCACCTGGCCCCTGGGCAGGACCGCACCAAACCCGGGGGACGGCTACCTAACGGCCTGGGCTGTGCCGCTCCCGCCGCAGCCCTCAGCGCCCAGGGCTCCGCCGCTGGAAGGAAGGCGGCCGCCAAACTGAAGGGACCTCTGCCCTCAGGCACGCAGTCCTGGCGGGGGAGGATCCAGTGATAAGATAAGGCTGGGCGGGCTGAAGCGCTGGTGGGGTGGGACGGAGTTGAGAATGCGGCCAGAGGTGGGGGATGTCGCTGGCACCCACTGTGACAGGCCCCATCCACGTGTCAACAGAAGTGGGAAGGGAAGTACACTGAGGCCAGGGAACAGGAAGTGCTAGGCTTAGTCCCGGGATCCAACTGGAGAAGGAAAGAGGGAAGGAATGTGCCAACTGAAGCTCAGTCAGCACATGCTGTCCTTTCCAGGCAGGCCCGGGGGGCAGCGCTGTGCAGGAGGGCAGCGCCCCTCAGGCCACTCTGCCACCTGCTTCCCAGACAGGAAAGGAGGCAGTGGAGGAGGGAGGCAGGGAGCCAAGGGCTCAAGGGGACAGAGAAAGCCACAGCATGCACACTAGCCTGGCCCTGCGCCCGCAGCCTTGTCCTCTCGGGTCAGCCCAGCACTATTCCAGGACCCCAGCGCTGGGGTGACGGTGCTGAGAGGAAATGGGCGGTAAAGTCCCAGCTGCAGAAGGGCCTCTGGGGAGGAGAACTGGGGAGCTGGGAGCCACAGGTGAAGGAAGGAGACTTCCTTTGTTAGTGTTGTTATTATTAATGTGGAGTAAAATGCACAAATCATTTTGCAGCCCTGTGACTTAATAGATGATAAACACTAAGCCTTGGTATCCACCTTCCAGATCAAGACAGAATATTTTCACCCTTTCATCCTTTCCCTCCAGAAAACCACTATTTCAACTTTGGTCAACGAAGACTCGCTCTCCGGTTTTTGGCTGTCATGTACCGGGGCTTATGGTATGCACCCATATGTCTAGTACCTTTTCTCAACGTAATAGTTACGGCATTTATCCATATTGTTGCCTATATCAATAGTTCAATTTTGTTTGCTTGCATACGTGTGTAGAATTTCACTACAAATACAACGTAATTTGATGTCACCCATAGGAGACTGACTTTTTTAGTGTTGTTTTTTGTTTTGTGTGTATGCTTGTATTTTAAGCTATTTTACCTTTCAAAAAAAATACATAGTTTTAAACATGCTTTAAGGGGGGAAAGAGAGTCCCAGTACAGAGAACTAATTTCTAGAACACATCAGACCCAGCCTCGCCGTGTGGCTGGAGCTGTAGAGGCTCTCGTCATTCACGCCCCTGAAAGGCGCCTTGTAGTGACTGAGCCACCGGACTCCTCGGACTCCTCGAGGCAGGCGCTGGGGTGGCTGGTGGGCAGGGAAGCCTGAGGGCAGACAAACTCCCTCTGCAGTGTGGCCGTGACCCATCCCAGTGTGAGGTGTGGTGAGGAGCCAGCCCCTCCCCTGCCCCTGTTTCCTATCTGGAACTTGGAGTTCATGTTTCACTTAAAGAAAGGGTTCTACGGCTGTAAAGATTGTTTGAAACCCATGGCGTCAGAGTAGATGTTGGTTAGAAGCATCTCCGGTAAGTGATGCCACGGATCATGGCAGAGTAAAGACCACCTTCGGCCTCCAGGTCCCTCCAGCCCAGTCACCCTTTGCCGTTCCTGGAACTGCCACCCTCCCACTAGGGCTTCGCACTGCTGCTCTGCCCCCAGATAACCACACTTCCTCCTGCCTCCCTTCCTTCAGGTCTCTGCCCCAAAGGCAGGTTTTCAGTGAGGAATCCGGTCAGGAGTCTAAAAATCTTGAGCCAAGCTGAAACCGGTTTGGCTCAGTGGATAGAGCTTCGGTCTGTGGACTGAGGGGTCCCAGGTTCGATTCCGGGCAAGGGCATGTACATTGGTTGCGGGCACATTCCCAGTGGGGGGTGTGCAAGAGGCAGCTGATAGATGATTCTCTCTCATCAATGTTTCCAACTCTCTATCCCTCTCTCTTCCTGTCCGTAAAAAATCAATAAAATATATTTAAAAATAAATAAAAATCTTGAGCCAAATCTAAGTGCCATGCCTCACTTGAGACAAACTAGATAGACTTGATTCCTAACCTTTTGGAGTTCACATTCTAGTTGAGAAGCCAAACTTTTTGCAATCATAATTATGATTGTGACAACTGCTGCAAAAGTAAAGCACAGGATGCAAGACCGGCGGGAGGGAAACAGGGAGGGAGGGAGGGAGGGAAGGAGGGAGAGAGGCCCTGAAGAAGTTCTGGCTGCCTGGGGAGAAGGAGAGCCAGCTCCCAGGGGAGGGCCCAGGGGCACTTTGGAAGAGCTGACGGCCAGTGTCCCCAGGGGAGAGGAGAGATAAGGCTGAGACGACAGGTTCCGGCTGGGCTGTGGGGAGGGCAGGCTTGGCTGGGAATGGGGTCTTCCTCCTGAGTGCATGGAAGCCATTGTCTAAGTAAGGAACATCCTGTAGAAAATGTTTATGAGATATTTGTGTCCAAAGTGACAATTGCTAAACCAAGGTCGCAAATGTTCTGGAGAATAACAATGTGTGTTTTCTTTTGTGCATTTGGATATAGGTGGGAACATGGGAATATTACATGGAGGTGGAAAAGGCCAGGTGGGGATTAGATCGCAGGCTAGTTAAAATCAGGTGCTCTCTGGAGGGTGTTAACTTGGCTTCTCAAAAGTGCAGTGACCTGGATGCTAAGAACAATGAGCAGGCCAGCTGAAACCTTCCACTGGAGAAGTTACAGCCTGAGGTAATGCCCACCGGAGCTGCCCAGTAAGGAACTGATGGCTGTACAGCACCCCCTTCTCATCCACACCACAGATATGTTTGCCAACAACATTTGGCGACCTGAGACCGCCTGTGGTCTACCTTAGTGACAGACGCTGGGAGGGTGAGAGCCCGGGAGGAGGAGATGGAGAGGGAGCTGGCATGGGCCTCTGTGCTTTCTTTTATTCAAGAAAGCAACAAAAGCTGCTGGTGCCTGCAAAGTCAGGATCTGGATTATTATCAACACAGCATCCTCCTGTCTGTATTTGCAAACATTATCCCAGGCAGAAAACGTAAATACTCACTGAGACCCGGACTTTGAACCTTAGGAACACCCAATAAAGTTATAAACAAGCAAAAGCAAAAGGCCTTTCTCCAAATAGCTCAGGGCTTACACCACCCCACCCTGTTACACCTTCTTATGGTCTGAGTTCCAAATTGTGGTTTGGGGAGGGGTTTTCAGCAGTGAAATGAGAAAACTAAAGGGTAATGTATAAATACTTGTCTACACCCAAGTAAATTACCAACAGTTGATTTTCAGGGAAAAATTTAGAGAGTATGTCTTTCCAAATAGTTTCTTGGAGGGTTGGGTAAATTTTTTTCATCTTTTTCAAATACACGTGACAGTTTATTTGGAAAGTCACGGAGGTGGAAGGAAGCCAGCTGGGCTGCATGGACCCAGGAACCAGTGAAGGACCAGGAAGGGCCTTGGAGCCACGGAGAGAGGAAAAGAAAGCGCCTGGTGGAGGAGGGGAAGAGGACAGGCTTGGAGGGGCAGCCGGCGCCCCTCAGAGGAGCGGTGGCCATAGCAGATGGCAGTGCCTTCTTCACATGCCCTCACTTGGTCAGCTCTCAAGTTGATGGTTCTGTATTGGCTTCCTAACCTTCTCTCTTGTCACCAATTTTTACCCTTGAGATGTTAATAACCAAGATCTAATGAAACATTCAGAGCTGGTGTTGAGGGGAAAGGAAGGTGAGAACAGTGTCGTTGGTGGCTGAAGAGGCCACCTAGAAAGACAATAACTGGGAAGGTCTAAGGTTTTTATTCTAATCGCTAAGACTTAGTCTCCTGCCGGGACCGGTTTGGCTCAGTGGATAGAGCGTTGGACTGCGGACTGAAAGGTCCCGGGTTCGATTCCGGACAAGGGCATGTACCTTGGTTGCGGGCACATCCCCAGTAGGGGGTGTGCAAGAGGCAGCTGATCGATGATTCTCTCTCATCGATGTTTCTAACTCTCTATCCCTCTCTCTTCCTTTCTGTGAAAAATCAATAAAATATATTAAAAAAAAAAAAAAAAAAAAAAGACTTAGTGTCCTTTGCACTGATGTTCCTCCAGGGGGTTAAGAGAGAACATTGTTCCTGGAAGCAACCAAGCGCCTGGAATGCCTGGGGAGTTGGGAGCACCCAGCTCTCTTCACTCCGAGGCTCGACTTGTGGGGACTCACTGGGCTCTGTTGCACGGAGATGCTAAGGCGGTAACTTCTAAAGAAGCTGCAGGGTCAGAGGTGGAGCTCCCGTGACCACCTGGGTTTGAACCTCAGCCAGATTTTGCAATCAACTGCAAAGCCGTGTGTGTGCTGATCAGAGAGGTGAGGTCTTATTGGTCTGCTTCTCGCATGGTGGGAAGTACCACCAGACACAACTGTCCTGAGTTATACCCTACACCACTTATAACAATCAATTTATCTTTTTAAAGAATTGATTATTTAATTTCTTTATTGATTAAGGTGTTACATATGTGTCCTCCTTCCCCTATTACCCCCCAACATTCCCCTCATTCATGCCCCCCACCTCGTTATCCGTGACCACTGGTTAGGCTCATATGCATGCACACCAGTCCTTTGGTTGATCGCTCCCCCTTACTCTGTCCTCCCCTACCTTTCCTCTGAGGTTTGACAGTCTAATTGATGCTTTCCTGTCTTGGGTCTGTTTTTGTTCATCAGTTTATGTTGTTCATTATTTCACATATGAGTGAGATCATGTGGTATTTATCTTTCTCTGCCTAGCTTATTTCGCTTAGCATAATGCTCTTCAGTTCCATCCATGTTGCAAATGGTAGGAACTCCTTTTTTACCACAGCATAGTATTCCATTGTGTAGATGTGCCACACTTTTCTAATCCACTCATCTGCTGAGGGGCACTTAGGCTGTTTCCAAATCTTAGCTATAGTGAATTGTGCTGCTATGAACATAGGGGTGCATATATCCTTTCTGATTGATGTTTCTGGCTTCTTGGGATATATTCCCAGAAATGGGATTACTGGGTCAAATGGGAGTTCCATTTTCAGTTTTTTGAGGAAACTCCATACTGTTCTCCATAGTGGCTATACCAGTCTGCATTCCCACCAGCAGTGCACAAGGGTTCCTTTTTCTCTGCATCCTTGCCAGCACTTGTCGTTTGCTGATTTGTTGATGATAGCCATTCTGACAGGTGTGAAACGACAATTCGATACAACAATTAATTTAAAGATTGGAAGAAAATACTTGAAATCACATATTTGGTAAAGGAATCTAGAATAGAAGAAAGCAATCAACTTAATGAAGACATGACCAAAATATTTAAATGGACACTTCACCCAAAACAATGTAGGAATAGTTAATAAACACATGAAAAGATGCCTAACATCCTTAGGGAAATACCCACGAAGACCACAGGAGATACCACTGAGCCTTGGAACGGCTTACGTCAAACAGCCTGACAATCTGAGTGCTAGGAGGACTGGAGCGGCCCTCCCCCAGTGCTGGTGGGAGTGCAGTGTGGTTCAGTTCCTCTGGGAAAAGGTTTGGCAATTTCTTATAAAGTTGAACATACACTTATAGCGTGAGCCAGAAATCCCACTTTGGAAGTTTACCAAGAGAAATAAAGACCTGTGTTCACAGGAAAATCTTACTCAGATATTTGTAGTTTTATTTATAATCACCAAAAGCTGGAAGGAGCCCAATGCCCTCAGAAGTGGACGCTGTGCATCCACACCATGGGAGAGAAAGGAAGAAACGGTTTACATGCGCAGCACAACGGAGTCTCAACTTCACATCCCACATAAAAGAAGCCAGTCTCCAAGGTCACATACTTTGTGATCCCACTCATGGGACCTTCTAGAAAAGGCAAAATTATAGGACGGAGAACAGATCAGTGGCAAAATTCCCTTTTGCTGCTCCTCCTTTATATTCAAACCCTCATTCCACTCCGGGGATATATATATATAGGAGGAGCAGCAAAAGGGAATTTGGAGAGGCAATGGACATAATTTATGTCTTGATTGCGGGGGTGGTTACAAAAAAAAAAAAAAAAAAAAAGCATTTGTCAAAGCTTGGACCTATATGCCAAAAAGTAAATTTTACTGTATACAAACTACACTTTTTTTATTTTTTTATTTTCTCATATAAGATTTCTTTTACTCAGCATACTGTTTTGGAGATCCATCCATGTTGTTGAATGTATTAATAGGTCTGTTCCTTTTTTTTTTTTACTTTACATTAATCTATTTTTTTAATATATTTTATTGATTTTTTTTTTGCCCCCCTCTTTCCCTCCCACACATCCCCTCCCTCCCCAGAGTTTTGTGACCATTGGATGTACTTATATGCATGTATAAAAGTCCTTTGGTTGATCTATTATCTCTCCCAGATCTTCCTCCCCTCCCCGCTGTAATTTGACAGTCTACTTGTTGATATACTGTCTCTATATCTATCTTTTGGTTCATCAGTTTATAATGTTCTTTATCATCCACAAATGAGTGAGGTCATGTGGTGTTTCTCTTTCATTGATTGGCTTATTTCACTCAGCATGATGTTCTCTAATTCCATCCAGGTTGCTGCAAATGATGAGAATTCCTTCTTTTTTATGGCAGCATAGTACTCCATTGTGTAGATGTACCATAGTTTTTGGATCCAATCATCTGCTGACGGGCACCTAGGCTGTTTCCAAATTCTGGCTATTGTAGATTGTGCTGCTATGAACATAGGGGTGCATATATCCTTTCTGATTGGTGTTTCTAGTTTCTTGGGATATATTCCTAGAAGTGGGATTAGTGGGTCAAATGGGAGTTCCATTTTCAGTACAAACTACACTTTAATAATCTGGCTTCGGTCATTCAGAATGGAGAGTTCTCCAAGCCTCTGCACTCCACATTGTCTGCTCCCTTCAAGGAACAGCCACGGAGCTGTGTGCTGCCGTTTGGCTGTGTGCCGGCCGGAGTAAGCCTGTCCTTTCCTGAGTGCTCTTCTCACTGCTGGGGCCACAGTCTTGGAGTCATTCCTGATTCCTCTTTCCCTAACCCTACACCAGCCCATCAGCAAACCCTTTGTGCTGGACCTTCAGTACAGATCCTGAATCGACGCCTTTTTCGGCCATCGCCACAGAGCCTTCATTCCTCACTCGTGTCCCAGCCGATGTGCGGGCGGTGGTGCGGCTCTGCCCGCCTGTCTTACAGGCCGGTGTCCAGGCTGAGGAGCAGCCTCCACTTGGAAACATGTTCTCGTGGCAAAGGGAGAAGAACACGACTGTTCCACACCATGGCTCTTCCCCTGGGGAGGGGGTGGGCGCTGCAGGGGAGGACATAGGAGCCCTCTGGGTACAATCGGTGACAATCACTCAATGTGCCAAAAGGTTTTCCAATTTAAAGGCACAAAATTCTAAAATGTGGAAAGTGGGGAGAAAACGGAGTCTGCTGCCCATGTGTATCAGTCCTCCTGTGGAAACGGGCAAGCCTTCCGGAGGCCCCAGATGGCAGGAGTTCACAGACGCAGCAACAGGCCCCGTGTTCCTGGCCTCCAGTGTCCACCGAGCAGCCCTCCTCGCTCATGGCTCATGGACAGCTGGAGGCCGTCTCAGCCTCAGTGCCTCAGGTGACGGCATGGCTTGTGCAGTGGAGGGTGGCTTCTCCGAAGCCTCTGCCTCCACGGAGGTTCAGAGCCAGGCTGCGAGTCCTGAGTCTGTCCAGGGAGGCTTTGGGTCAGCTGCTGAGGTAACTGCATGGATGGTCCTTCAGAGAGAGAGGCTGGGGTGGCACAGCCCAGAGCCCTAGGATGGCATGACCAAAGGCACAGAGCTCTGCACAGCAGAAGAGAGCGAGGACTTGCTGAGGCTCAGCACCTTGACCAGCGGCTGCAGCTCCGGGAAGGCACAGCCCTTCTCCGCCCACAACGTGAGGCAGGACCGAGTCCAGGGTGACAGAGAGAAGGTGCTGGATTCCAGGACAGTGTCCGCCTGATTCAGGGAAGCTGTGTTCCAGGCAGAGGAGGATCTGGGAGGAGATTCTGGGGGCCTGGCTCCTCAGCCTGGCCCAGTCGCTCTACCTGCTGCACCTTTCTCCCGCAGAGATAATTTCTACAAGGAGAGAATCTCACAGACCGAAATGCTGGTGTCGGGGTTTTACAAAGAATCTGGGAGCTGCAGCACTGCAGCTGGCTGCTCTAGGAGGCACCTGGCCAGCTGTCCTGTCCTCATCCTGAGTAGGCCTCTGCATTATCAGGGCCGTGTTCTTCTTAACTTTATTAGGGAGAGGGAGGGAGAGAGAGAAACATCAATGGCAAGAGAGCATCTCTGATTAGCACCTCCTGCACACCCCGCACTGGGGATCGAGCCCCCAACCTTGGCATGTGCCCTGACCGGGAATCAAACCATAACCTCCTGGTTCACAGGTCAACACTCAACCACTGAACCACGCTGGCCAGGCAGCAGGCAGTGTTTTTGCTCTAAGTCCCAAGAAGTGTTCCACCAAACATCTCCATTAGATGACCAGTAAGCCTGGAGTCCTTGTGGAAGGCAGAGGAAGGCTGATGGCATACTCTGCGTCCAGAAAGAGCTCAGTCTCCCCGTCACCTCCGCCCAGTCTGGCGCCTAGGGGTTCTCCAGCTGAGCACCCCCCACCCCCAGTGCACTCAGCCCTCCCCAGGCAGCGCCTTCATCTTCACTGGCCCAGGGCTCCTAGCCCGAGGGCTGGGCGTCTCCTTTGCTTCTACTCCTTCTCTTTCACCTTTGCTTTCCTTGTATCCCTCGGTTCAGTTCGCTTCAGTGTGTCTGCTTTAGTCCTCATTTCCAGAAGCTTCTTCTCTTTGGCATCTCTCCGCAGCCCCTCGTCACACCCGTCCACAGCCTCACCAGGTTCCCTCCGGATGGAAAGGCACCCACCCGTTGAGGTGGGTGGCAGGGTTTTCGGTGTCCGCCAGCCTCGCATCGTGGCGAGCGATGCCCAGAACACGCTGCCACTGCCGGGCCGGTAGAAGGACATTCGGTCAGGTGCGCGTCCTCCTCTAGCTTCAGTCTGCAGACCCACAGCTCCCGTCGTCCTCTCCATGCGCCCATCGTCTCCGCCTGTTCTTCTGGAGATGGCTTGTCCCTGCAGAGGCAGGTGCTCCCCGAAGCGGCCTCGCAGTCCCTGCCGGCCCACGGGACTCCCGGGCGCTCCGGCGGGAGGGGCGGCGCCTGAGCAGGGCCCGAGGCCTCCCAAGGGCAGGAGCGGCCTGGCCTGGATGTGACTCTGTCGCCGCTCACAAGGCCGCGTGGCCGCTGGCGGCAGGGACAGCCCCGCGCCAGGCGGGAGAGCAGGGAATGCTAGGCCAGCAGTCGGTCCGCTCCGCGATCCTTTAACTCTCTTCTCCAGCAGCAGTGCCTGTAAGACACATGCGACAAAGTCCCCTGCCTGAGCCCTCTAATGACGTCTCAGGACACTGATTAAAATTCAGAATCTGACCCTCAGCTTCAAGGCCGCTGGCCAGTCCCAGGTGCTGACCTCGGGCGGCGCCTGCCAGGTCCAGCCCCTCCTGGACTCCCAGCTGTCCTCCCGGAGCCCCAGGGCAGCCTCTGCTCCCCCTGCTCACGGCCCCTCAGGAGGTCCCCTCCCCCCCACCCGGCGCCATCCGTCCTCCTGCCTTTTTCTTACAGCCTGTGACTGAGCTTCACGATGTAGCTTGTTTCCGCCTGACTCTTCCACTGGAATGTAATTGCTATCAGGACAGGGACTTTGTCTTGTTTTATTCTGTGTCTCTAGTAAAAAGAGCAGTACAGTAAATGTTCCCACGCATAGCAGGAACACAAATATGTATAGAATGAAAGAAACACTTTTATATTTGTTACCCCATTGGAACCCCAAAGGACTCGGTGAGAAAACCTATTGTGCCCTATTTGGTAGATGGGGAAACTTAGAGAAGTGATTTGGCCAGAGGCAGGGTCAGCATCTGAATTCTTACTCCCCAGCGGATCTCCCAGGCCACCTGACCTCTCTCCGCCACGCTGCTTCTGAAGCACACGTGCGGAGAGGGCCGCGGCTCCCGAGGGCCGGGAGGTGGGCAGGCAGGGAGCTGGCCGGGCCTTTCCGGCAGAGGCCTGTCCCTGTGGATCAGGCGGTTCCCTGGCCCCGTACTCCCAGTTTGTTAGTGCTGCTCCGGAGAGTTCCTGCCAGAGCAGGCAGCCACGTGCCAGCCAGGGCGTGCGTGGGCGCTGCTCCGGACTGGGCCCCAGGAGCAGGCAGAGGGGCTCCCTGTGAGGGTGTGACCGTCACCGGGTCAATAAGACCTAGTGATGCCTCGTCCCAGACACACTCCCCAGCAGCTTGCCCTTGGTACTTGGATTTCCACCCGTAAACTCAGTCACAGAATTCTGAGGGCGGGAAGGCAAGGGAAGGCCATTCGGCCAGGCCTGTCTTTTGAGTTCAGAGGCAGAAACCTGAGTGCGGAGGCCACAGAAGCCCCCACACTGTCCTGGACCAGCCTCCCGCGTCAGCACCACCTCGTGAGTCAGCAAGCAGCCTGGCTCCTCAGGGTGAGGACGCTGCTGAGCTCAGGCGGGGCCGTGGCTGCCCCAGATAGGACCTGAGCAGGCTGTGAGCTCAGTTCTAAAACCTGAGCCCAGGTTCTTTCTACCGAGACCACGAATGGAGTCCCTAGAGCCCAGACACCCCGGGCTCGTTTGTTACGAATTAGATTAAGAAAGGGCTCACCGTAGGCTCAGCATCTAGTGTTGTCTTGCACTGAGCTCTCCCCCTTAAATTCATTAAGGCTCCCCGGTACCTCATAGCGTAACTGTGTTAGGGGGGGCTCTCACAGGGCCTTACACTGAAATGAGGCTGCTAGGGGGGCCTGACCCCGTCTCTGAGGCCTATGCACAGAGGAAGGGTCCCTGCATGTTTAGGGGGAGGGCCACAGGAGGCACAGCAAGAAGGCAGCCCTTGCCACCTAGGAGAAGCCAGCCTGCTGACACCTCGACTTGCACTTCCAGCCTTCACCACTGTGAGGCAATAGATGCTGTTGTTCAAGCTGCCAGGCTGTGTGTGTTATGGCTGCCCAAGCAGACTGTACAGGTTAGAATTTGTGTGTGGCTAAGGAGACATGGCCTGTGGGATAACAACCAGTCTGTGGAGTATTTGCTCAGGCAGCATGGGAACACTCTGAGTGCTTTAACTCAGTGACTGTGACTGACAGCCCTGCAGGCAGGTTCTGTGAGGAGGCCTGTTCATAAATAAGGGGAGTAGGACCCAAAACAGTCACTTTCACTGAGTGGAACATTTGAAACCAGCAGGGCTGGGCTTTGAACACAGGGCTTCCAGCTCCTGGCTCCTGGGCTCCGGGCTTCCGACTCCCAGCTCCGGACTCCTGACTCCTGGGCTCCCAGCTCCAGGGCTCCCAGCTCCCGGGCTCCTGGGCTCCTTGGCTCCCGGCTCCTGGGCTCCCGGGCTCCTGGGCTCGTAGGCTCCTGGGCTCCCAGCTCCAGGGCTCCCGGGCTCCTGGGCTCCCGGCTCCCAGCTCCAGGGCTCCTGGGCTCCCGGCTCCCGGGCTCCTGGGCTCCCGGCTCCCGGCTCCCGGCTCCTGGGCTCCTGGGCTCCCGGCTCCTGGGCTCCTGGGCTCCCGGGCTCCTGGCTCCCGGCTCCCGGCTCCTGGGCTCCCGGGCTCCTAGGCTCCCGGCTCCCGGGCTCCTGGGCTCCCGGCTCCTGGGCTCGTAGGCTCCTGGGCTCCCAGCTCCAGGGCTCCCGGCTCCCGGGCTCCTGGGCTCCCGGCTCCCGGCTCCCGGCTCCTGGGCTCCCGAGCTCCTGGGCTCCCGGCTCCTGGGCTCCCAGCTCCCGGGCTCCTGGCTCCCGGCTCCCGGGCTCCTGGGCTCCCGGCTCCTGGGCTCCCGGCTCCTGGGCTCCTGGGCTCTCGGCTCCTGGGCTCCTGGGCTCCCGGGCTCCTGGGCTCCCGGCTCCTGGGCTCCTGGGCTCCTGGGCTCCTGGCTCCTGGGCTCCTGGGCTCCTGGGCTCCTTGTTCCCAGGCTCCCGGCTCCTTGGCTCCTGGGCACCCGGCTCCTGGGCTCCTGGGCTCCCGGCTCCCGGGCTCCCGGGCTCCCAGGCTCCCGGGCTCCCGGGCTCCCGGGCTCCCGGCTCCCGGGCTCCTGGGCACCCGGCTCCCGGGCTCCTGGGCTCCTGGGCACCCGGCTCCTGGGCTCCTGGGCTCCCGGCTCTTTGGCTCCCGGGCATCTGGGCTCCTGGGCTCCTGGGCTCCTGGGCTCCCGGCTCTTTGGCTCCCGGGCATCTGGGCTCCTGGGCTCCCGGGCATCTGGGCTCCTGGGCTCCTGGGCTCCTGGCTCTTTGGCTCCCGGGCATCTGGGCTCCTGGGCTCCTGGGCTCCTGGGCTCCCGGCTCTTTGGCTCCCGGGCATCTGGGCTCCTGGGCTCCCGGGCATCTGGGCTCCTGGGCTCCTGGGCTCCCGGCTCTTTGGCTCCCGGGCATCTGGGCTCCTGGGCTCCCGGGCATCTGGGCTCCTGGGCTCCTGGGCTCCCGGCTCTTTGGCTCCCGGGCATCTGGGCTCCTGGGCTCCTGGGCTCCCGGGCATCTGGGCTCCCGGGCTCCCGGGCTCCTGGGCTCCCGGCTCCCGGCTCCTGGGCTCCTGGTTCCTGGGCTCCCGGGCTCCTGGGCTCCCGGCTCCTGGCTCCTGGGCTCCCGGGCTCCCGGCTCCCGGGCTCCTGGCCCCTGAGCCCTTTCTTTCAAAAACCTGGTAAGGTCAGGTGTCACTCCTGTTTTTCACACGGGGACTGATACTCACCTGTCGGACATCCCAGTCAGGGCTGGTGAAACCAGAATTGACGTTCTTTGTGCTCACACACTGAATCCCTGACCTCCAGGCTCCTAAATGTCATTACTAGAGGGAGGGATGGAGGGAGGGAGGGGTGAGTAAGTTTGCAGAGGCATCTGACACAGGAGGCTGGGCCACGTGAGGGTCAGGAGAGACGTAGAATTGAGCCAGGAAGGTGAGGAAGAGGGGAAGGGCCAAAGACAGAGCTGCAGGACGCTGGGCCCCTCCGCTCGGTCCTCTCCTCCCTGTCGCAGCTGCCGGGACAGAAAGGCCAGCGCCCTGCCCGCTCACACCACCAGGAAGGCAGCTGGCGGGTCAATCACCTTGACTCCAAAGTCCATGCGTCTTACTTTTTTTTTTTTTTTTTTTAAATATATTTTATTGATTTTTTACAGAGAGGAAGGGAGAGGGATAGAGAGCTAGAAACATTGATGAGAGAGAAACATCGACCTGCTGCCTCCTGCACACCCCCTACCGGGGATGTGCCCGCAACCAATGTACATGCCCTTGACCAGAACTGAACCTGGGACCTTCCAGTCCGCAGACCAACACTCTATCCCCTGAGCCAAACCGGTTTCGGCGACGCATCTTACTTTCAGTGTAAGTCTGACAGCTAATTCTGAGGCAGCTACTGTGTGCCCTGACCCCGCGGTGAAGGACACAGCGGCCTCGGCCTCGAGGCAGTGGTCGGGGGAAGCAGGCACAGACACAGATAAGGACGTGGGAGGGTCGTTCGGTCCATGGCCGCCATGCCCTCTGTGGCCCTTTGTCTGGCACCGTTCCCTCCTCCAGGCGGTGGTGGGCTCCTGTCCCCTGTCATCAGGGAGAAACTTGATAGAGCAGAAGCAAAAGGCTGTCAGTGCCCAGCCGTCTGGCTCGGTGGTTGAGCGCTTACCTATGAACCAGGAGGTCACAGTTCAATTCCCAGTCAGGCACACCCCTGGGTTGCAGGCTCGTCCCCAGTGAGGGGGATGCAGTAGGCAGCCGGTCCATGATTCTCTCTCATCATTGATGTCTCTCTCTCTCCCTTCCCTTCCTCTCTGAGGTCAATAAGAATGTAGGTATTTTTAAAAAGGCCTGTCAGCCTCTGTCTCTGTGTTCCATCACCCTAACCTCTCCTGGCCTGAATTCCCATGAGAACTCACTCTGGAAGGTGCAGAACAGACGCGTGTTTGGGAGAAGGAAGTAGAGGAGAGTGTTTTATCCAGATGAGAAAAGCCTTCCAGCTGTGTGGGAGGGAGGAGGGGGGTAGAGGGTAGGGGGGAGGGAGGACGGAGGGAGGGGCAAGGGAGGGAGGAGGGAGGGGGAAGGGGGAAGAGGAAGGAGGGAAAGGGGAAGGGGGAAGGGAGAGGGGAAGGAGGAAGGAAGGGGGGGGGGAGGAGGCGGGGGAGGGAGGACGGAGGGGGGAAAGAAGTATGGAGAAGGGAGGGTGGGAGGGGAGGGGGGGGAGGGAGGGAGGGGGGGGGGGAGGGGGGAGGAGGGTAGGTGACGGAGAGGGGGGCGGGGAGGTGGGATGGGAAGAGGGGGGGAGGGAGGTGGAAGGCCGAAGGGGGGGGCGGTGGAGGAGGGGGAGAGGGGGAGGGGGAGGTGGAAGTGGCGGATGAAGGGGATGGAGGGGCGAGAGCGGGGAGGGAGCGGGAGGGACGGAGGGGTGGGAGGGAGGGAGGAGGAAGTGCTGGGAAGCAGGGCTGAGGACAGGAGCAGAGTGGCCTGTCAGCAAACAGGCTGCAGGAGAGCGGCAGGAGCAGGTGTGGTGGGGATGGCGTTGGTGCAGACAAAGCATGGCTCCTGGCGGCGATTCTGGACCCGGAGGAGTGGGAAGCAGGCCTGGCACCTGCGATGAGCAGTCCCCTGAGACCCCACCTGCACCTGCCCCAGGCAAGTCTGAGGAACAGGGAAACAGCAAGCTGCGGGGGCAACCTAAAAAAAAGGGCTCGGTTATGCCAAGCGGGAGCGGTGCCGGGCGCGGGTCATGCCAGAGCGGGAGCGGTTATGCCAGAGCGGGAGCGGTTGTGCCAGAGCGGGAGCCTGTGCCGGGCGCGGTTGTGACAGAGCGGGAGCGGGTGCCGGGCGCGGTTTGGCCAAGCGGGTAGCGGGTGCCAGGCGCGGTATCCAGAGCCTGGAGCGGGTGCCGGGCGTGGTTATGCCAAGCGGGAGCGGTGCCGGCGCGGTTAGCCAAGCGGGAGCGGTGCCGGGCGCGGTTATGCCAGAGCGGGAGAGGTGCCCGTGCCGGCGTGGTTATGCCAGAGCGGGGAGCGGTTGCCGCCGGCGCGGTTATGCCAAGCGGGAGCGGTGCCGGGCGCGGTTATGCCAGAGCGGGAGCGGTGCCGGGCACGGTTATGCCAGAGCGGGAGCGGTGCCGGGCGCGGTTGTGCCAGAGCGGGAGCGGTGCCGGGCGCGGTTATGCCAAGCGGGAGCGGTGCTGGGTGCGGTTATGCCAGAGGCAAAGCAGAGTGCAGGAGAAAGGAGACAAGTGGGGCAGGCGCCAGCTCAGGCACAGCTGGTGGAGGAGGAGCAGTGCCTGGACCGGGACATCCTGCGCTGGAGCTCAGTGCACGTGGGGTGGGGGGAAGGGGGCACAGGGGTGGGACTGCTGAAGCAGCTCACAGCCATGCAGACCAGCGGGCTGCACCTGAAGACAAAGGTGGCCTGTGGCTTGCGGGCTGCGCTGAGTGTTTAGGATCCTGGGAGTGTGCAGATGGTGGTGGCTGGGTCAAACGGGAAAAGGGCAGAGGCCAGTCCAAATGGCAATGACTGCAAAGAACAAAGAGTGGGACAGTGGGGAGAAAGAAAGAGATTTCCACCAGTAGGACCTCCTGGACTTAATTCCTGCTTGGACTTTGGGGGTGGAAGTGGAGGGGCTGCAGAGGGAGGAGGCGGGGATGACGCCAGGGACATGGTCAGAACAGGAGCGTGGTGAGGGAGGTGAGGGTGTGACGGGGTGAGGGTCTAAGGCACATGTGTCAAACACAAGGCCCTCGGGCCAAATCCTTCCCGCCAGGCCTTGCAATGTGGCCCGCACCGCGCTGTCATCACTGCACTTTGCTGCGTTTCCATCACAATGACAGTTTATGACTGTTCAGTAAACCATTCGGCCCGCGATTTAGGCTGGATTTTAGATTTTGGCCCCTTCTCTGATTGAGTTCGACACCCCTAGTCTAAGGGCACTTTGCTGCAGTGAGAGCAGCTGCACAATAACCCGGGACAGCGGGGAAGTGCGTTAGGCCGCCGGGCAGGAGGCCGTTTCAGCGAAGGTGCAGCCCCTTCTCCAACTGGGTCCCACCCACCCACCCCATGTGGTGCAGGGGTTGCAACCCCTCCAATGCTCAGGCTCCACATCAGCGGGAGAAAGGAAACCGTCTCTCAGTCCGGCTCAGCCGGACACAGGCTCGCAGCCACCTCTCCATCATGTGATCAGCAGAATCAGGTCAGGCACCCTCTTCGCCAGCAGGCACGGCTCTGGGCAGTTGCCAGTGGGGCTGGCAGCGGAGTGGTGACAGGCCCACGTAGTGGACAAGACTTGGAAACAGTTGGAAATGAGTGTCAGAGGCCAGCACTGGCCGGAAAACATCACAGAGGAGCTGTGAGAGGAGGCAGAGAGAAGGGGGCCTGGCAGAACCCTAGAACCCCCGGGAGGGGCCGTCCAGAGATGCCTGCAGTGCTGCTGAGCCTCACTCTGAGCTCACAGCGACCGGGAGTCCTCCTGCGCGTCCTCAGCGGGGGATGGTGGCCTGCACCCTCGGACCTCCTGTCCCGTGTGTGAGGTGGAACCGCGGAGTCCGTGCACCCCCCCCCCCCCCCCCCCCCCCCCCCCCCCCGCAGGCTGCCGGGGAGAGCTGATAAGAGACAGACAAAGCCTCCCCGACCTCTCAGCTGCTGGCGGAAAAGAGACCAGACTGCAGAGTGGGAGGGAGAAGGGGAGTGGGGGTCGGGGGAGGACAGCAGCCAGGGCCTTACAGAGCAGAGGGGACAGTGCTGTCAGCATCGGCTGAGGACCTGTCAGCTCAGAAGCAGATGACTTACAGCCGAGGGCACGGGAGCCGGGTGGCCTGGCTGAACTCCAGCTGCCTGGCTGCGGCCTCACCAGCGGCGCTGCGTGGGGAGCCCCTCCCGCCTCTGGAGCAGGCTGCGGGCAGAGAGGTGCCTGCGAAGGGGCCCACATTGGGATTCTCTGTGGACAAACCGGCAGCTATTTCCTTCCTTTGGGGGTTTGCATGACACTGTTGCTGTGGTTCCTGTGATAGCACACTCATCACCACCGTAAAACAAACACACGTGCACTTTGTATTGAAAGTTCAAACTCCTCATTCTTGAGGCGAAGTGAGGTGCACATTTTAAAGGCAAATTGTGAGACTAGGAAAGGCCTGGACCTTGGCAAACCCAGCGTTCCCAGCGCGGGCAGCTGCTCCGAGGCCAGTCTGCCCCATGGTCTGGCGGTCTGGCAGTCCGGCTGTCAGTGCAGCCTGTCCCGCTCCGTGCCTCCCGCGGCCTCTGTCCGCCTCTGCCCTTCCGCCGGCTGGCCCAGGGCGACCCTCAGCAGCGAGGCTGCAGCAGCGGCTCTGGCCTGGCCCTCGGGGTGCAGAGCGCCTGCGGAGAGGCTGGAGGAGCGCGGGCGCCAAGGCTGCACAGCGTCCACGGGACCACGTGTGTCTGCCCTGGCCGCCCTAGGGGAGCCATCTCAGACCCCACCCCACCCGCTGAGGGGGAAGCTGATGCCTAATGTAAGTACAAACTCACCATCTTCCCCTCCCTGCCCCCCCAACCCCGCCATGGGGCCGGAGGCCTCCCGCACCCCGCTCCCCGCTCCATGCTTGCCCCGCTCCCCGCTCCCCGCTCCCCCCTCCCCGCATCCACCTCTCCCCCCGCTCCCCCCGCTCCCCCCCTCCCGCCTCCCCCGCCCCAATCTCCCCCCGCCTCACCCCTCCCCGCTCCCCGCTCCCCCCTCCCCGCATCCACCTCTCCCCCCGCTCCCCCCGCTCCCCCCTCCCCGCTCCCCCCGCCCCAATCCCCCCGCTCACCCCTCCCCTCTCCCCCCCGCTCCCCCGCTCCCCGCGCTCCCCCCTCCCCGCTCCCCCCCTCCCCAATCCCCCCCGCTCCCCCCGCTCCCAGCTCCCCTCGTTCCCCTCCTCGCTCCCACCCTCCCTGCACTCCCCACTCCCGGCTCCCCCCCCCCCCCGCTCCCCTCTCCCCTGGGTCCCCCCCTCCCCGCCGCTCCCCACTCCCGCCGCTCCCCACTCCCTGCTCCCCCCCTCCCCGCACTCCCACTCCCCGCTCCCACTGTTCCCCGCTCCCCCCTCTCTGCTCCCCGCTCCCCCCCGCTCTCTGCTCCCCCCTACCCGCTCTCCCCGCTCCCCGCTCCCCAATACCCCCGCTCCCCCCTCCCCGCTCCCCCACTCCCCAATACCCCCGCTCCCCCCCCACTCCCCCCGCTCCCCTCCTCAGCTCCCCCTTCCCCCTCCCCCGCTCCCCCATCCCGTGCTCTACCTGCTCCGATGCTCCCCGCTCCCCCGCTCACCCCTCCCTGCACTCCCCCCGCTCCCCCCCTCTCCCCGCCCCCCCCCCCCCCCCCCCCCCCCCCCCCCCCCCCCCCCCCCCCCCCCCCCCCCCCCCCCCCCCCCCCCCCCCCCCCCCCCCCCCCCCCCCCCCCCCCCCCCCCCCCCCCCCCCCCCCCCCCCCCCCCCCCCCCCCCCCCCCCCCCCCACCCCCCCCCCCCCCCCCCCCCCCCCCCCCCCCCCCCCCCCCCCCCCCCCCCCCCCCCGCTCCCCCTCCCGCTCCCGGCTCCCCTCACCCCGCTCCCCGCTCCCCTCCCCCCTGCTCCCCCCCCCCCTCCCCCGCTCCCCCCCCCCGCCCCCCCGCCCCCCTCCCCCTCTACTCGCTACCCGTGCTCCCCCCTCCCCGCTCCCCCCGCTCCCTGCTCCCCGCTCCCTCCGCTCCCCCCGCTCCCCAATCCCCGTGCTCCTCAATCCCCTCGCTCCCCCGGCTTCCCCCATTCCCCACTCCCTGCTCCCCAATCCCCGCTCCCCCCGCTCCCCCCGCTCCCCAATCCCCGTGCTCCTCAATCCCCCCGCTCCTCCGGCTTCCCCCGCTCCCCACTCCCTGCTCCCAGCGCTCCCCGCTCCCCGCTCCCCCCGCTCTCCCGGCTTCTCCCGCTCCCAGCTTCCCCCCCCCCCCCCCCCCCCCCCGCTCCCCCGGTTTCCCCCGCTCCCCACTCCCTGCTCCCCGCTCCCCGCTCCCCGCTCCCCCCACTCCCTGCTCCCAGCGCTCCCCGCTCCCCCGCTCTCCCGGCTTCTCCCGCTCCCCGCTCCCCCCTCCCGGCTCCCCGCTCCCCACTCCCCGCTCCCCCTGCTCCCTGCTCCCCGCTCCCCCTGCTCCCTGCTCCCCGCTCCCTCCGCTCCCCCCGCTCCCCAATCCCCGCGCTCCTCAATCCCCCCCCCCCGCTCCCCCCTCCCCCCGCTCCCCCGGCTTCCCTCGCTCCCCACTACCTGCTCCCCAATCCCCACTCCCCACTCTCCCCGCTCTCCCGGCTTCTCCCGCTCCCCGCTCCCCAATCCCGGTTCCCCGCTCCCCGCTCCCCCCGCACCCCTCTCCCCGCTCCCCCTTCCCCCTTCCCCGCGCTCCCCCCGCTCCCCGCTCCCCCCCTCCCCGCTCCCCCTCCCCCCTTCCCCGCGCTCCCCTCGCTCCCCACTCCCCCCGCTCCCCCCGCTCCCCGCACTCCCCCCCGCCTCCCCGGCTCCCGCTCCAGGCTCGTCCTGCTCCCTGTGGGCAGGAGCAGGCAGCACAGGCCTCTGTAGGGGCTGACAGGGCTGGGGGATAGGGGGCACCCTCCATCCTCCCCTTTGAGCCAGGAGGAAGGGGTGGCTGCGGGCGGGGGGGAGGGGGTGTCTCCCACAGGAAAGGGCCTCTCTCACCCTGGGTAGCCCTGTCTGGTGGGGAGGAGCAGTGCCCTTACCGAAGGTGAGATGTTAAGAGATGTTAAGAGATGATGTTAAGAGATAACTGTCCTTACTGAGCGCCCACGGGGGCAGGGGGCAGGGGGCAGGCTGCCTTCCGACTCCACTTTCACCCTGAGCCATGGGAGGGGTGCAGCTGTGGTGCCGGAGCCAGTGCAGGGTGCTGCTCACCCCGTGCCCGCTGTGCCTGGCTTTCGATCCCACCAGCTCCTCCTCGGAGCAGGAGGAAGAGGGAGGCTGGGATAGCTGCTTCAGAAGGAGGAAGCGGAATGTGTGCAGATGGGCCATTAGCCTGAGCCCCTCAGCTGGCAGCAGCCACCCTGGCCCACCCAGAGGTCACCCCCACCTCACGCCGCAGGTGAGAAGAAGCTGCTGGCCAGCTCTGCCAGGCCGGAGAGGCAGTGCCTGTTGGAGTGGGCATGGGCTGCCAGCATCCTGCTTCCCATGCCCTGAGTTAGGGATGTCGAACTCAATCAGAGAAGGGGCCAAAATCTAAAATCCAGCCTAAATCGCGGGCCGAATGGTTTACTGAACAGTCATAAACTGTCATTGTGATGGAAACGCAGCGGAGTGCAGTGATGACAGCGCGGTGCGGGCCACATTGCAAGGCCTGGCGGGACGGATTTGGCCCGCAGGCCTTGTGTTTGACACATGTGCGAGTCTTCAGCGTCCCACGTTCCACCCGGTTTTGCCACTAAAGCACATCCCGCAGGCAGCACTCCTGCACCTCACCCTGTCCGCGCCCACCGGTTCCCCGCCCCTCTGGGCCCGCACAACCCCCGGTGAGGCCTGCGCAGGGCTGAGGGCCCACCTGGACCGGGCCTCCTTCCGGGGACAGCAGTGACAAGGGCGACGCTTGGGTTCGAGGGTCACATTTTGAGGAGGAAAGGGACCGCCAACTAGGATGACACAGCTGTGGGACCGCCCAGGCTGCCCACCGGGTCACTGACTCAGAGGTGAGGAGAGGCGGCATCGAGCCTCTGGCACAGCTCGGTGCTCAGCCTCCCCTGCCGGCTCCCTGCTCCCGGGAGAGGCGCCTGCATTACCGGTTTTGCAGCCGGAAAATGAGGCCTGGAATGTCTGCGCAGTTCGGTTAAGGCTGTGCTGCTCCTGAGAGGTAGCGATGAGTCCACGCCAGTGGCCTCCGGATTACGGTGCTCAGGGCCCAGCACCTGGCAGAGAGAGCCGGGCCCACGGAGAGGGGCAGAGAAAGGGTCCTGAGTCCCATAGTCCTTGTTTCTTTAAAATCCTATTTCTCTTCCAAACACATTCCCACAAACACATTCCCAGACGTGCACATTTCAGGGCGAGCACGCGAGCAGCCAGTCCTGGCAGGCGGGGCGGCGTCTGGACCATCGGAAAAGCGCTGAGCGGCTGCAGGTGCCAGGTAACCCCGCGCTGACCCAGCGTGTCCCAGGGGAGGGAGCCGCGGAAGGCTACTCCAGGCTGGGTCTCAGACCTCTTGCCCATCCCCCAAGCTGCTGGCCTTGCCCCCTGGGGTGTGGATTGGGGCTTGGGCAGAGGGGGAGGGGGCAGAGTGGGGACCCAGTTCCAACCCCCGCTGTCAGCCCGCTCTCCCTTCAGGGTTCCTTCCTCCCGTTTGGAGGTTAGAAATGGCATTGTCACACATCACAACCAGAACCTAAAGCGAGGCCAGAACGATGGGCTGTCTGTCCAGCCCCAGCTCAGCCCCTCGGGGGCCCTGGGACAGCCCAGCGGGGGGTGGGGTGGAGGCAGCCTTGATTCCAGCCTGGAGAACTCGGTGGGAAAGGTGGCCTGGACCCAAAGCAGGCAGCTGTGGAGAGTCTCCCGCTGGCGGGAGAGTGCCCCTGAGGACTCCTCTCCAGGTGTTACGGGTGACTTAAGTCCTGCAGCTCAGCCTGGAAAGACTCAATTAAAGGAGTTTTAGGGAAACTTCAGAACCACGACAGAAAGGCCCAAAGCCACCTTCAAAAAGAGAAGAGGGAAGGACTGAGGAGCAGAATAAGGAGTTCTTATGGCCTCCCAGCCCCTGGCGGCCAGCGATGTGTTGTCACCGAGGTCCACCCGTCTTCACTACCCATGAACCCCTTTTCCCTCAGCAGCCAGCGCCCCACTCCTCCCAAGGACTGAGTGTGTGGGGCCCACTGACTGGATCTAAGAAGTAGCCAAAGTGCATTCAGACATGATTTCTTTAATCAAAATAACTGTCTCTTCTGAGTTATTAACTGTGCACCTATGGATGAGGACAATGGGGAGTGGGGAGGGGGCGGAGGGTGGGGTGGGAACCTCATGGAAGGGGGAAGAAATGAGGAACCTTTGTAATAATATGAACAATAAAGATTGATTTAAAAATAATAATAATAAAAAAATAACTGTCTCTAGAAAGCCTGATTGGGTTAATTATTTTTTTAAATTTAATAAACCTATAGTGTTCAGATTATTACTATTGTTTCTCCTTTTTCCCCCATAGCCCCCTTCCAACCGGATCCCACCCACCCTCTACCCTTACCTCCCCCACACTGTCCTCATCCATAGGTGTACAATTTTTCTCCAGTCTCTTCCCGTACCCCCCACAACCCCCCTGAGAACTGCCAGTCCACTCCCTTTCTATGCCCCTGATTCTATTATATTCACCTGTTTATTCTGTGCCTCAGATTTTTTATTCACTTGATTTTTATTTATTTATTTTTATTTATTTTATTTATTTTATTGATTTTTTAAAGAGAGGAAGGGAGAAAGATGGAGTGTTAGAAACATTGATGAGAGAGAATCATCAATCAGCTGCCTTTTGCACACCTTCTACTGGGGATGTGCCCGCAACCACAGTACATGCCCTTGACCGGAATCGAACCTGGGACTTTTCAGTCCGCAGGCCGATGTTCTATCCACTGAGCCAAACCAGTTTCGGCTATTCACTTGATTTTTAGATTCACGTGTTGATAGATATGTATTTGTTCATAATTTTTATCTTTACCTTTTTCTTCTTTTTCCTCTTCTTAGAGAATACCTTTCAGCATTTCATTTAATACTGGTTTGGTGGTGATGAACTCCTTTAGATTTTTCTTATCTGTGAAGCTCTTTAGCTGACCTTCAATTATGAATGATAGATTTGCTGGATAGAGTAATCTTGGTTGTAGGTTCTTGCTATTCATCACTTTGACTATTTCTTGCCACTCCCGTCTGGCCTGCATAGTTTTTGTTGAGAAATCAGCTGACAGTTGTATGGGTGCTCCCTTGTAGAGAAAACTGCTTTTCTCTTGCTGCTTTTAATATTCTCTCTTTCTCTTTTGCTCTTGGCAATTTGATTATGATGTGTCTTGGTGTGGGCCTCTTTGGATTCCTTTTGTTTAGGGTTCTGTGTGTTTCCTGGACATGAGTCTATTTCTTTCACCAGGTGGGGGAAATTTTCAGTCATTATTTCTTCAAATAAGTTTTCAGTATCTTGCTCTCTTTTTCTGGCACCCCCATAATTCAGCTGTTGGTATGCTTGTGGTTGTACCAGAAGCTCCTTACACTGTCTTCAATTTTTTGGATTCTTTTTTCTTTTCTTTTTTTTCTTTTTCTTTTCTTCTTCTTCTTCTTCTTCTTTTTTTTTTAATAAACCTTTATTGTTCATATTATTACAAAAGTTCCTCATTTTTCCCCCCCTCCACCAGGTTCCCACCCCACCCTCTGCCCTTTCCCCACCCCCATTGTCCTCATCCATAGGTGCACAGTTTATGTTCAGTCTCTTCCCACACCCGCACCTCTTTTCCTGAGAATCATCAGTTCACTCCTCTTCCATACCTATGATTCTATTATATTCATCAGTTAATAATGTTCATCAGATTTTTTTTTAATTCTCTTGGTTTTTAGATTCACTTGTTGATAGTTATGTATTTGTTGTTCATAATTTTTTTAAAAATATATTTTATTGATTTTGTACAGAGAGGAAGGAAGAGAGATAGAGAGTTAGAAACATTGATGAGAGAGAGTCATCGATCAGCTGCCTCTTGCACACCCCCTACTGGGGATATGCCCGCAACCAAGGTACATGCCCTTGACCGGAATCGAACCTGGGACCCTTCAGTCCCCAAGCTGACGCTCTATGCAATGAGCCAAACCGGTCTCGGCTGTTGTTCATAATTTTTATCTTTATTTTCTTTCTCTTCCAAAAGAACCCCCTTCAGCAATTCAAATAATTCTGGTTTGGTGATGATGAGCTCCTTTAGCTTTTTATTTTTTATTTTTTATTTTTTATTTTTTATTAGTGAAGCTCTTTATCTGGCCTTCGATTCTGAGTGATAGCTTTGCTGGGTAGAGTATTTTTGGCTGTCGGTTCTTGCTATTCATCACCTTGAATATTTCCTGCCATTACCGTCTAGCCTGCATGGTTTCTGTTGAGAAATCAGATGACAATCGTATGGGTGCTCATTTATAGGTAACTACCTGTTTCTCTCTTGCTGCTTTTAATATTCTCTCTTTGTCTTTTGCTCTTGGAATTTTAATTATGATTTGTCTTGGTGTGGTCCTCTTTGGATTCCTTTTGTTTGGGGTCCTGTGTGCTTCCGGGACTTGTAAGTCTAATTCTTTCAGCAGGTGGGGGAAGTTTTCTGTCACTATTTCTTTCAGTATGTTTTCGGTACCTTGCTCTCTCTCTTCTTCTGGGACCCTAAACTCTAAAACAATCTTATTTTACTGAGTAAATATTAGTGGAAAGGATTACTTGCCTTCTTGAGTAGGCCCTGAGCATTCCTGGTGGTAGGTTGGATTTAGATATTAAAAACCCACTTCCCCACACCATGGGTATAAGATATCTCAAACAAATCTTATTGTAGTGAGAGGGCAGCTGCTGTCGGCCAAGTCTCTGTCTGTTACCTGGGTCCTGATTTGAGCTGGGCATGGTAAGTTAAGCAGCCATGGGGGGCAAGAGACTCCCTCAGCAAGGGTGAGGGTTTAGGCCCCTGAAAAGTTGGGGGAGTGAGAGTCTGTGCCCCACTTCAGTTGACCCCCAAGTTCTCTCCTGATGGCCCCTCTGTGACTGTGCCTGTCTTAGGTTGTTCCTTCCCTGAGGAATCTTACCCATCTCTCGCTACCAGCCATCCTCTGGGGCCAAGAAGGATGATGTGAGGTTCAGTTCTGTCTCCTTAGTATCCTATGCCCCCGTGTCCTCCACATCCAGCTCCAGCCTTAGGATCCCCTCTCCTGCTGGCGGGGCCCCAGCACTGATCACATATCTTCGGGAACCTGGGTTTCTTCTCCAGGGTGGGCCCAGCTCTGGGTAAGAGACAGATCCATGGTACCAGTCATCATGGTCTTTTTTTCTTTTTGCTTTCCCCTTTGGGTGCTTTTGCTTTTTTGTATTTCAAATCTTTGACTTGATTCTTGCGGTCCTCTAGTCTGCTATTAGGTCTCTGTATAATATTTTTTATTTCATTCAGTGTATGTTTAATTTCTAGTTGGTCCTTTTTCATATCCTCAAGGGTCTCGTTAAATTTATCGGCCTTTTCTAGGAAATTCTTATAATTGTGGTTTTGAACTCTATATCCAGTCATTTGCTTTCCTCCATTTTGTTTCATTTGTGATCTGTTTCTTTGTCTCCGCATTTTCGCTGCATTCCTGAGTTGGTAGATAGCTTTGTCTGCTAGGTGTCCTATAGGGCCCAGTGGCTCAGCCTCCCCAGTTACCTGAGGTGGACACTCTTGGTGCACCCCTTTGTGGACTGTGTGCACAGCTTTGTTGTAGTTAAGTTTTGATTGTTGTTGGTATCACTGGGAGGAACTGACCTCCAGGCCAATTGGCTGTGAGGATCAGCTGTGTCTATTCCAGGAGACCTTCTGTGCTGGAGACACCCTTTTGAGACAAGATTTGCAAAATTTAAAAAGCTTCTGTGCTCAGCTTGGATGTGGCAACATCCCAGAGCAGAGCAGACATCCTTGGCTTCCCGTCAGCCCTGTCCTACGAGGTCCCTATGTCTCAGTGTCCTGTGGTAATCACTGTAAACGCCTCTGAGAGAAAGCTGCCCTCGAGTTTCGCCCACTGCTAGACAGTCCAGTTTCTCTCCAAATGAGTCTGGGTTCCCAGAAATACACCCAAAACTGGAAGTTCAGCACAGTCAGGAGCTTCTGTCTCCCTCCCACTTTAGAAGGCCAGCCGCATACTCAGCCACACACGCTCTCTGCTCTCGCGTCTCCATACCTCAGCTTTTGCAGCTCCTTTGAGTCTCAATGTGCTTTTCTCTTTCCTTCTAGTTGCAGAATTTCCACTCAGCCATCTTTCTGTGTTTCTGGATGGTGTCCATTTTGTCTTTTAGTTGTAGTTTTGATACTGTTGTGCAAGGTAGCAGTTTATATGTTTACCTATGCCAGCATCTTGGTTCCTCCTGTTAACTATTTTGGTTTTTTAATCCAAACAATTGCTTGGCAGTTGTGGTCATTTAAACACACCCAGGAACATAGGGGTGCCTGCCTTTCCTCAGAGCACCGCCATGCTGCGTGACGGCAGGCTTTATGGCGCGTCCCCGAAAAAACACACTTTGGGAAATGAAATGTCTAAACTTGTCGATAAGACAGAAGAGCAGGCTGGGTTCTTTAGGCTCTCCAGGCTCTTCACCAGGGAGCTTCCCACAAGCTTCTTTGTGGGGAAGGCAGCTGCCTGCCCAAGCCGTGGGCACTTGGGGCACGCACTTCGCCCAGCGTGGGAACACAGACGGAAGCTTCACCCAGTTGTGCAGAAGGTGGTCAACAACCCAAACACAGTGTCCATTCAAAATATCTTAAAAAACCATAAACACCACTACTTCCACCCAGCCCCCACGTGCATGCCCTGTGCTGGCTGTACTTTGTTAGCAACATTATGCTGCCATTGGCAAAGCTCTAAGCTGAACTCAGCAAAGTTACAACTGTGATTGGGTCTTACGTTTGAGGAATGTGCATGTTGCCTGTACAGGAGTTGCATGGTGGGCCTTCTCTGGGGCACAGAGCAGTGTGTGGTGAGGCACGGAGCGGGCCTCGTGGGGAGCACCGGCTAGCAGCCTCAGGCCAGCCCACCCGCCCACGCACTCCGGGTCCCTAGCCCAGGCAGGAGGCCTTTCGGGGAGTCTGGGAAACACGGCCTGGAACTCAGCGCGCAGCACAGGGAGGCACGGAGACCTTGGCGACTGTGTCAGTGGGAAGTGATCAAGGCATCGCTATCCCTACCAGTGCCCCCAGTGTGCAGCCATGACACCTGGGAGGACAGGACTGGAAGCCAGCAGGTATCATCAGAGAAATACGTGTTTTCTGTTGCTACGTGACAAATGACCCCAAGCTTGGTGTCCTGAAGTAGCCCACACATTAGCTCACCCTTTAGAACTCAAGTCCTGGTGGCTGGACTGGCTTTGCTGCTCTGGTTTCCATAAGGCCAAAATCAAGGAGTCACCAGGCTGTGTTCCTTTCTAGAGACTTCTGGGTTGAGTTTCCAAGCTCAGTCCAGTTTGGGCTGAATTCAGTTCCTCACAGATGTAGACCTAGTCCCAGGCTCCTCCCCAGCTGCTGCTGCTGCTGCTCTCCCCTCCCGAGGCACCTGCATCCCCCTCATGCTCACACACCCACCCACAGTGATGGGTTTCCTCTCACCCTTGGCATCTCTCCTGTTCTGTGCTTTTAGGGTTCATGTGATTGGGTTTGGGCCCAGATGCATCACCCAGCTAATCTCTCTTCTTTAAAGTTTGTAATCTTAACTACATCTGCAAAGTCCCTTTTCCCAGGTGACAGAACATATTCACAGGTTGCAGGGATTAGGATATGGACATTTTGGGGAGTCTTTAGGTGGCGTACCACAATGTCCTTATACTTTTATGTCCTGAAAAGCGTTGTAGCTGAGCCCTGGTGGGTCTCCATTGCAATCTGACTGACAGAGTAAAATTTAATTAATGTTTACCAGTTACCTATTGCTGCATAACAAATTACCCCAAATGTAGCAGCTTAAAACGACAGCCTTCCAGGAGTCAGCAGTCAAATGCAGCTAGCTGAGTCCTCTAGTCCAAGGTCTCTCATGAGGCTACCCAGCTGCAGCTGCACTGACGGGGCTTGGTTGATTTTGGGGCTGAAGATATACTTCCAAGTTTGTCACCTGCTGGCAGCCTCAGAAAGTCCGCCTCCACGTTGAGTGAGCTACTGGGAAGAGCCAGACCCGCGAGCAGCGGAGTGAGTGCAGGAGAGGGGCCTGTGTGGAGCCCAGCTTCCTCCTTTTAACTTCCTCCCAGGTCTCCGTGCACGTGCCCGTGGTGTGTGCACTCACAGAGCGTTCAACTTGCAAGCCAGTACTCTACTCTCACTGAGCACCTCTGCACCCTCCCCCAGCCCCGGCAGCCACCACCTACTCTTTTTATCTGACTGCTCTAGGAATGTCACGTAAGTGGAGTCTGACATTATCTATTCTTGTTTTATTCCTGGATTATTTCACACCATGTGATGTCTTCAGGCTCATCCACAGTGCAGGTGGGGTTTCCGCAGCCGTTAAAGCTGAATGACGCCCCGTGGTGTGTGGACCATCTCCTTCCCCCGTCCATCTGCTACCGGGCATCTGGGTGCTTCCATCCCTTGCGTGTTGTGAATAATGCGGCTGTGGGCACAGATATGCAAATATCTTTGCAAGATCCTGCTTCTAATGCTTTTGAATATATACCCAGGCCTGGGGCTGCTGTAAGTTCTATTTTTATTTTGGGGGACCCGCCATATTGTTCCCACAGCCGCTGCACCATTTTATATTCCCACCAATGGTGCCAGCGCGGGCCTGCAGATGCTCTGCACTGTCACCACCGCTGTTATTTTCTGTCTTCTTTTTCCTCTGATGGTGTGATGTGGTGGGGTGAGGGCATATCTCCCTGTGTTTGTCTGCATCACTAATGATGAGGGATGCTGAGCATCTCTCACAGGGCTATTAGCCATCTGTGTAGTCTGTTCTTTAGATGGAAGCCACAGTCTTTCGAAAATCAAGGTACATGCCCTTGACCAGAATCAAACCTGGGACCTTTTAGTCCACAGGCCGATGCTCTATCCACTGAGCCAAACAGGTTTCGGCCAAAGCAATTAGTTTTAGAATCCCTGTGGGAATCGGTAAGTTTTAATGAAAAAAGAAGTTGCCATAGTGAAAGAGGCCAGGTCCACAGAAAGATGCCCAGAGGGCGACAAGGGTCCAGCAAGAGACTGGCCAGCAGCCCCAGAGGTTGCCATAGTGACAGAAGAGCCAGGTCCACAGAAAGATGCCCAGAGGGCGACAAGGGTCCAGCAAGAGTCTGGCCAGCATTCCCAGAGGCCCCCTTGACCCACCCTGCCAGACCCTCGGGTGGTCTCTGAGGCCTTGGTCTTCTTGGGTTCAGCTTCAGTCCCCGGTCCACAGCGGAGAGTGCTGTCTGCTGCCACCAGCAGGAGAAAGGCTGCTGTCCTCCCTCAGGCAGCCTCCTCTGAGCCCTGACTCCGCGGGTGTGAGCTCCCAGGACTTCTGGGTGGAACCACTGGTCTCAGCACCTACAGGTGTCCTTCAGCTCTCCTAGGCCAGTGGTCAGCAAACTCACCAGTCAACAGAGCCAAACATCAACAGCACAACGATTGAAATTTCTTTGGAGAGCCACATTTTTTAAACTTAAATTTCTTCTCACGCCACTTCTTCAAAACAGACTCTCCCAGGCCATGGTATTTTGTGGAAGAGTGACACTCAAGGGACCAAAGAGCCGCAAGGGCTCGAGAGCCATAGTTTGCTGACCACGGCCCTGCTCGTCTGGGAGAGGTCTGGGTGAGGCACACAGGGGCTGCCGGCAGGAGGCCCTGTGGGCAGGATTCACCGGTGAGCTCCTCTGGCTGCTGTGTGGTGAGCAGAGCTTCCAGACGGTCCAGGGTAAGACAGACATTCCCAGAGGGAAAAGTGTGTTCTTAGGCGCGGAAGGTGTGCTAGGCCCTCAGTTAAGCAGCACAGCACTGCAACTATCGTTCTATCGGTCTCACTTCACAGGTGAGGACGGGGGCCAACAACACTCACCGCTGAAGTCAGAGGACCTGACATTTGGGTCCTGGGATGCCATGCCGCTCCGGGCCCCTCCGGAGCAGAGCGCTCGCCCTCCAGCCCTATGCGGGCACAGGGAGCACCTCAGGTTCCTGGAGAGAAGCCGGGCCTGGCCCTACTCCCAGGTGGCACGCTGACCGCGGGGCCTGAGTTACAGGCCAGTCACATGGAAGGTGCTGCCACTCGGACACGGATCCCTCGAGTGGGGCTGGTTCCCTCTGGATACAATGCAGAGGCCCTGCAGCCCCCGGCGTGCACCAGCCCTGTGGTCAGTTCCAGGCAGGTGGGCTGTTACTCCTGCAGGCAGCAGGGCAGGCCCTGGCTCAGGGCTGGCCTGGTTGGGAAGGGGCCAGGGAGCCTTCATGAGCAAGCTCTTCCATATTCAAGGGGAATGATGAAGAGGGCCCGGCAGCAGGCCCCGGATTGGGTGAAACTCATCAACCTTCCCTCCCCAGAGCCTGCCCCGAAGCTGACAGTTCTGCCCCTTAAAGAAACACGCTCATTGGCTTGTCATGAGCTCTCTGCACTCGCTACTTGCTCATGGGCCGGCCTTAGGTCTGGGCAGAAAAGCCACAGGCACGCACACGTGTGTGCACAGGAGCACATGCACAGTCTGCGCACACACAGCTCCTGCCCCACACCCTCCCCCAGGCCAAGACCGGGGTTGAGGTTCCTTCAGGGCTGGCCCTGGAGATGCCGCTGACATCATGGGTTTAAAACCAGTCCTTGTTCTTAGGGGAATTGCTTTCAGATCAGCAGGTGGATCTGGGTGGCAGGACTGTGGGCTATGTCTTTCCTTCTTTTTAAAAATGTATTTTTATTTAGTAGCTTTTCCATACTGAGCACGAGCCCCCTGTGTAGTAAGTTATTTTTTAACACGAAGATGAGACTGCCTTTTTCATGCTACAACTGTTTCCAATTCTCACTTACCCTAGAACAAAAGGAGGCATGTGTTGTCTTGGAGGCGTGGTGGCAGGATGGTCTGATAGCCTGGGAGCTACTGCACCCAAGTTTAGATCCCAGCCTTCCAGAACTTTCTACTGTGGGGACATTGGACAAGTAGTCTGCTCTCGCTGAGCCTTCCCTTCCTCGTCTGCAGCACGACACAGCAATAGCACCTGGAAGATGATGAAACTGAGGCACAAATGTCAAGTGAGATCATCATTGTAATTCACAACTGAAAATTGGCCTTTGCCCTGGCCGGAGCTCAGTGGTTAGTGTTGGCCCACACACTAATGGGTCTTGGGTTCAATTCCTGGGCAAGGGCATGTACTTCAGTTGCAGTTCCCAGCCCTAGTCAGGGCTCATGCGGGCAGCAACCAATCTATGTGTCTCTCTCACGTCAATGCCTCTCTCTCTCTCTCTTTCTCTCTCTCTCTCTCTCTCTCTCTCTCTCCCCTCCCTTCCTTTCACCCTCTCTCTAGAAATCAACGGGAAAATATCCTCAGGTGAGGATAAACAAAAAAGAAAGGAAGTGGCAACTTCATGTCCACACAGAAAGAAGAGGACAGTAGCTCTGGGGCTCGCACGTGGTCAGCCTCGCTGGAGCCTGGGGTGCAGCCAGGCTCGCACGGCCCGTGCGACTCACGTTTTGAGAGTCACGCCTGTGGGTGGCCTCCCAGCTGACCTCTGTAACCTGCAGGTGCTGCAGAAATGACAGCCTAGACTTCTGAGGCTGGGCCAGAAGGACACACTGCCTCGATCTCTGGGACCACGCAGTCTGCGGAAGCCAGCAACCACGCCACGGGCTCTGTGACCTCAGGGGCACAGCCCACCAGCTGGCCGTCTGAGCACCTGGATGCCGTCTCCGCCCATCTTCCGAAATACGTCCTCGTCCTCGGCCACCACATCTGACGCAAACCCAGGCGCAGCCCCTGGGCCACTCCCTGCCTCCAGACCCACAGACCGGGAGCACAGCGTTCGGTCACCTCCAGCTTCTCAGCTGAGAGCTCTCCATGCAGCATGAGGCTGGCAGGCCTGCAGCCGCAGCGGGGGGAGGGAGGGGTGCACGGGCTCTGGGGAGAGCCACTCATTCCCAGCCAATTCCCTTTCCTGTCCGATGAGGTCACAGGCCTGCGGTGGAGGCGGGGAGACAGGAAGCGGCTTCTCCAACCTCAGGAGGCCTCTGACTGAACACCACAGGCCGCTCATCAGCGTGCGGAGGCCCAGCCTGGCAGGGGTTCGTGGACTCGGGCTCTGGGGAATGGGTCTGGGAGCTCATCCAAGCCTGGAAGGAGGGGAGGACAAACGCACAGCAATCCCGGTAACGCTCCACAGCTACTCCCGGCTACTCCTGGCTACTCCCCGACTCGCGCCCACTCGCCCAGGCTGCGGGGTCAGGAGCCCCTTTCCTCCAATAACAGGACAGCTCTCAGGCTGTCCTGCAGCCTCTGAAAACCCGCCCTCGCCAACGCCTCCGGTTTCCAGAAGACCCCCCTCTGTGGTCAGGGTGGCTGCAGTCATGACCACTGCTGTCCCCGGTCCTAACGCCCTGTCTGCTCGGAGACCGCTCAGGGCTGCCTGGGTGGCTGAGGGGCCTGGGCACAGGCTGGCTGTGGAGACAGGAGGGGCTCCCTGTCTCTGGGACAGAAGCCTCCGCAGCAGGCAGAGCTCTCTTCGGCCTGCAGGGCGCCTCCTGCTTCCCCTTGACCCCCAGGACTGCTCTGCTGAGCACGGCCCCTGCTGTTCTCGCCCCCTCTCCTCTCCGTCTGTCCTTGCTTCGCATTCCCAGGCCCTCTCTTCCTCTCAGCCTGGCATCCCAGCCAGATACTTGTCAGCTTTGCACCCAGTCTACTTGCCTGTCTGCCTGGCACCTCCCCACAGAGCAGCACAGACGTGGCTTCACAATGGACACTGTCCCGGCGAGACGCCCACATCGAACCCTAGCTCTCCCTTCCTATCCCTGCTCCCCAGTGACAAAGCTGAGTTTGGGGAGTGGAGGGGGGTGTTGGACAAGGATCAGGGTGAGTAAGAGACACCTGGGCAGCCCCGGGGGCCTCTTCCAGAGAGGAGGTGGAGGGGGCGGCCAGGCCTGTGAGGGGGCTGCCCGGGGGCGGGAGCAGGCCCCGGGGCCTGTGGAGCTGAGGAGGGAGCCGGGAGGAGGGAGCCCGGAGGAGGGAGTGCTGTGGCTACTTCCCAGAAGGCTCCCCTCGGTCGCTCTGACCTGGAGGCCAGGGAGGGCAGGGCACAGCCTCCAGTGGGTTCTGGCTGATGCTCACTGGCAGCCCCGGCTGGGCCCAGCTCCCTGTGTGCGCTCCTTTCCCCTGAAATTTTGCCACTTGTCCGCTGTGAACCCAGATTGACATCATTTCCCTCCTGTGAGTGCTTGACCAGCAAACACCCGTCTCTGGGCCTGACTGGGCTTTCTTTGCGGGGTGAGGAGTCACAAAACCATGTTGCATTTCACTGCAATCATTTTCTTCTCTTTTAAAGAGAATATTTGTCAGGTCGTTTCTCTGGTCATAAAAGTAATGTGCATGCTCATTGCAAAAGAATCAGGAAAACTTAGAAATCTGAAAGAGGAAAATAAAAATTACACATAGTGACATACCCATAAAAAAGTTAAAAACTGTAGTGTGATTCTTGATAACTTATACTTACTGAATACCGACAGTGTTTTACTGGCATTGCCTTACTGAATCCTCGTGCAGCCCCGAGGAGGGCCGCCCTGTGCCTGAGGGGGGGGGCTCAGAACTCCAGCAGCGTGCCCAGGACTGGGAGCTCACGGTGCGCTGGGTGGATTTTGACGGAGATGTTTATGTCCATACAGTGGCCTATGAGCCTCTCAGTGCATTTAGAGCTTGCCTTCTAGCAACAGCCACACATCTGGAAATGCCACAATGGACAGATACACTAGCATCCTTCTCATTTAGTGGGGAATATTTTACTTTTTATTTATTTATATTTGTTGTTAATCTTCACCTGGGGATATTTTCCCATCGATTTTTTTAGAGAGAGTGGAGGAGAAGGGGAGAGACAATATAAATATTGATTTCAGAGAGGAAGGGAGAGAGAGAGAAACACTCCTACTGGGGTTGGAGCCCGCAGCCCAGGCATGTGCCCTGACCGGGAATTGAACCTGGGACCCTTCAGTCCAGAGACTGATGATGATCTATCCACTGTGCCACACCAGCCAGGGCTTCCATTTCTGTATGACACAGGTATCTACTTCACCAACCTGAGCGAACGGCTCCTCGGCCAGACCAGGACAGGCTGCCACCTACCAGGTGCCCAGGTGGGAGGAGAGGAGAGAACACACTCACAGGCTGCGGGCTGCTGCTCATCTGGCTCAGCAGACACAGCCCCCGGGCAGGGGCAGGGGCAGGGGCAGGGGCAGGGGGCAGAGCTGGAGGGCTGCCCCGGTGTGGCCTGCTCAGGGCTGAGCTGGCACAGCCTGCGTGGTGAGGACGCAGAGGCAGGGCAGGGGAAGTCACATGCACTGGCTGCACATGCCTTTGGGGGGCAGGGGCACTGGGAGGCCACGCAGAGGGAGAGGGTATAACAGTCCAGGAGCTTCTGGGCACCGGCCTTCTACTCACAGAAAACACCAGAGGTGGAGGGGAGGGCAGCAGGGAGGGCAGGGGGAGGGGAGGAGAATGCGGGGTGGGTGGACGGGGAGTGTGGGGGATGAGAATGGGGGTACAGAGGGATGGGAGTGTAGGGAGATGGGGGTGCAGGGGGATGGGAGTGAAGGGGGATGGGAGTGCAGGGGGATAGGGGTGCAGGGGAATGGAGGTGCAGGGGGATGGGGTACAGGAAGATGGGGGTGTAGGGGGGTAGAGTGCAGGGGGATGGGGGTACATGGGGGTGGGGGTGCAGGGAGATGGGGTGCAGGAGGATGGGAATGAAGGGGGGTAGGGTGCAGGGGATGGGGGTACAGGGAAATGGGGGTACAAGGGGATGGGGGTGCAGGGGAATGGGGGTGCATGGAGATGGGGTGCAGGGGGTGGGGTGCAGGGGGATGGGGGTACAGAAGGATGGGGTGCAGGCCCAATGGGGAGAGCAGGGGGATGGGGTGCAGGGGGGTGGGGTGCAGGGGATGGGGTGCAGGCCCAATGGGGAGAGCAGGGGGATGCATGCAGTAGGAGCTGTGGATGCAGTTTTGAAAGCCCCAGCGTCAGGTCCGCCCGCTGGCCTCTCTATATGGTCTTCCTCGGGGAAGCGGGCGGGGCTCCAGGCAGTGGGCCTGGGCCATTCCTCAGACACTCGGGCCGAGCAGCCTGGGAGGAAGGCGGCAGCGGTGGGCACAGCCGTGACTGCAGGGTGGCCGCTGAGGCGGCTGCAGTGGAGACGGGCAGATGGGCACTGTCTGCCTCCGGGCAGGGCAGCTACCGGAGGCCCTGACCGGCCCTGACCACAGGGAGACTCCGAGGCTGGCCTGAGGGTGTCCGGGGAGAAGCACAGCCAAAGAGGGGGTGGGCCCTGGGCCTGGGAAAACACCGTGGGAGGGGCCTGCTCTGTGGTGCCATGGTCCGCTGTGCAGGGACCCCACGCCCTTTGGCCCCGGGCAGTCTGGAGGTTCTCGGTTCGACGCTCCGGCTGCCAGTGCCGATGGCAGAGGGGTGTGATGTCAGGACACCCGACCAGCTCCCGGGAGTCCGGCTGCTGAGGCTGCACGGCCACCCCTTCCTCATGGGCCTCCTCAGGACTCAGCCTCAGCATGTGCCCCCTCCCCACCCCCGGCTCCCAGCCCAGCCCTCCCAGCAGGCTCAGATCTGCTCCGCTGGGACCCGGCCTTGGGAAGCTCCTAACAGACACTCACGGAAGAGTAGGATTTATATTTCTTTGACATTTTCCAGTTTCAAAAGCCATTTGCAAGTGCCAGTACTCATGAGTTTTATTTCTGATACTTGTACCTACAAAAGAAGGCACGGCACGTCTCACAAAGAAAGCTTTGAAGCCATGGGCTTCCGGAAGGAGCACTGCCATGCAGGAAGCCAGTGAGGAATGAATGAGAGGGGGTGAAGTGGCCCGGCCAGCCGCCTCCCGTCCCCCCCCAGGACAGCGTCCTGCCCCCCCCCCCCCCCCCCCCCCCACGGCACCGAGAGCACCGCCCAGCGGCCTGAGCTGGCAGTGTCCGCAGAGGATGGCTGTCACGCTGGTGGGCGGGTCCCTGGGCACCGAGTGGGTGAGGTCGGAGATGTGGCTCAGCTCCTGAGACAATCCTGTGCCCACAGCTCGTCCATCCTCTGTCAGGAAGAATCCTGCCCCAGGCCTTAGGGACGACCGCTCACCTCATTGCACAGGAGGAGACACTTTCAGAGACTCTGTGGTTGGTGATCAAGCACAGCCAACAGCAAGAGTGGAAACAGAAGACTTGGCCAGTCTGAAATGAGCTGAGGGAGGGCAAAGGGAAGACATTTGTGTCTCCATAATCTTCCCATTCAGGACACAATGAGACAGTTTCTGTGCGGTCTGTGCCCCCATAGCCCTCAGCTAAGCCTGGGAGCACAGCTCCTGCTCCACCCCCATCTACTGCTCCCCCTGCAACCCGCCCCCCTGCACCCACTGCTCCCCCTGCTACTCCTGCTCCCCCTGCTTCCTGCTAGCCGCCCCCTGCTCCCCCTACCCCCCTGCCCCTGCTCCCAGCCCCCCTGCTCCCCCTGCTCCTCCTACTCACCCTATTCCACCTGCTCATCCTACTCCCCCTGCTTTTCCTGCTCCTTCTGCTTCCCTGCTCCTCCTACTCCCCCAGCTCCTCCTGCTCCCCGTGCTCCCCCTGCTCTCCCTGCTCCCCGTACTAGCCCTGCTTGTCCTGCTCCCCCTGCTCCCAGCACCCCTGCTTCCCCTACTCTCCCTGCTCCCCGTACTCCCACTGCTTGTCCTGTTCCCCCTGCTCCTACTACTTCACATGCTCCTCCTACTCCCCCTGCTCCTCCTGCTCCCCCTGCTCCCTCTGCTCCCCATGCTCCTACTGCTCCCTGTGATACACCTGCTATCCTAGGTCCCCCTGCTCCCCCTGCTCCCTCTGATCCCCCTGCTCCTCTTGCTCCCCATGATTCTCCTGCTCCCCCTGTTCACAGCCGACATACTCCCCTGCTCCTCTGCTCCCCCTGCTCCCCCTGCTCCTCCTGCTCCCCCTGCTCCCCCTGCTCCTCCTGCTCCCCCTGCTCCCACTGCTCCCCCGACTCCTCCTACTCCCCCTGTTCCTCACCCTCTGCTCCCCCTGCTCCCGTGCTCCTCCTACTCCGCCTGCTCCTACTACTCCCCCTGCTCCCCCTGCTTCCCTGCTCCTCCAACTCCCCCTGCTCCCCCTGCTCCTACTGCTCCCCCTGCTCCGCCTGCTCCCCCTGTTTCTCCTGCTCCCCCTGCTCCTCCTACTCCCCCTGCTCCTCCTTCTACCCCTGCTCCCCCTGCTACTCCTGCTCCCCTGCTCCTCCTGCTCCCACTGCTCCCCCTGCTCCTCCTTCTTCCCCTGCTCCCACTTGTGCCCCTGCTCCTCCTTCTCCCCCTGCTCCCACTGCTCTACCTGTTGCCCCTGCTCCTCCTTCTCCCCCTGCTCCCCTTGCTCCTCCTTCTTCAACTGCTCCCCCTGCTCCTACTACTCCCCCTGCTACTCTTACTCCCCCTACTCCTCCTACTCCCCCTACTGCTCCTTCTCCCCCTTCACCCCCTGCTCCTCCTTCTCCCCATGCTCCCCCTGGTGCTCCTGCTAATCCTTCTCCCCCTGCTCCCCCTGCTCCCCCTGCTCCTCCTTCTCCCTCTGCTCCCCTTGCTCCTCCTTCTCCCCCTGTTTCTACTGCTCCCCCTGCTCCCCCTGCTTCTCCTGCTCCCCCTGCTCCTCCTGCTCCTCCTTCTCCTCCTGGTGCCCCTGCTCCACCTGGTGCCCTTGTTCCACCTGATCCTCCTTCTGCCCCTGCTCCCCCTGCTCCTCCTGATGCCCTGCTAATCTTCTCCCCCTGCTCCCCCTGCTCCCCCTGGTGCCTCTGCTCCTCCTTCTCCCCCTGCTCCCCCTGCTCCTCCTTCTCCACCTGTTCCCCTGCTCCTCCTGCTCCTCCTGCTCCCACTGCTCCCCCTGCTCCTCCTGCTCCCCTGCTTCTCTTACTCCGCCTGCTCCTCCTACCTCCCCTGCTCTCCCTGCTCCCCCTGCTCCCCTGCTCCTCCTACAACCCCTGCTCCCCCTGCTCCCCCTGCTCCCCCTTCTCCCCCTGCTCCTCCTGCTCCCCCTGCTCCTGCTACTCCCGCTGCTCCTACTACTCACCCTGCTATTCCTACTCTCCCTGCTCCTCCTACTCCTCCTGGTCCTCCTTCTGCCCCTACTCCCTCTGCTACTCCTGCTCCCTCTGATCCTCCTGCTACCCCTGGAGCCCCTGCTCCTCCTTTTCCTCCTGATCCCCCAGCTCCTCCTTCTCCCTCGGGTCCCCCTGCTCCCCCTGCTCCTCCTGCTCCCCCTGCTCCCCCTGCTCCTCCTGCTCCTCCTGCTCCTGCTGCTCCCCCTGGTGTCCCTGCTCCTCCTCTGCCCCCTGCTCATCCTGCTCCCCCTGCTCATCCTGCTCCCCCTGCTCCCCTGCTCCTCCTACTCCGCCTGCTCCTCATACTCCCCCTGCTCCCCCTGATCTCCCTGCTCCCCTACTCCTACTCCGCCTGCTTCTTCTACTTTCCCTGCTCCTCCTGCTCCTCCTGCTCCCCCTGCTCCTCCTACACCCCCTGCTCCTCCTGCTCCCCTGCTCCTCCTGCTCCACTGGTCCCCCTCCTCCCCCTGCTCCTCCTTCTCCCCCTGCTCCCCCGGCTCCTCCTGCTCCCCCTGCTCCCCTGCTCCTCCTGCTCCCCCTTCTCCCCTTTCTCCCCCTGCTCCACACCCCCACTGATACCCTTCTTTCTCCTGCTAACCCTGCTCCCCGCACCCCTTCTGCTCCTTCTGCTCCTTCTCCCACTCCTCCTCCTACTCCTCCTGCTCCTCCTGCTCCCCCTGCTCCCACTGCTCCCCCTGCTCTCACTGATCCTCCTGCTCCTCCTGCTCCCCCTGCTCCTCCTGCTCCTCCTGCTCCTCACCCCCTTGCTCCTTCTACTCCTCCTGCTCTCCCTGCTCCCCCTGCTCCTCCTACTCCCCCTAATCCCACTGATCCCCCTGCTCCCCCTGATCTTCATCCCATGCACCTCCTACTCCTCCTGCTCCCCTGCTCCCCCTGGTGCCCATGCTCCTCCTTTTCCCACTGCTCTCCCTGCTCTCCCTGCTCCTCCTGCACCCTCTGCTCCCCTTGCTCCCCTGATCCTCCTGCTCCTCCTGCTCTCCCTGCTCCCCCTGCTCCTCCTACTCCCCCTACTCCTCCTGCTCCCCCTTGTCCCCCTGCTCCTCTTACTCCCCCTGATCCCTCTGCTCACCCTGCTCCTACTGCTCCCATGATCCTCCTGCTACCCCAGCTTCCCCTGCTCCTCCTGCTAACCCTGCTCCTCCTGTTCCCCCTGTTCCTTCTGCTCCTCACCCCCTTGCTCCTCCTACTCCTCCTGCTCCTCCTGCTCCCCCTTCTCCCCCTTTTCCTCCTGCTCCCCCTGGTTCCCCTGCTCCTCACCCCCCTGCTCCTCCTACTCCTCCTGCTCCCCCTGATCCCCCTATTCCCCCTGGTGCCCCTGCTCCTCCTTCTTCCCCTGCTCCCCCTGCTCCTCCTGCTCCCCCTTCTCCCCTGCTCCTCCTGCTCCTCACCCTCCTGCTCCCCCTACTCCTCTTCCTCCCCCTGCACCCCTGCTCCCACTGGTGACCCTGCTCCTCCTTCTCCCCCTGCTCCTCTTGCTCCTCCTTCTCCCCCTGCTCCCCCTGCTCCCCTGCTCCTCCTACTCCGCCTGCTCCTCCTACTCCCCCTACTCCTCCTGTTCCAACTGCTCCTCCTACTCCCCCTGCTCCCACTGCTACCCCTGGTCCTACTGCTCCTCCTGCTCCTCCTGTTCCCCCTGCTCCTCCTGATCCTCCTGATCCTCCTGCTCCCCCTGCTCCCCCTGCTCCTCCTACTCCCCCTGCTCCCACTGCTACCCCTGGTCCTACTGCTCCTCCTGCTCCTCCTGTTCCCCCTGCTCCTCCTGATCCTCCTGATCCTCCTACTCCCCCTGATCCTCCTACTCCCCCTGCTCCCCCTGCTTCTCCTGCTTCCCCTTCTCCTCCTGCTCCTCCTGCTCCTCCTGCTCCCCCTGACCCTCCTGCTCCCTCTGCTCCCCCTGCTCCTTCTGCTCCCCATGCTCCCCCTGATCCTCCTTTTCCTCTTGCTCCCCCTGCTCTTCTTGCTCCTCCTGCTCCTCACCCCCTTGCTCCTCCTACTCCTCCTGCTTTCTCTGCTCCCCCTGCTCCTCCTCCTCCTCCTGCTCCCCATGCTCCCCCTGCTCCCCCTGGTGCCTCTGCTCCTCATTTTCCCCCTGCTCCCCTGCTCTTCCTGCTCCCCCTGCTCCCCTTTCTTCCCCTGGTCCCCACCCCCACTGATACCCCTGCTCCTTCTCCCCACCCCCCTACTCCCCCTTCTCCCACTCCTCCTCCTACTCTGCCTGCTCCTCCTGCTCCCCCTGCTCCCCCTGCTCCTCCTGCTCCTCCTGCTCCTCCTGCTCCCTCTGGTCCCCCTGCTCCCCCTGATCCTCCTGCTCCTCCTGCTCCCCCTGCTCCTCCTGCTCCCCCTGCTTCTCCTGCTCCCCCTGCTCCTCCTACTCCTCCTGCTCCTCCTGCTCCCCCTGCTCCTCCTACTCCCCCTGCTCCCCCTGCTCCCCGCCCCCTTCTCCCCCTGCTCCCCCTTCTTCCTCTGCTCCTCCTGCTCCTCCTGCTCCTTCTGTTCCCCCTGCTACTCCTGCTCCCCCTGCTCCCTGCCCCCCCTCTGGTTCCCCTGTTCCCCCTGCTCCTTGCTCCTCTCTGCTCCTCATTCCCCTGTGCTCCACAGTTTCTGTCTCCTCCTGCAGGAGAAAATGCCCTTTGGCCTTTGGGCGGTCTGGGGCATAAGAGATGGTCTCTCTTGGCAAATCTCAGAACCATTGCAGATGCTGGTAAACAGCCTGGAGTAGGAACCAGGCCAAGGGAATTAAAGAGGGAAGGAGGAAACACTCAGGGGGAGAAACCTAGATTGCGGCACAGTAAACATCTAACTGCATCCTGGCACAACAATTTCAAAACTACAACTAAAATACAAAACGGACATCATCCAGAACCACAGGAAGGCTGATTGACTGGAAATTCTACATCTAGAAGGAAAGAGAATACCAGAGGAGCTGTAAAAGCCTGAGGTATGGAAACAATGTCATATGTGTGGGGACGATGAAGTTGGAGAGGAGGGGGCAGCTGAGTGCCTGGCTGGCATTCTCTAGCAAGAAGGAGATGAAAGCTCTGGACTGGGCTGAACCCCAGTTCTGACTGCACTGAACCCCATTTCCGGGCCAGACCCTGGGGACCCAGGCTCATACGGAGGGAATCTGGGCTATAAGGTGGAAACTCAGGGGAGCAGTGAAAGGCAGAGCTCTGGAGGTGCGCACATGAATGCACACAGAGGACAGACTGTTGACTGTGCTGCTGGATTGCCCTAGCAGGAAGGAGACAAAAGCTCCGGACTGCACTGAACCCCACTTCCAACCCCAGTTCCAACTGCACTCAACCCCAGTTCCAGGCGAGAATCTGGGAATCCAGATTCATTGAGGGAGAGTCTAGACTGTCTGGTAGTGGGCAAAACTCCAGGGCATCGTTCCCTCAGAGGTGCTTGCAGCGAGTACCGAGGGGACACTGAGGGACACTGAGACTCAGGAACCTCATAGGGTGGGGCTGACAGGAAGACAAGGCTGTAGGCTCCACCTTGAAACTCTATCCCATCCAAGCTGAACACAGAGGCTTTTTGCAATTTTCCAAGTCTAGTCGAATAAGGTTGTCTCCCAGCTTGTCTCTCAGACACAGCTGATCCTCACAGCCAATTGGCCTGAAGGTCAGTTCCTCCCAGTGATACCAACAACAATCAAGACTTAACTACAGGTGATGCCATGGGCCACGGACTGCAGACTTGCTTCCTGATGTTGGCTGGACTGTAGGTTGACACTCAATCACTGAGCCCCCCCGGATTAATAAGTCTCAGTGCAGCCTTAGAAACGCATTTCCGTCCCACTCCAGAGATGGCCGCCCAGTGTGTGACGAAGGTGGAGCTGAACGTGTCCCGTGACAGCCTTCTTGACACAGACATTGGGTCCAAGTCGGACCCTCTGTGCGTGCTGTTTCTGAACTTGAGCAGGCAGCAGTGGTCTGAGGCGATCGCACTGAGAGGACTAAGAACTGCCTGAACCCCACGTTCTCCAAGACCTTCACCACTGACTACCACTTCGAGGGGGTGCAGAAACTGAAGTTCGGGATCTATGACATCGACAACAAGACCATCGAGCTGGGCGACGATGACTTCCTGGGAGAATGTGAGTGCACCCTGGGACAGATCGTGCTCAGTAAGAAGCTGCCGCCTGCTGATGCTGAGGAACGGCAAGCCGGCGGGAAGGGCAGCATCACGATTTCCGCTGAAGAAAGAAAGAATAACGGAGTGGTCTTGTCTGAAATGGAAGCAAGAAAACTGGACAAAAAGGACCTGTTTGGCAAGTCCGACCCGTACTTGGAGTTCCACAAGCAGATGTCGGACAGAACCTGGCTGCTGGTGCACCAAATAGAGGTCATTAAAAACAACCTGAATCCTGTGTGGAGGCCTTTTAAAATCTCTCTGAACTCCCTGTGCTATGGAGATATGGATAAAACTATTAAGGTGGAGTGCTACGACTATGACAGCGACGGCTCCCACCACCTCATCGGGGCGTTCCAGACCACCATGACGCAGCTGAAGGCGGCCTCCCGGAGCTCACTTGAGTTTGAGTGCATCAACGAGAAGAAGAGGCAGAAGAAGAAAAGTTACAAGAACTCCGGCATCGTCAGCATGAAGCAGTGCGAGGTCACGGTGAAGTGCACTTTCCTGGACTACATCATGGGCAGGTGCCAGCTGAACTTCACCATGGGGGCGGACTTCACCAGCTCCACTGGGGACCCGTAGTCCCCCGACTCCCTTAATTACATCAGTCCCAACTGTGTGAACGAGTACCTGACCGCCATTTGGTCTGTGGGGGTGGTCATTCAAGACTACGATGCGCTCATTGTTGACTGACCTCTGACCCCGCGCTGTGGGTGCTTGTTGAGAGTCATGGGCTGTGGCGGGCTGGGTTTCTGAGGGTTACTTGGGGAAAGGCATCGGAGGGGCTGAAGTCCAGGTGGCACAGCCTCAAATACGCAGACACTGGTTCTAACATGGCTATATCCTGGGCATCTGTACAAAGTCTTCTTCAAAGTCTTCTTCTTCATGTGACTTTGAACAAGTGTCCACAAATAACGTGACCCAATTGCTGTAAAAGATTTTGAACAAATTGTCAATGGATGGATTTAAATAGGTCCTTTTGGGGGTTTGCTAAGCAACAGGGAAAACATGCATTCGTTGTTCTGTTAGGACCAGTTATTGTCACCTGTTCCTTTACATAAAGCTCTCGCTTGCTGGGAAAAAGACTTAACTACAACAAGGCTGTTCACACAATCCACAAAGGGGTGCACCAAGTGTCCACCTCAGGTAACTGGGAGGCTGACCCACTGAACCATATAGGACACCTTAGCACACAAAGCCCCCCTACCAACTCAGGGAAGCAGCAAAAATGAGGAGACAAGGAAACAGATCACAAATGAAAGAAATGGAGGAGAACAAGTGAGTGGATATAGAATTCAAAACCACACTTATAAGGTTTTTTCAATAACTTCCTAGAAATGGCCGGTAAATTTAGCAAAACCTTCGAGGATATGAGAGAGACCATCGAGGATATGGAAAAGAGCCAACTAGAAATTAAACATACACTGAATGAAATAAAAAATATTATCCAGATACCCAAGAGCAAACTAGAGGACCACAAGAATCAAGTCAAAGATTTGAAATGCAAAGAAGCAAAAATAACTCAACTGGAAAAGCTAAATGAAAAAAGAATCCAAAAATTTGAAGACAGAGTAAGAAACCTCTGGGACAAACTCAAGCATGCCAAGATCTGAATTATGGGGGTGCCAGAAGAAGAGAGAGAGCAAGATACTGAAAACTTACTTGAAGAAAAAATGACTGAAAACTTCCCCCACCTGGTGAAAGAAATAGACTTACAAGTCCAGGAAGCACACAGAACCCCAGGCAAAAGGAATCCAAAGAGGATCACACCAAGACACATCATAATTAAAATGGCATGGGCAAAAGACAAAGAGAGAATATTAAAAGCAGCAGGAGAAAAACAGTTAATTACCTACAAGGGAGCGCCCATATGATTGTCAGGTGATTTCTCAACGAAACTATGCAGGCCAGACGGGAGTGGCAAGAAATAGTCAAAGTGATGAATAGCAAGAACCTACAACCAAGATTTCTCTACCCAGCAAAGCTATCATTCAGAATTGAAGGTCAGATAAAGAGATTCACAGATAAGAAAAAGCTAAAGGAGTTCATCACCACCAAACCAGTATTAAATGAAATGTTGAAAGGTATTCTCTAAGAAGAAAAAGGTAAAGATAAAAATTATGAACAACAAATACATATCTATCAACACATGAATCTAAAAATCAAGTGAAAAAAATCTGAGGCACAGAATAAACAGGTGAATATAATAGAATCAGGGGCATAGAAAGGGAGTGGACTGACAACTCTCTGGGGGAAAGGGGCGTGGGGGGTATGTGAAAAAATTGTTCACTATGGATGAGGACAGTGGGGGTAAGGGAAGAGGGTGGGACGGGAACCAGTTGAAGGGGAGCTATGGGGGGAAAAAGAGAAACAACTGTAATAATCTGAATAATAAAGATTTACTAAATTAAAAAAATAAAATAAAGTAAAATAAAAAAATAAAAAGAGAAGGAGACTCCTTCATAAGGACTGTGATGAAAAAATGCTCCTGATACTTGGAGTGGAAAAGCCAAGTATAAAACTACATTGGTGACGACTTTTAAAAACTGCATTTGGATGTTCCTTCCAGTGACCATGTGTCTTTTCTCAGGAACAAGCAAGGTTCCTGTAACAGGAATGTTTCTAATTCCCACACACAGGTGGGATGGATGTCTGCTGGGAGGAGTGAGCAAGAGGCTCACAGCAGTTTTTTTTTGTTTTGTTTTGTTTGTTTGTTTTTTTTACAAAACAGGTCTTTATCGATTTTAGAGAGAGAGGAAGGGAGAGGGAGAGGGAAACATGTTGCCTGAAATCTGGGCATGTGCCCTGGCCCAGCCGAACCACAACCTTTGGGTGCACAGGAGGACGCCCAGCCATGCTGCTTGCTAGCCAGAGCGGCTCCTGAGCAAGAGCTGGCTACATGGGAAACGGTTCCCTGCAGGGCAGACAGGCATTGGCTAGGACAACAAATACTGCGAGCAGAGAGGAGGAGCAGGCGGCCTGCAGCCGTGGACACCAGTGACAGGCAGAAACAGTGACAGGCAGACACAGTGACAGGCGGACACCAGTGACAGGCAGACACAGTGACAGGCGGACACCAGTGACAGGTGGACACAGTGACAGGCAGAAACAGTGAAAGGCGGACACCAGTGAAAGGTGGACACAGTGATAGGTGGACACCAGTGACAGGCAGAAACAGTGACAGGCAGACACAGTGACAGGTGGACACAGTGACAGGTGGACCCAGTGACAGGTGGACACAGTGACAGGCAGACACCAGTGACAGGTGGACACAGTGACAGGTGGACACCAGTGACAGGCGGACCCAGTGACAGGTGGACACCAGTGACAGGCAGACACAGTGACAGGCAGACACAGTGACAGGTGGACACAGTGACAGGTGGACACAGTGACAGGCAGACACCAGTGACAGGTGGACACAGTGACAGGCGGACACCAGTGACAGGCGGACCCAGTGACAGGTGGACACCAGTGACAGGCAGACACAGTGACAGGCAGACACAGTGAAAGGCAGACACCAGTGAAAGGTGGACACAGTGATAGGTGGACACCAGTGACAGGCAGAAACAGTGACAGGCAGACACAGTGACAGGTGGACACAGTGACAGGTGGACACAGTGACAGGCAGACACCAGTGACAGGTGGACACAGTGACAGGCGGACACCAGTGACAGGTGGACCCAGTGACAGGTGGACACCAGTGACAGGCAGACACAGTGACAGGCAGACACAGTGAAAGGCAGACACCAGTGAAAGGTGGACACAGTGATAGGTGGACACCAGTGACAGGCAGAAACAGTGACAGGCAGACACAGTGACAGGTGGACACAGTGACAGGTGGACACAGTGACAGGCAGACACAGTGACAGGCGGACCCAGTGACAGGTGGACACCAGTGACAGGCAGCCAGGGAAAGTGGCGGACAAAGGACCTCGTGCTGAGGTGCATTCAGTGTGAAGCTCAAAGCCAGCAGAGTGAGTGTGTGGGCTGTGGCTGCCTGGGAGAGGCACAGAGAGCTGGCTGGCCTCCCTCCTGTGCTGGCCCCTTGCAGAGCAGCCCTGAGGGACATTGGGATCAGGCCATTCACATCAGGACATGCGGGGAGTGTGTGGCCTTGCTGCTTCCTGATTTAGAGCTGAGCCTCAGTTCACTGTCCAGGGAAGAGAAAGGTCCTTTCAGCTGAGGAGGCCACTGGCCAGCATTGTCTCCAAGGGGAAGGTCTTGACCTCTGCAAAGACAATGGCCTTGAAAGGCAGACGATGAAGGGGCAGGTATCCCCCAGCGATGCCCTTCCTACAAGTGCAGGCCGAATGCTCCAGGAGGGCATCCCAACCGAGGCCTCTACAACCCCCAGGAGACTCGGTCCCCTCTGGCTGGCAGGATCTGGGAGCCTTTTCTCTGTGTGCTACCATAAGAACAGTGGGGGCGGGGTGTGCGGAGTGCTCTGGTCACTGATTCTTCATTCGCAGGAGCACCCCAACCTGCTCATGCCTCTCTGAATGATGGGAAGAGAAGGAAAACCTGAAGGCCATTATAAAGTCAGATATCTTTGGAGAAAAGGTTCAGAAACATCAAGAAAATGATGGCAAGTTCTCACACATCAGAGGACCTGGGCCACACCTAAGCCCAGTGCGAGGAGGTGTCAGCCCTGGGGACTGCCTTTTTCTTAAAGCCCAGTGTCCCTCCGGCAGGGGAGGTGGCTTACAGGTGGCAGCAGGAGTGTGATGAGGCTCTGGCTAGGATCAGGCCCCACAAGCTTCCACAGTCAAAGAAGACAAGCCAAGAGCAAAGAACTTGGACGCTGGGTGCCGCCAGGGTCTGTGTCAGCCCCAGGATACCTTTGTGCAGAGGAAAAGCTTCTGACACACACAACCCCATGGCTCATGGCTTGGCTAGCAGAGCATTGGCTAGATTTCCGCTCCTCTGAGCAAATCACGGCCTGTTAGAGATGCTAGGAAAATTTGGGTGGGCCAATCGCCCTATAGCTGTTTTCTAATCCAGGTAGCAGTTGAGACCAATCATTCCTAAGAGGGTGGGCCAACAGCCCTTGATCCCCTTCCACTGCCTACTTGTCCCCCACAGGCCACAGTTCTCTACTCAGAGGTGAGAGGGGTCTGCAGTGATGAGCCAGGGAGACAGGGCTCAGAACTCAGCCGCTGTCCCTCTGTTCATTCTTGTAACAACTGAGCAAACTGGGAGGCTGTTTAAATGACCCAGGTTGCATGAAATCGCCTTCCCCTTTACTACCTAGCTGGGCTGAGATCTATTAGGAAGCTATGTTTTTATTTTATTGTATTCGTTTTGCATTTTCAAGAGGTGCAGGCCTCCCACAGAAGGAGGCTGTGAGGGTGGCTGGAGTTGCAGAATGGCCTGGTTGGGCTGATGCCCTGTCATTATTAGTAGCACTCTGTCTACTCAGGGTGCCTCCCTCCCTGAGGGCGGTAGGTGCGTGCTCCGCTACCACAGGTGATCTGGGGAGTGGCGCCTACCTCGTGGGGTAGCGCCCACACAGCGCCCATGTGGTGCTAGGCCTTCGAGGGCCGAGAGCCCCTCCGGACTGGGGACTCCGGCAGGAAGAGGAATGAGGGAGAGGGAAGAACTAGCCTTCTAGACAGGAAGGCTGGCTCTGCACCCATCACCTTCTGTGGCATAACCATTGACTGCAAAACCTAGCACTTTACAGAAAAATAAATGCATTTCACCGCGTCCACGGGGCAGGACCTGAGAGTGGCCTTGCTGGCGGTCCTGTCAGGGAGCAGTGACAGGCTGGCTGCCACCCAGAAGGCTTGCCTGGCGTGGCCAATCTGCTGCCATGATGGCCATGCACTCGCCCATCTGCAGGTGCTCCTCACACAGCCCAGGCCCAGGCCCAGGCCCAGGCCCGCGTGGGGTCCTCACACAGGTGATGCAAAGAGGGAGAGTAGAAACTCCAGTGACTCTAATGACTTAGCCAGAAAGTCCCACTGCATCGCTCCTGCAATATTTTACTGGTCCCATGAGCCAGCCCTCTGGAAACATGTGAACACCAAGAGGTAAGGGGAGTGGGGCCCCCTGGGAGGCTGCCACCAGGGGGCATGCGGCACCGAGGCTGAGCCGAGCACGCTGGGAGCACCAGCGAATGGGCAGCTGTCCAGGAGGTGTACTGCCACCCACCATCCCAGCTGGAGGTCCCCGCCAGCCGCCGCCCAGTCGTCCGGGACACTTCAGCCCTGCCCATTGCTGAATGTGCGAGCAAAGCGGGCGCAGTTGGTCAGGCATCATCCTAGTGCACCAAGGTTGTGGGTTTGAGGCCTGGCCAGGGTTAGGGCACATCCAAGAATGATGGAAAATGCAGAAATAAGCGGGACAACGGTGGATGCCTCTCTCTCTGAAGTGAATACCTTTAAGAAAAGCAACGCGGGAGCACTTGCTCTTGTGGCAGGAGAAGCGCCGTCTATGATGGCTGTGCCTTACCTGGGCTGATGGTCACCACTTTCCAAAAGTACATCCAGGGAAAGACACCAAACAGTCTGAAAGTCATTCTCCTTCCTACTTAAGGACATTCTTCTCATTTAAAGAACGAAGCGCCACATATAATTTTTAAAAGATCGGAGAGCATCTAATGATACACTCTCAGAGCTCTCCGGCACCGTGTGCCCAGGAGTCTGTCCCGCAGGTGCTATCAGCCACCAGGGCCCGGGCTGCTGTGCCCGCTGCCTGCTGCCCGCTGTGCCCACTGCCCTGTCAGGAACTGAAAGCTGGTTCAGGGGAGGCGTGGCTGTGTGGGTTTTGGAGTCACAGCCGACGTAGGTTTACTCTGAGACCCTAGTGTTACGCCCAGACTTCGTGATCCCCAAGGACCACCAGGGAGCCGAGTCCGATGCAAAAACAAAAGAGCCTTTTCCATGCTAGCATGGGCTCTGTCCCACTCACGCCGACAGCATGGCGGAAGAGAGCGAATTTCGCCAAGCCCTGGGGTTTTACTCCGGTGGTGATGTCACTGCTTTGGCTGACCCTGATTGGGCTAGGGTCCAGTTAATGGAGGATAACTCCGCCCTGCCCCACAGTGGAGTCAGGAGTTTTATCCTCACCCCGCCCTGCCCTCTCACCTAGAAACACTCACCTTGTTCTAGATTTTCCTCCACTCTTAGCGAGTGTGGCAGGCACTGCTGCCCTGGTTTTGAAGCTTCCTGATGGAAAGGGCGCGCACGTCCCTTTAAGGAAAGCTCCTCCAGGCTCCACGTCATTGCTGGGACTCCCCCAGGACGGCCTGTGGACGGTGGGGGCGCAGCAGGTCCATGTGGTCATCTCACTGCAACCCTGTAACCCTGCCGGGGAGTGTGGGGGTCTGTTCCTCTGTTTTCCACGACCCGCACAGAAAATGACAGGTTCCTGAGTGGAGGAGATGGGGATTAAGAAATTAAAGAAAAAAAAGAGACCAAGACATAGAAATAGATTCAAGCTGGGACCCAGGTGGGGGGCTGTCACTCTGATGGAGACAGTCACACCCACCACGGACAGCACAGCGCATTTATTGATTTCCAGAGGGGGTTTAAGGTCAAAGGAGTTTTGGGTGTGCCCAGGTCCCATTCATTCCCTCATTCCTGGGATTTAGCATATCAAGACCTGGGTGAGTCAAGGTCCTATTCGTTTCTCATTCCCAGCACAAGGATAAAGATAGGAAAACGATACTGATAACAGTCTCCCACATCTTGGGGGAAACATGTTCCATGGGCGTGGCTCTGCCTATGCCTTGAGTTCAGCTGGTGACAATGAAAGGTCATCATGTGCATTCCCAGGGGCCCTCTACAGGGAGCACACTGATTCCCTTCCCTCGGGGCGTGCATTTGCCCCGTCTGCGGTTTTCTCCGCCTCTGGCTCCCCTAATCCCTGTGAGGCCTGTCTCCCAGGCCCGGGTGAGGATGCACTGGGGCTGCCCTTTCCTGGGGTCCCACCTGGTGCCCGAGCTGCTGGGACAGCTCCGCCACCACAACCCCAACCAGGAGTAAGTGGTTGGCAAAGAAGTCTCTCCCTTGTGTTTATTCATTTTCCTGAAATGTGCGTATAGCTCACATTTATTCCAGTGTCAAATATTAGAAGTACTTGTGGTTTCATTAAGGTTTGGTCGTGTTTTTGTGATCAGAAATATGACAGGAACTTAACTCTTGTCTATCTCCAGCAGGCTATGAAATATGGTAGCACTCATACTTGGGTAAAAACTGCTGTTTGAATTTTAACCTTGCTATCTGACTTCGACCTTCGATTACTTGCTTGAACAATAGGGTAGTTGCAGGAGATTGACTCCCACTGACTCAGTGGCTTCGGGGGTAGAAACTGTAGATAACCTTTAGTTCTGCTTTTGTATTATGGGCCACATTCGTCAAGCAGGGTGTGACTGGGAACCAACCTGCAGGCTGTCCCCAGTCTTTAGAATTTAGTCCTGAGGGGCCAATCAGGGTTAGCCAAGGCAGTGACATCACCGACCTGAGTAAAACCCCTGGACTGGGCGAAATTAGCTCTCTTCCGCCATGCTGCCGGCATGAGTGGGATAGCCCATGCTAGCAATGAGATGGCTCTTTTGTTTATTGCATCGGACTCGGCTCCCTGGTGGTCCTTGGGGATCATGACTGGAATCCCCAGCCAGGACCATGAGGGACCCCCATTCCGAAGAGCCTGACTGGCCGCAGTAGGTGTGTGTTTGTCTGTGTTTTTGTGTGAGCGCTCTGGAGGGACTGCCCCTTCATCTGGGCTCTTACCTGGGTGTTTACCGGCTGCTGCGTCAGCCATGGTTTGAGTCCAGATTCGAATCTGTAATAAATTCTAGCATGCTTAATCAAATTGGCTCCGGTGGTCCATCTCTTGGGGACTCGCTTCGTAACAGGCTACAGTGCAGTTGGCTCCTTATCCGCTGTTTTGTTCAGTCAGCTGCCAAGAACATGCCAGTGACAGTAAGTCAGAGCTCACTGCTGCTGGAGTCACCACAGACTGTCAGCATCCTGGCGCCTCAGAACTGGCCTGGAGGAAGACGGATCCCACGTCAGACCAGCACATAAATGCCATATGCGCATGCCCAGAGCCAGAATCACTTTACATCTTATATCTCCTATGTCCTCTTTCTCTTTTCCCATGTTTATGACAGATATACAATGCCAACTATTGAGGCAATGAGAACACACCGTTTTCTGTGTTAACCCCCATCGGGGATGCTCCTCTGGGCCAGCCACGGGCTCCCGGCGTCTCCACGGGGTCCCACGCCCGGCAGGAGTCCCGTTCACTCCGTTTCAGAGGAGACTGCTGTCTGACGGCCGTGCACCCGCTCCGGCCACAGGAGAAGCGCACACCTGTGGGCTGGCCTCAGCCGCGCCGCTGTGGGCGCCAGTGCCAGCTCTCGGCTTTCAGTTGCCCTGGAGTCTATTTTGACAGCAGCTGGAACCGAACCTCCGTTGCAGGTCCTATGACCTGAAATGGCGAACGGAAAAGGAACAAAAACAGCGTGAAACCTGCTCAGAACCTGCCTGAGGCGAGGAGGGGAGTCTGCGGAACGAGAAGCCAGCTGGACTGAGCGGCTCCTCAAGCAAGGGGGGGAGGTTTGAACCCACTAAATTGGATGATTATTTCAATTATCTAATTAGTAAAGATTATAGCTGAACAAAGGGAAGAGAACTTCCAAAGTGATTTAAAAAGGTGGCCCAGCGAGCTCTTTTTCTTTCGTCCCTTCTTTGCACACCCGCCCTCCTGTCTTTCCTTTCTTCTTATTCGATTTGTCTGGTCCCAGGTCAGCAAAAGGAAAACTACACATTTCCTGTCATTTACACCGAGGTCCCCAACCCACACACTTAAACAATAAATCCATCACCAATATTTAAAAGCCCAAGATTTCACACGGAAGCCCAGATCTCGGGCTACATTTGAAAATTCCTGTCTGACAGCAGAGTCCACAGCGTCCGAGCTTGGATTCAAAACGTCTAACCCGTGCCGCCTGCTGCCCGGGCTGCCTGCCCTTGTCCCTCCGTCCCGGCCTCCTGCCCGCTGTCTCCCTGACGCTGAGGGGAAGGTCGCCCGCTGTTTGAAATCACACTTGCCTGCCCCTACGATGAAGAGGGGACAGAGGTGTCCTCAGCCGCGGCATTGGGCTCTCAGTCACATGACCGGCCTGGCCTCCCTGTGGGCGTGCGGGGACTGGGTTCTGTCATGCAACCAGTCTGGGCGGAACCTGGGGTTGAGCACAGAGCGCAGAGCCGTGAGGACAGGCTGTGGTGCGGAGGGTCCCAGGTTCAATGCTGACTTGATTACTTACCAGCTGTGTGACCTGCTCCATTTTCTGATTTCTAAATGAGGAAATTCAGAAATTGTCTAAATACAGGCATTTACTACCTAGTGACATTGAAGTCATCGAGGAACCGAATATACATGGTGGTACCACAGAGCCGAGACCAAGGCCGTGTCTCATGCAGCGGGGAAGGCGGCGGGCTGCTGGCTGTGGAGTCTGGAGCTGGTGAGACCTGAAGCTGCAGGGCTCGGTTTGAAGCCCAGGATTTTCATTTACAGCGAACTCCCCCTCTCCCGGCTGGAAGCACTGGGGCAGAGTGGAAAAGGGGCGGGAGGGGTCTTCAATTGGCCCCCCAAACCAAAATGGCCGTTTTCCCTGAGAGGCCCGGCCCTCCTGGCAGTCACCGCTCTGGAGAGGACCCCGTCGGCCAGCCCCCACTCGTCCTCAGGAGCCGCCTGTCTGGAGCTTCGCCGAGGAGGTGGCCGAGGCCAAGCCTGGCAGAGCGGCCTCAGGAGCAGAGCCATGGAGCTCAGTCCCAGCTGGCCCCCCCGGGCTGCCTGGGGTTCTGCCAGCAAGCCAAGGCAGAGCCGCTTCCGGGCACTCTTGGGGCACGTCTCTGGGACAGTGAACACCCCTCACTCTCCCGAATCTGAGCAGCGTCCCCCTCACCGAGACCGAGGCCTGGATGCCCAGCTCTGCCCAGCGCCCTCTCAGAGCCAGGCTTTGAGTGATTGAGGCCGACCCCTGACCCAGACCCTGGTCTGACCCTGACCCTGACCCTGAGCCTGACCCTGACCCTCACCCTGACCCTCACCCTGACCGGCCTCAGGCAGAGGCGGAGCCTGGGGGCGGGAAGGGTGCTGACCCTGAGTGCGGCCTGGCCCCTCCGCAGGTGCCACGTCCTGAGGAGCCGTGCCAGGGAGCGGTGCTGACTGGGGCATTCTGGGTGCCTTGGAGCCCGGGGGAGCAGACAGCAGCTGCCATCGCCCCTCGGAAGAGCAGGGTCCACAGAGCGCACCCAGGAGGCGTGAGCTCTGCCGAGACCACGCCACTTCCCCTCCTGGCCTCCCGTCTCTCTTACTGATCGGTTTGTTATTGCTTCAGTCTCTTTCATAGAGGAATTCCTCATTTCCTTTTCTTTTCCTATTTTTATTAGTTCTGCTTTCTCTTAATTTTTCCTTTTCTTATTTTTTGTCTATCAGCTTTCTCCTCTATTTTCCTTTATATAATCACTAGTGACCCAGTGCACGGATTCATGCACACTGAAAGGAAATTATTATTATAGAAGGTGGTCAGCGGGGCAGGACTGGGAGGGACGGGTGGGACATGACCTGGAGCCCACCTCCCTCGGTCCCCCGCCAGCCGCACCCGGGGTGGCGCCCTGGCTCCAAGGGCATCTGCGGAGTGAGTGGGGTCCCTCCCGCAGGTGGGGTCCCGGGGCCTGGCCTGCGGGGACTGAACCAAAACTGGCTCTCCGACATCCCCCGAGGGGTCCCGGAGTGCAAGAGGGCACTCTGTCAAATGCTGTAGTACAGGGTGTGGAACGCAAACACAAGTATGCAGTAAACCAGGTTCGGGGTGACAGCATCCCACCAATGACATACCTACAGCCCAAGGTGGAATCATACAGCCCCACGAGGAACCCGACTCCCTCCTCTCTGGTTTCTGGATGTGTCACTCAAGAATCATCCATCACTGCAGCTCAGCAGGTCCTGCATTGAGCATCTGCCCCCTGGTGGTCAGTGTATGTCATAGCTACCGGTTGGATAAACACTTAGCAAATTAGCCTTTTATACTTATAGAGGTCTGGTGCATGAAATTCGTGCATGGGAGGGGGTCCCTCAACTTGGCCTTCACTCTCTCCAAATTTGGGACCCCTCCAGACTTCTGGCTCCTAACCTCTCACCTCCCTGCCAGCCTGATCCTTTTAACTGCTCTTCCCTGCTGTCCTGATCCCCCCTAACTGCTCTCCCCTGATGGTCTGATCCCCCAAACTGCTCTCCCCTGCCTGCCTGGTTGCCTCTAACTGCCTCTGCCTCAGCCCTGCAACCATGGCTTTGTCCAGAAGAACATCCAGAAGGTCGTTTGGAAGATGTACAGTCTAATTAGTATATTACCCTTTTATTAGTATAGACTAGAGGCCCAGTGTATGAAAATTTATGCACGGGGGGGGGATTGGGGGGGAGATGAAGGGGTCCCTCAGCCCACCCTGCACCCTTTCCAATCTGGGACCCCTCGAGGGATGTCCAACTGCCAGTTTAGGCCCAATCTGACATCCCTTTCACAATCCAGGACTGCTGGCTCCTAACTGCTTGCCTGCCTGCCTTCCTGATTGCCCCTAACCACTTCTGCTTGCCAGCCTGATCACCCCCTAACCACTCCCATGCCAGCCTGATTGATGTCTAACTTCCTCCTTGCAAGCGTGTTCCCCCCAACTTCCCTCCTCTGCTGGCTTGGACACCCCTAACTGCCTTCTCCTACAGCACATGTGTCAAACACAAGGCCCGTGGGCCAAATCCGTCCCGCCAGGCCTTGCAATGTGGCCAGCACCGCGCTGTCATCACTGCACTCCGCTGCGTTTCCATCACAATGACAGTTTATGACTGTTCAGTAAACCATTCGGCCCGCGATTTAGGCTGGATTTTAGATTTTGGCCCCTTCTCTGATTGAGTTCGACACCCCTATCCTACAGGGTTGGTGCCTCCCAACTGCCCTCCCTTGCTTGCCTGATCACCCACAACTGCCTTCCCTTGCAGGCCTGGCCCCTCACAACTGCCCTCACCTGCTGGCCATCTTGTGGTGGCCATCTTGTGTCCACATGGGGGCAGGATCTTTGACCACTTGGGGGCAGCCATCTTGTGTGTTGGAGTGATGGTCAATCTGCATATAGCTCTTTTATTAGATAGGATAGAGGCCTGGTGCATGGGTGGGGACCAGCTGGTTTGCCCTGAAGGGTGTCCCAGATCAGGCAGGGTGGGGGTTCCCTTGGGGCATGGGACAGCCTGGGCGAGGGGCTTGTGCTGGTTTGCAGACCAGCCATGCTCCCTGGCAACCCAAGCAGAGAATTTATTTACCTTCTACAATTGAAACTTTGTAGCTGGAATCTATTTACCTTCTATAATTGAAACTTTGTACCCTGGAGTGGAGGCCTAGGTGGGTCAGGGCTGCAGAAGCTTGGCTTCCTCTATCACTGGGGGCAACCCTAGCCTCTCCCCTGCTATCTGTGGCCACAGCCATCTTGGTTGGGTTTAATTTGAATACTCGCTCTGATTGGCTGGTGGGCTTGGCTTGTGGGTGTAGTGGAATGATGGTTAATTTTCATATTACTTTTTTATTAGGTAGGATGCCACCTTGTGCTAAAAATGCTGGTTGTTCCCAGATATTTCTATCATGGAAGGGGAGCCCTCAGTAGCATCCTGGGTTCTGACCAGGGTTTATGCACTTGTGTTTTATCTCAGCAGATGAGATTCCTAGAAGAAGACTCTTGGGTGTACCTTGACTATTTCTATCAATTTTGCCAAATCATCCTCCAAAAATGGTGAATCACTTTAAACTCCTACCAGCAACCATGCATGTGTGTGCCCTCTGTCCTACTTTGATGCCAATATTTGATTTCCCCCTAGAAGCTTCCCTCCCATCAGCCGGGACTGATTGGCACTTGAGCCAGCCTCACTGTTCAGCTGGGGACTTTATTTCCTGAGACAGAATTATGGAGGAGGAGCATAGTTTTCTTTTACCTTTCTGAGTTCTTAGTGGAGGCCCTTGTAATGAAAGACAGATCACCAAGAGAAAAACAAAAGTCCACTAACATGTGTACCTCGTGTATATGTGGGAGATCCCAGGGAAAAATGAGTAACTTCCCAAGGTGGCTTAGAGTGCAGATTTAAATACCTTCTTCCTAGGGAAAGGGAGGGAGGATGTGGCCTCTTAGAGGAGAATAGGTGATTTTTAGGAAAGATGAATGGGGGTGTGGAGAAATAGTTTGTAAAAAAGTTTGGGTGTGTGTCAACTTCTACTCTCCTGTCCTGTGACAGGAATCAGTCTTCTCTGCCTGATGACACTTCTCTGTCAAAGAGACCTAAGACTTTTTTAAAAAAATATATATTTTATTGATTTTTTACAGAGAGGAAGGGAGAGAGATAGAGAGCTAGAAACGTCGATGCAAGAGAAACATTGACCAGCTGCCTCTTGCACACCCCCTACTGGGGATGTGCCCGCAACCAACGTACATGCCTGACAAGAACCGAACCCGGGACCTTTCAGTTTGCAGACCGATGCTCTACCACTGAGCCTGAGCAAACCTGTTTTGGCGAGACCTAAGACTTTTAAGCTCCTTTTGAGGGGTCCAATTTTAGGCAGATCAGGAGACTTCAGTGAAATCCTCTGCATGCATTTGCTGTTTTTCAAGCATTTGCAGCTTAAGATCTTCAATATAACAACATGGCAATATTGGGGTGGCATGTTCTCTGACCTTCAGAATAAGCCCAAAAAAGCTTGTTTCTTCTCTTAGATGATTTGCCACAGTAATGTTACTCCCTGGACACAGTATTTTGGCCAGGCCTTCCTGAGACTGGTCATAACATACCCTGCACTTGTAGAAGGTGTGGGCCACATCACTGAGTAAATCAGGGTCATTTTCTCATCTTGAGAAAAGGGAGATAAAGTTATGGTAGTTTATCTCCCTTTCCACAGGTTTCCTGCGGGTTGTGTCTTGCTGCAGCCCCGGTGGCCCCAGCGCCTCTGTGGCCACAAGGCTTTGGGCTTCTGTGTCTCTGCACCTCCAACCCCAGTGCTGCTGTGGCCGCGGGGCTAGGGGCAGCTGGGTGCTGGGCCCCCCTGCAGGCTGTGTCTCTGCTCCTCTGGTCCCCATGGCAGCGCGACAAAGCAGCCCTTTGTGGGTGGGGTGGGGTGGAAAGCTTGTGTCGTTGCCATGGTGACGATGTAAGCATCCCATCCCAGCAGCCACCATCTTTGTTGCAGACTGATTGTCAATTTGCATATTCACTCTTTGTTATTATAGATAGGGCGAGAGGCCCAGTGCATGAAATCTGTGCACAGGAGTGTGTGTCCCTCAGCCCAGCCTGAATCCTCTCCAATCTGGGACCCCTTGGGGGATGTCCAAATTCTGATTTAGGCATGATCCCACAGGGATTGGGCCTAAACTGCTGGCTCCTAACTGCTTGCCTGCCTGATTGATGCCTGACTGCTCCCCTGCCAACCTGATTGCTCCCCACTGCCCTTCCCTGCCAGCCTGGTCACCCCCAACTTCTCATCCCTGCTGGTCTGGTTGCCCCCAACTGCCCTCCCCTTCTGTCTCTGTTGCTCCCAACTGCCCTCCACTGCCAGCCATCTTGTGGTGGCCATCTTGGGATGATGTCATGTGTGAGTGTGACACCACCTAGGCTTTTATTACATAGAACATTTTCTACCTCTTTTCTTTTATAGCATTTAATTCCCCTATTCTTTTTTTAAAATATATTTTTTATTGATTTCAGAAAAGAAGAGAGAGAACAATATCAATAATGAGAGAGAATCATTGATTGGCTGCCTCCTGTGAGGAGGCTAAAAGGGGTAATTCCAATGTAACCCTCATATTTGGGGAATAGTGATCTGAATCCACACCAGCAAGCTCAGTGTACACTCCTGATAACCTATAATTAAGTCACTATCTCCTTCCCAGACACTGGGCTTGCAGAACCTGTTACAGAGGCCATTGGGCTGTGGACAGTGCACTGCCCGGAGGTGGGTTATTAACGCGGGCACCAGGCCAGACCCTCAGATATGGCCTGGAGACCCCTAACACCTGGGGCTTTCTTGCAAGGCCCTCTAAAAGGACCGGAAGCATAATCCATGTTTGCAGGACAGACCACAGGGAGGGAGGTATAAGGGAGGGCCCATCCTTCGCTCAGATTTGGAAGGCTGTTCCCTGAGTCTGCCGGCGTATTAAACAGTGTCCCTCCATTTCTTTGAATGAAGTGTCTTGATTTTCTTTGGTCTTTTGCAACAGCTGGTTCCCTGATACCAGGAAACCAACTGCACTTGGCTTTTTTGGCCTCCAGTGAGGGGACAGGGCTTGGGGCTGGGGGTGCGGGATAAGCCTCCGGAAGGCCTGCCCTGCTGATTTTAGCAGAATTGAACAGGGGGACTCCTGGCACTCCCAGACCTCAGTCTAGGACCTGGCCAGCATCTGGAGAAAGTGGACGGCCACTTCTGGGCCTGTCGACAGAATCGGTGACGTAGGGGCCCCAGTCAGTCAGGCCCACTCCAGTGAGTGGAAGGGGGAGCTTGATCACCTCCCCGGAAGTCATAGGACTTCATCAGATAAACTGGTCAGGAATAAGGAATCGGGTGGGTGGACTGTGTTTTTAAACTCCAAGTGACTTTCTGGTGAAAGCATGTGAGTGTGGAGGGAGAGGGCCTGCCCTCTCTTATCCTTTGTGTGGCTCCACGACCTTGGTTACGGAGTCCGAGTGGGCCCCAACCTGCGGTTCCACGATTCGTCATATGACATAACTGTGACTCACCCCCACGTGGAGTGACCAGGCCCGGGTTTATACGGGTGCACCTTAGCTAAGATGAATCTAACCTCCTAAGGGCCAGGTGGGCATCTGAGTGAGGATCTGTGAAAACAGGTCACCCCTTTCCTTGTCTGTCTCTCGCCACCAATAATCATGGTTCTCAATTGCACATTGAAAAATTCGAAAAGGGTTTCAATGGGGTTAAAATGAACCCCAAAACACTGAGGAAATTCTGTGAAGTGGAATGGCCAGCCTCCATGGTCGGCTGGCCTTCGGAAGGCTCCCTAGAAAAGGGACTGGTCAGGGCGGTCTGGAATGTAGTCACGAAAGATCCCGGACACTCAGATCAGTTTCCCTACATGGACAGCTGGTTAGCACTTGCTCAGACCTTGCCGCCTTGGGTCCGGTTCTGTGTGGGTAACAAGGGACAGAGTAAGCTTTTAACAGCAGGAGTGAAGAGGCACGCAGGGCAGGTGCAGGCTAAGGAAAAGCAGGCAGGAGAGGAGAAATCAGAAGAGAAGCAGGCAGGAGAAAATAAACAGGTCCCTCAGAAGGGAACCCAACCCCGTTCTGCCAGGACCCCTGAGGAAGTCCCACCAGTGTTACCACTTCCATATGAGCCACAGGCACACCAAGTGCTCCCCCGCTGGTCAGGAAGGTCAGGAAAGTCTGGAAACACCGCCCCCCTCCACCTCCCCTCCACCGGGCTCTCCAGAGCCAGGTGGGCGGCGCTTGTGTTCAGCGGATCAAGGGCCCAAACCACAACCGGCATGACAGATGCCTTTCAGGGAGATTCAAGGTGCCCAAGTGCTTGGTGAAGATGGGACCTTGCAGGAGGGAAGGCCAGTCTATTATTATCAGCCCTTTACCACAAGTGACATCCTGAATTGGAAACATCATTGCTAGAGAGTGGGAATTTTTGAGCAGAGTTGTCAGTGCTGACACCAGGCCAGGCCTTGAGATACGGTCTCATGGGCCCTTCCCAGCATGTAGTCCTTCTTTCAAAGTCTGCCAGCTTTCTGAAGAACAGGATGACCCTGTGAACAACATGGTTGTCAATGGCACGACTCTGACATTGCTAGGGAAAAACTGTTTTGTCTTGGGTTACTTGTTCTGCAAAAACAGGGTGTGGTTAATGGGCTTAAGAGTGGTCCTACACAAAGGGTCACTGCTGCTCTCTGGACTCCCAGAGTGGAGAAAGGCAGAGTAGTTGCCCAGTGGCTGGCCGGCCAACTAATAAAGGTTCCCTAAATTTTGATTTGGTCTGGGCTCCAGTGGTCATTCACTCACCTTCGCTCCACAACAATCACACCCCAGTTTATTCTAAAAAACCTCAGGCCATGATAGACCTCCTAGAAACAACTTTCCAGACCCAGAAACCCACCTGGGTGGACTGCAAGCAGCTCCTTTTCACATTCTTTAACCCTGAGGAGTGCATGAGAGTAGTGTCAGAGGTGCAGAAGTGGCTCCAGACCCAGGGCCTGGCAAGATATTAGATATAGACAGATGGGCCTTCCCAGATGATGAACCCAATTGGAACCCAAACTCAGAAGATGGAAGGACTGGGCTAGAAAGATATCAGTTGGCCTTCCTCCAGGGGGTCAGGGCCGGAGCCAAGAAGCCCACCAACATGGCTAAAATCTCTGAAGTTTTCCCAAAGCCTGACAAAAGCCCAGCAGCTTTCTAAGAGAGAATGTGAGGCATACAGAACCTACACTCCCTTTAACCCTAAGGCCCTGGAAAATCAGACCATGGTAAACGCCGCTTTTGTAGGCCAAGCCCAGCTCGATATCAGGAGAAAATTACAGAAGCTGGAAGGGTTTCCAGGAAAGAATGCCACTGAACTGCTGGAGATAGCCAACAAGGTTTTCATCAACAGAGACAGCGTGGCAAGGAGGGAGGAAGAAAAAAAATACAAAGAAGGGTCAATATAACAGCAGCAGCTTTTAGAGTCTCAGCTCCCAGACAGATCAGAAAGGGAAGCAAGAATACAGATGGGAGAGGAAGAGCGAGCCTGAGACAGACCAGAGTGCCTATTGTAAGGAGACAGGGCACTGGAAGAATGAATGTCCCAAACAGCAAGGTAAGAAAGCTGGGCCTCCTTTTCTGCCCGGGCGCTATCAACCAGAGCCACCTGAAGCAGATCTCATTGGGCTAGAGATGGCTAATTCCGACTAGGACAGACCGGGCTCTTTTCAGCTGGGCCCCCACGAGCCCATGGTCAGAATGAAAATCAGGGGCCAGAGTGTGGACTTTATGGTTGATATGGGAGCGGAGCACTCAGTGGTCACTCAGAAAGTAGCTCCTCTCTCAGGAAAGGAGGTCGCCATTATTGGAGATACTGGGGACCAGACCCGTAGAACATTCTGCTGCCCTCGTCAATGCCAAATTGGAGGTCATCAACTAATTCATGAAATTCTGTACTTGCCAGACTGCCCAGAGCCTCTAATAGGTAGAGACCTTTTAGCCAAAATGGGGGCAGAAATCACTTTTGCTCCAGATGGTTCAGCACAGCTTCACCTAAGTGAGCGGATCTCCCAATGATCCTGTCCTTAGCAGTGCCCCGGGAGGAAGAATGGAGACTTTATATCCTCCAATTAAAGGCCTCACCTTTAGAGCCTGAATTAGAGAAGGAATTCCCACTGGTCTGGGCAGAAGGGAATCCTCCAGGCCTGGCTAAGGACCATGCCCAGTGCTAGTCGAGTTAAAGCCTGGGGCACAGCCTGTTAAAATCTGCCAATATCCAATTCCAAGAGAAGCATGCCTAGGTATCCAGGTCCACTTAGACCGGCTGCTTCAGTGGGGACTTGTTAAACGATGCAGGTCTCCATGGAACACACCTCTCGTGCCTGTCAAAAAGCCTGGGGCTAATGACTACAGGATCTACGGGCTGTTAATGAGGCTGTTATAACCCTGTATTCAGCACTGCCGAACCCCTACACTCTTCTGAACCTCTATACTACATCCCATCAGAGGCGGAATGGTTTACATGCCTAGATCTGAAAGATGCCTTTTTCTGCCTTAGATTAGCTCCTTCCAGCCAGCCTCTTTTCACTTTTGAGAGGGAAAACCCAACTATAGGGGCCAAGGAGCATTTCACCTGGACCAGACTGCCACAAGGGTTCAAGAACTCCTCTACTCTCTTTAGTGAAGCACTAGCATCTGATCTAAGTTCCCAGGACAGGACTTGGGGTGTGTTCTACTCCAGTTTGTAGACGACCTCCTACACGCCAACACCACATGAGCTCAGTGTTGGGAGGGAACACGAGCCCTTCTGAGACTACTAACTGAAACAGGTTATTGAGTGTCTAAGAAAAAGGCATATATTTTTTCAGAAAGAAGTCAAGTATCTAGGCTTTTGGATCATCCAGGGGAAGTGAAGACGGGACTGAAAGGAAGCAGGCAATATGTGCCATCCCAGTCCCTAACAACTGGCGGCAGGTTCAGGAATTCCTGGGAACGGCAGGGTTCTGTCGAATTTGGATCCCAGGGTTTTCAGACCTGGGTAAACCTCTCTATGAAGCTTTAAAAGGGGAAGAGAAGGCACCTATCAACTGGGGTCCCACAAAGGGGCAGCACTGGCTGACTCATGCTGGAATCAAGGCTTGTAAAGTGAGAACCAGTAAGAACACTTAACCACCTTTCTATACATCGCTGATGGGGCCCTGAACATGATGGCCTGGAAGACCTAGAGGAGGTTTACCCCAGCCAGCCAGATCTAGCCCATAGGCCCCTGCCAAACCTGTACTTGGTATTGTTCACAGACAGCAGCAGCTTCTTAGATGAAGCAAAAAGACAAGCCAGGTATGCAGTAGTATCAAACTTTGAGACAACTGAGGCACAGGCCCTGCCTGAAGGATGGTCAGCACAGAGGGCAGAACTTTGGGCCCTTGCCAGAGCCCTAGGATAAGCGTGCCTACATCTACACTGACTCACGCTATGCCTTTGCTACCCTGCATGTCCATAGGGTTATATATAAGGAAAGGGGGCTCTTGACGGCCAGAGGGAAGGAATCAAATATCAGAATGAGATCTTAAAGTTACTAGAAGCAGTCTGGGAGCCCAAGGAAATAGCCGTCATCCATTGCAAAGGTCACCAGAAAGGGAAAGACTCAGTGTCAGAAGGAAACCAGCGTGCTGATGCCGCAGCCCAGCTGGCTGCTAAAGAACAAGTGGCACCAGCACGGGTCATGTTGGCCCCAAAATTACCTGAACCTCCGAAATACAGTCTCCAGGAAGAGGAATGGGCTAAGCAAGAAGCGGGTAAGAGGATGAGGAAGGTTGGTGGATACTCCAGATCATAGGGTCCATGTCCCCGAACAGTTATCCCATAAGGTAGTACTCCAGCAGCATGAATTCACTCATTTAGGAAAGATGCCCTAGAAGCTTTGTAAGGCAGGTACTACCCGATTGCCTGTCTTCCCTCTTTGTGTGCCTCAGTTTCTCAGTGTTGCCTCCTCTGTGCACAGAATAATGCCAAACAGGGTCCTATGGAACAGAGAGGAGTTCAGCACTGTGGGCAAGCTCCTTTTGAGGACTTAGAAGTAGATTTTACAGAAATAGGGCCTAGCAGCGGGAATAAATACCTGTAGTCTTTGTTTGCACCTTTTCAGGCTGGGTCGAGGCTTATCCCACTCACACTGAAAGGTGAGAGAAGTCACTAAGACATAGCCGAAGGACATAATTCCAAGGTATGGAATGCCTCTGACCAGAGGGTCTGATAATGGCCCAGCCTTTGTAGCAGAAATAGTACAACAGGTAGCTAAGGCTTTAGGAATTAGATGGAACCTACATACAGCTTACAGGCCTCAGAGTTCAGGGAAGGGAGAGCTCATGAACCGGACTCTAAAGCAGGCGATGGCTAAGCTATGCCGAGAGACAACCTTACCCTGGACAGATATCTTGCCTCTTGTACTCCTGCGGGTACGCTGTGCCCCAAGGGCCAGGGAAGGTTTCTCTCCCTTTGAAATTCTATATGGTAGACCCCCTCCCTTAATTCAGCCAAAGGGAGATTTGGGGGAAATAAGGAACTTATAAATCCAGAAACAACTACAAAGACTTGGAAAAACTGTCTTTGAGGTCCACAGGTGGGTTACTGAAAGACCACCCATCTCTCTAGGAACAGCCGTTTGTCCTTATAACCCTGGAGACCAGGTCTGGGTAAAGGCCTGGAAAAGGGAGCCCCTCACGCCTACCTGGAAGGGACCCTATCCAGTCATACTAGTCACCCCACAGCTCTTAAGGTTGCAGGACTAAACACCTGGATCCACCACTTCTGGGTGAAGGCAGCCCACCAGCCAAGTGACATCCTGTCTGAGTGGAAGGTGACCTCTGACCAGAAACACCCCCCTAGGATCACTCTCCAGAAGACAGCGGACCTGGCTCAACAACCTGCTCCAAGGAATTCAGAAATGCCCTGCTAGATTCTCCCTAACTCTAATCTCTCTTTCTTATCTCCTCCTAAAGTGTACCACCAGAAACCAAGACTAGCACCAGGAGGAGAACTCATCTGTTCTTGCTGGAACACAAAAGCACCATAAAATTACTGCTTCCCACACAGCAAGGAAACAAAGACCTCAACATGGATTGCTGGACTGCACCTTGTCATGCCATCCTTGGCTACATCTGCCCTGCAGGAATAGCCATAATACTGCTCTTTGTCCTAGCGGTTCACTGTTGTGGAACCCCACTGAACAGAAATAGAGGGAATAACATGCTCCCACTAATAATATTAGCTAGCACATACTTGCCTCCCATAGGAACCACTGCCACGTGTGCTTGCTTAGAAACTCAGTACCCAAATATGCTAGATTGGGTAGCCTATGGGAAAGCTCCATCAAGCCAGATGTTTGTTAGCTATTCTTATCAGCCTGTGGCATTTTATGACTCCACCACCAAATGCACGTTGGAGGGAGGGGGGATTGTATTGGATGGAAAAAACGATAGGACCTGTCATGGCCATGTGCACTAATTAATGTTGCTCCTATTTGTTTCAGGAGTACCCAAGGCCAACATCCAACAGGTTGTCACCCAGATGAACTATACAACTCTACCCTTAAGGCTGAAAATACCACCTACCACTGAAGCCCCCTGCAGTAACATCTATGCCTGTGGGACCACTGCTTACCTCTGCCTGCCTGCAAATTGGACAGGAATGCCTTAAACTTCAGAATTCCCTACAAATCCCTCACAGGATGGTAACCACTTTTTTATCGCCCCTTTTCAGCTGGAAGCAGTTAAGAGTGGTCATCGTCCATGTTCACCATAACATCCCGTAGTCATTGTACCACAAGGCCAAGAGAAGTTAGTGGGACAAGAAGGGATAGGGAATGAGGAGACTAAAGGGGGTAATTTCAATATAACCCTCATATTTGGAGGTTAGTGATCTGAATCCATGCCAGCAAGCTCAGTGTACATTCCTGATAATCTATAATTAAATCCCTATCTCCTTCCCAGACACTGGTCTTGCAGAACCTGTTACAGAGGCCATTGGGCTGTGGACAGTGCACTGCCCAGAGGGAGCGTTATTAACGCTGACACCAGGCCAGACCACTAGGTATGGCCTGGAGACCCCCAGCACCTGGGGCCTTCTTGCAAGGCCCTCGAAAGGGATCGGAAGCATAATCCATATTTGCAGTACAAAGACCTCAGGGAAGGAGATATAAGGGAGGACGACCCATGCATGTTCCTTCACTCAGATTTGGGAAGCTGTTCCCTGAGTTTGCTGGTATATTAAACAGTGTCCCTCCTTTTTCCTCAGAAGTGTCCTTGGTCTTCTTGGTCTTCTGCAACGGCTGCACACCGCCCTGGGACTCAAGCCCACAAGCCAGGAATGTGTCTTGACTGGGAATTAAACTGTGACCTCCTGCTTCATCGGTCAACACTCAGCCACTGAGCCACGTTGGCTGGGCATCCTTTACCTATTCTTTTTTTTCTATTTTCTTTCTATTATCTTTGCCTTTTCATATTCCTCTTTCTTCCTTTTTTTTTCTCCTCATCTTTTCTATTATTCTATTATGATTCTCTTCACACCTTCCTAATCTGTCCTCTTTTGTGGTTGCTTTTGTTGTTGTTGTAGGGGTCCTGTATATGTTCTTGTTCTGTTTCAATTTTGTTGTGTTTTGTTTTATTCTGCCAACACCAGCACAACAGTTCTCAAGATGTGGTTAGGGTGAGCCTCACAATCAGCCAGCCTGAGGGGAGATTCCTTACACAAATGGGACAACAGCATTCAGGACCCAGTTACAAGTGAGAACCCAAGTAATTCACACAAGGGTCATTCCTGGAGTACCCAGCTCATGGTGTCTAAGAAACTACATCCCTGGGCCAGACAAAACACTTTCTCCGTGAAGACTGGGAGACACAGCAATTTTCTCTATTATACAAAAATAAATATAAAGGGACATCAAAAATGGGAGACAGGAGATCCAAGATGGCTGCGCCCAGGTGAACACCTAGCTGCAGCCACAAACAACAATTTCAATAAAATACAACTAAAATATAAAACGGACATTGCCCAGAACTACAGGAAGGTTGACTGACTGGAAATTCTACAGCAAGAAGCAAGGAGAAAACCAGAAGGAGGTGCGGAGGAGCTGGAAAAGCCCAAGGTACGGAGATGCGGCGCGCGGAGAGGACGGAGCCGGAGAGGAGGGAAGCAGAGTGCCTGGCGGGCGTTCCCTAGCGGAAAGGAGATAAAACTCCGACTGTGCTGGGCCCCTGACTGCTCTGAACCCCAGTTCTAGGCCAGACCCCGGGGACTCAGGCTCAGCCACAGGGAGCCGGGCTGTAAGGCGGAACCCCGGGGAAGCGGCGAAAGGAGGTCCCGGCGGCGAGCACATTGTGCGCAGAGAAGGGACGGTTGGCTGTGTCACGGCATTGCCCTGACGGGAAGGAGACTGGGGCTCCAGACCGCTCTGAACGCCACTTCCAACTCCACTTCCAACGGAACTGAACCCCAATACCGGGCTCATTGGGGGAGAGCATAGACTGTTTGGCAGCAGGCAAAAATCGAGGGCACCTTTCTCTCAGAGGCGCCGGCAGCGAGCACTGAAGGACCCGCATAGGGCGGGGCTGACGGAAGCCAAAGCTGCAGGCTCCACCCTGAAACCCTGTCCAATCTGTAACTGCGAAATGCGACAACAAAATAGATCACAAACGAAAGAAATGGAGGACAAAAAGCATCTGGATATAGAGTTCAAATCTACACTTATAAGGTTTTTCAAGAATTTCCTAGAAAAGATGGATAAGACCTATGAGGATATGAAAAGAGATCAACTAGAATTAATAAGGAGTCATCAACAAGAAATAAAGAATACATTGTCTGAAATAAAAAATATTTTACAGAGTCCTAAAAACAGAAGGGAAGATCGCAAGAATCAAGTCAAAGATTTGGAACATAAAGAGCCAGAAGACACTCCTCCACAGAAGCTAGAAGGCAAGAGAATCCAGAAAATTGAAGATAATGTAAGAAACCTCTGGGACAACTTCAAGCGAACCAACATCAGAATTATGGGGGTCCCAGAAGATGAGAGAGAGCAAGATATGGAAAACATACTGAAAGAAATAGTGACAGAAAACTTCCCCCATCTGGTGAAAGAATTAGACTTACAAGTCCAGGAAGCGCACAGAACTCCAAACAAAAGGAATCCAAAGAGGACCACACCAAGACACATCATACTTAAAATTCCAAGAGCAAAAGACAAAGAGAGAATATTAAAAGAAGCAAGAGCAAAGAAGGTAGTTACCTATAAAGGAGCACCTATACGATTGTCAGCTGATTTCTCAACAGAAACCATGCAGGCCAGACGGGAATGGCAAGAAATAATTCAAGATGATGAATAGTAAGAACCTACAGCCAAAGATAATCTATCCAGCAAAGCTATCACTCAGAATCGAAGGTCAGATAAAGAGCTTCACTAATACAAAAAAGCTAAAGGAGTTCATCAACACCAAACCAGAATTATATGAATTGCTGAAGGGGGTTCTTTCAGAAGAGAAAGTAAACAAAGATAAAAATTATGAACAACAAATACGTAACTATCAACAAGTGAATCTAAAAACTAAGGAAATAAAAAAATCTGATGAACAATAGTAACTGTTGAATATAATAGAATCAGAGGTATGGAAGGGGAGTGAACTGACAATTCTCGGGGAAAAGGGGAGAGGGGGACGTGGGAAGAGACTGAACATAAACTGTGCACCTATGGATGAGGACAATGGGGAGTGGGGAAAGGGCAGAGGGTGGGGAGGGAACCTGGTGGAGGAGAGCAATGGTGGGGGGGAAAAAGGAACATTTGTAATAATATGAACAATAAAAACTTATTTTTTAAAAAAAGGGGAGACAAAGAAACAACCCCCAAATGAAGAAAAAGGAGTAAACTACAGAAAGAGAGCTAAACGAAATGGAGGCAAGCAATTTGTCAGATATAGAGTTCAAAGTAATGGTTATAAGGATGCTCAAGGAACTTAGAATTTCAAGAAACTCAGTGGAAATTACAACAGCATGAAACATGAAATAGACACAACTAAGAATTAAAAAACACAACTAAGAATTAATTGGAAATGAGGAATAACATGTCTGACATCAATGATACACTGAAAGGAATCAAAAGTAAATTAAATGAGACAAAAGATCAAATCAGTGACTTGGAGGACAATGTAGAAAAAATACCCAATTATACAGCAAAAAGAAAAAAGAATTAAAAAGCAAGAGAATAGTGTAAAGGAACTTTGGGACAACATGAAATATAACAACATTCACATCATAAGGATGCCAGAAGGAAAAGAAAGTGAGCAAAGAATAAAGAACCTATTTTTTAAAATGATAGAAAATTTCCTTAACCCAATGAAGTAAAAAGTCACACAAGTTCTGATAGCACAGAGAATTCTAATAAAAATGAACCTAAAGAGACCCAATCCAAGACACATCATAAGCAAAATGTCAAACATTAAAGTCTAAGAATATTAAAGGCAGCAAGAGAAAGTCAGAAAGTTACCTATAAGGAAGTACCCTTTAGAATGTCAGCTGATTTCTTAACAGAAATACTTCAGGCCAGAAGGGCTTGACGTGAAGTACTCAAAATATTGAAAAACAAGGACTGAATACAAGACTACTCTATCCAGCAAGGCTAATATTTCTAATTGAAGGAGAAATAAAGAGCTTCTCAGACCAGAAAAGGCTAAAAGAGCACACGATCACAAAACCAGCATTGCAGGAAATGTTAAAGGGGCTGCTCTAAGAATAAGAAGAAACTGAAAGGGAGAAGGAAATAGGTATAAAAAAAATGGCATTAAGTAAGTATCTATCAATAATATAAATGGATTAAATGCTCCAATCAAAAGATAGAGTAGCTGAATGTATAAGAAAACATGATGCATTTATATGCTGTCTACAAGAGACCCACCCCAGAACAAAAAATTCACACAGGATAAGAGCAAAGGGTTGGAAAAAAATTCTGTGCAAATGGAAAAAAAAAAAAAAAAAAAAGCTGGGGTAGCCATACTTATATCTGACAAAATTGACTTCAAAGCAAAGTCCATAAAAAGAGACAAAGATGGCTATTCCATAATATGAAAGAAATCAATACAACAAGAGGATATATATATGCACAAAACATAAGAGCATCCAAATATAGAGCAAATTCTCCGAGAACCTTAAGGGAGAGATTGATAGCAATACAGTCATAATCGGGGACTTCAACACCTTCACTGGATAGATCTTCAAGACAAAAAATCAACAGTGTGAGCCTAACAAGGAAACAGTGAGCCTAAATGATACAACAGGACAGGTGGAATTAATTGACATTTTCAGAATATTCCACCCCAAAGCTGTAGAATAAACATTCTTCTCAAGTTGACATGGAATGTTCTCAAAGATAGACACAAAAAATAACTCTACAGTTCAAAGGATTGAAATTATATCAAGCATGTTCTTGGATCACAATGACATGAAACTAGAAATCAGTCACAATAAAAACACTCAAATATTCAAACACATGGAGGCTAAATAGCATGTTATTAAAAACAATGAATGGGTTACCAATGAAATCAATGAAGAAATAGAAAACTTCCTGGAAACAAATGAAAATGAGTACACAACAACCCCAAACCTCTGGGACACAGCAAAAGCAGTCTTGAGAGGGAAGTTCATAGCATTACAGGCCTACCTCAAAAAACAAGAAAACTTCTGATAAACTATCTAACCCTACAAGTAAAAGAATTAGAAAGAGAACAAGAAAAGCCCAGATTAAGTAGAGCGAAAAAAATAATAAAGATCACAGCAGAAATAAATGACATTGAGACTAAAAAGACAGAGCAATACCAAAGACCAATAAACTCAAAAGCTGATTCTTTGAAAAGATAAGTGAGATTGAGGAACCTTTAGGCAGACTCATCAAGAAACAAAGAGAGAGGACATAAATAAGTAAAATCAGAAACAAAAGCTGTGAAGTTACAACTGACACCACAGATGTATAAAGTGTAAGAAAATACTATGAACAACTATTAATATATGCCAACAAGCTGGATAACCTAGATGAAACAGACAAATTCCTAGAAACATACAACCTTCCAAAGCTGAATCAGGAAGAATCAGAAAACCTGAATAGGCCAATAACAACTGACAAAATTGAAGCAGTAATTAAAAAACACTCCCAGGAAACAAAAGCCCTGGTCTAGACAGTTTCACAGGGGAGTTTTACTATCCTCCTCCTAACCTCCTCAAACTATTCAAAAAATACAAGAGCAAGGAACACTTCTAAGCTCTTTTTATGAGGCCAGCATTATCCTAATTCCAAAACCAGATAAAGACAAGACAAAGAAAGAGAATTACAGGCCAATATCCTTGACAAAGGAAGCAAGAGCATACAACGGAGTAAAGACCGTCTCTTCAATACATGATGTTGGGAAAATTGGACAGGTACATGAGAGAGAGAGAGAGAGAGAGAGAGAGAGAGAGAGAGAGAGAGAGAGGAACTAGACCACAAATTTACACCATACACAAGAATAAATTCAAAATGGATAAAAGACATAAATGTAAGCCATGAAACCATAAAAACTCTAGAAGAAAACATAGGGAGCAAAATCTCCGACATCTCTCATAGCAATATGTTTATGGATACATCTCCTCTACAGCAAAGGAAACTAAGGAGAAGATAAACAAATGGGAATACATAAAAATAAAAAGCTTCTGCCCAGCAAAAGAAACCACCGACAAAAAGCCCACTGTATGGGAGAACATATTTGGCAATGACACATCTGATAAAGGGTTAATATCCAAAATATATAAGGAGCTTGGTGTAGGGCAAAGAACAACTGGGTGATCGGCAGGAGGGTAGGGAGGGGGAGAGTGTGAGAGAGTGAGGGAGCCATAGAGAGTGTAGACGTGTGGTTAGATTCTGCAGGTCCTCCAAGGCGCTGCCGAACCAGGCAGTCTTAGATGGCGGAGCCCCATGCACAAAGCAAACACTTCTGGGAGGCCAGTGTGGGCACACAGACCACACTATCTTGAGAAACAGCTGCTTGAGACTAGGATCATGGCCTCAGCACCACCAAGTCTTGTCACAGATGCAAACCAGGACCCTGCAGCCACTGGGGACAGAGACCTGTGACCACAGCTTCAGACCAATAGACTACAAGAATCCAGAATTCCAGGCTGCAGATTTCTCTGAGTCAAAGAGCCTATACCCATTCCTGAAGGCTCACGGAGTGCCATAGTAACTGATAGACTCGACCCTCACAAAGGCCACAGCGTCCCTACCAGAATTTTAGTTTGGAAGTGCGCACACAGGCAGCAGAACTGCTACAGGAATTTGAGCCAAAGAATCTGCTTCCCACAACACAATTGGGCGACTAAATCCAAAGCCCACACAGGGCAGCAATGCCACTTGACTTCAATTCTGGGCAAGCACACACAGAAGTCTGTTTCCCGCAGTGCAGGCAAGCCACAGAGCTATTGTGACCAGGACCCAGATTCTCCTGGTGGGAGGCAGCACTGAGTACCACTGACTTGACTCTGTTTTTTATTGTGTGCTCCTGGGATCCGTGACTCACAGCTCATTCACACTAAGAGCCAGTGACTTCAATTCTTGGTGCATGTGCACACAGGGACCCTGATTCTCAGCGAGAAGCCACAAAAGGCAACAGAGACTCTGATACTCAATTATTGGTTCAGACACAGGGGAACTCTGGCTCCTGGCATGTGCTAGGGAACTCTGATTTGCAGCATATGCCAACAGTGTGGTACAGGTGGGGTCCCTGATTCTAGGTGCACACATGAGATCACACTGAACACTAGTAACACTGACCCTGGGCGAGCCTGGTTACCACCAACCTATAGCAGCCACACATCTTAGTGTAGAGCACTTCAGTGACACTTGAGTGGTGCGAAGCTCCCACAACACATGGCACAGGTCCACACAACTCGAAGTTTGAAATTTCTGGTGATAGTCAGAATGAGGAGACTACACAATCCCTAGAGGAAAGAAACTTAGGAATCCCCAAGAAAGAAAATTAGTGAAATTGAAGTATGTAACATGACAGAAAAAGAATTCAGAGTAATGGTCATGCAGTTCACACATCAGATGGATGAGAAAATCAACAACCTATGCAAGAATCAGGAAGAAATGAAAAGTGATATAGATTCAATCAAAAACACCATGGAAAGTTTCAACAGTAGACTAGAAGAAGCAGAGGACCAGTTTAGTGAGTTAGAAGATAAGGTAGAAAAACAAGCTCAATCTGAACAGCAACTGGAGAAAAAACTTAAAAAGCAGGAAGAAAGCCGAAGGGAGGTTTGAGACAGCATGAAACGAAGTAACATACATATAATAGGGCTGCCAGAAGGATAAGAAGAGCAGCAAGGATTAGAAAATCTATTTGAAGAAATAATGACAGATAACTCCCCAAATACAGGGAAGAAAAAAGTTACACAAGTACAGAGAGTCTCAAGCAAGATCAATCCCAAAAGACCCTCACCAAGACACCTCATAATTTCAATGGCAAATATTAATAACAAATAAAGAATCTTAAAGGTGGCAAGAGAGAGACAGAGAGTTACCTACAAAGGATCCCCCATCAGATTATCAAATGATTTCTCAACAGAAATACACCAAGCTAGAAGGGAATGGAAGGAGGTATACAAAGTGATGGAAGCAAAGGACTGAATACATGAATACTCTATCCAGCAGGACTATCAATCAAAATTGAAGGCAAAATCAGGAGCTTCACAGACAAAAAAAAGACTACAGGTAAGGGAATTTACACCACCAAACCAGCTATGCAAGAAATGCTAAAGGGAATGCTGTAAAAAGAAGAAATAAAAAGGGAAGAAGGAACACAGTTACAAAAATATATATGACTACAAACAAGTACCTTTCAGTAATAACTTTAAACATAAATGGACTAAATGCTCCAATCAAAGGACATAGAGTGGGTGAACAGATAAAAAAATACAACCCATTTATATGCTGTCTACAAGAGACCCATGTCAGAACAAGGGACTCACACAGACTGAAATTGAAAGGATGGAAAAATATCTTTCAGGCAAATAGAAATGAAAATAAATAAATAAATAAATAAATAAATAAATAAATAAATAAAAGCTGGGGTAGTAATACTTGTATCTGACAAAATAGTCCTCAAACTGAAGGCCATGACAAGAGATAAGGAAGGCCACTTTTTATTTTATTTTATTTTTAATTAATTTATTTTTTTAAATTAAATTATTATCTGTGTACATATTTTAACATTGCCCCCCCCTTCCCATACATACTCTCCCTCCCCAGAGTTTTGTGTCCATTGGTTGTATGTAGGAAGGCTACTTTTTAATACTAAAGGGATTTACAACAACAGGATATAACCTTGATAAACATATATGCACCCAATTCAGGAGCACCCAAATATATAACAAAATTCCTGGAAGATATTAAGGGAGAGATTGACAACAATACAATCATAGTAAGGGACAATACATCTTTATTGTTCAGATTATTACAAATGTGTTCCTCCCCCCCCAATTGCTCCCCTCCACCAGGTTCCCACCCCACCCTCTGCCCTTTCCTCACCCCCCCCATTGTCCTCATCCATAGGTGCACAGTTTATGTTCAGTCTCTTCCTGCACCCCCACTCCCCTTTTCCCCAAGAATCGTCAGTTCACTCCCCTCCATACCTCTGATTCTATTATATTCACCCGTTAATATTGTTCATCGGGTTTTTTAATTCCCTTGATTTTTAGTTTCACTTGTTGATAGTTATGTATTTGTTGTTCATAATTTTTATCTTTATCTTCTTCCTCTTCCTAAATAACCCCCTTCAGCAATTCATATAATTCTGGTTTGGCAGAGATGAACTCCTTTAGCTTTTTTTTTATTTGTGAAGCTCTTTATCTGGCCTTTGATTCTGAGTGATAGCTTTGCTGGGTAGATTATTTTTGGCTGTAGGTTCTTGCTATTCATCACCTTGAATATTTCTTGCCATTCCCGTCTGGCCTGAATGGTTTCTGTTGAGAAATAAGCTGACAATCATATGGTTGCTCCTTTATAGGTAACTATCTGCTTTTCTCCTGCTGCTTTTAATATTCCCTCTTTGTCTTTGCTCTTGGTGTGGTGTGTCTTGGTGTGATCCTCTTTGGATTCCTTTTGTTTGGGGTTCTGTGTGCTTCCTGGACTTGTAAGTCTAATTCTTTCACAGGTGGGGGAAGTTTTCTGTCACTATTTCTTCAAATATGCTTTGGTATCTTGCTCTCTCTCTTCTTCTGGGATCCCCATAATTCTGATGTTGGTTCACTTGAAATTGTCACAGAGGTTTCTTACACTATCTTCAACTTTCTGGATTCTCTTATCTTCTTGCTTCTGCAGAGGAGTGTCCTCTGGCTCTTTGTGTTCTAAATCTTTGTCTTGATTCTTGCAATTTTCCAGTCTGTTTTTAGACTCTGTGTAACTTTTTTTTTTTAAATTTCAGACAATGTTTTCTTTATTTCTAGTTGATCCCTTTTTATTTCTAGTTGATCCCTTTTCATATCTTCATAGGTCTCATTTATTTTATTGGCCTTTTTTTAGGAAATTCTTGAAAAACCTTATAACTGTAGTTTTGAACTCAATGTCCATTCTTTTCTTTTTCTCCATCTCCTTCCTTTGTGTCCTGCCTCTTCTCAGCCTTTTAGTTGTTTCTCTGATTTGATGGAATAGCTTTGTGTGCTAGGTGTTCTGGTAGAGCCCGGTAGCACAGCCTTCCCAGTTACCTGTGGTGGACAGTCTTGGTGTAGCCCTTTGTGGCCTGTGTGTGCAGTCTTATTGTTAAGCCTTGCTTATTGTTGGTAACACTGGGAAGCATTGATCTCCAAGCCAATTGGCTGTGAGGATCAGCAGTGTCTCAGCTAGGAGGGCTTCTGTACTCTGCTTGGATGGGGCAGAGTCTCAGGGTGGTGCAGACAAGCTTTGGTTCCCTGTCAGTCTCACCTTAGGAAAGTCTGTTTGCAGTGAGTCTCGCAAGATTGGTTGCAGGCGTGCGAACCTCTTTGGTAAAGGTGCAGATAAGCTTTGGATTCCTGTCAGTCCCTCCTTAGAGAAAGCCAGCCTCTGGGAGAGCTTCTGTGCTCAGCTTGGATGGGGCAGAGTCTTGGGTGGTGCAGACAAGCTTTGTTTTCCTGTTGGCCCCTCCCCGAGTCCCGCAGTAATGGCCACTGGCTTCACACACCTCCGAGAGATCTCTGCCTGCTGCCTGACAGTCCAGCTTCTCCCTGACTAGGGCCGTCTATCAGAACAATAGGGTAATTCTGTTTTTCTCTAGAACAAGAAAGCCAGCTGCGTGTTAGCTGTTGCCCTCTCTGTGTGCCTGAAGTAAGCCAGTATTGAACTCGGCCTGTCCTCTCCATGCGGGGAGTTAAGCCAGTAGCGAACTGGGCCCAGCCCATCCTCTCCACGCACGGGGAGTAAGCCAGCAGCGAACTTTGTGGCCGCCTTTTCTCGCACGCAGTTCTCCACACCTTCACAGTTTCTGAGGCTCAGCTCGCCTTCTCTCTCCTTCCCAGATTACAGAGTCTCCTCCTAACCAGCCGTCTGGTGCCTCAGGGCGATGCCTCCCCTGTTTTCCAGTTCTAAGTTCAAAATTGTTGTGGTAGGCTGCATTTGGGTGTCTACCCTATGCCGCCATCTTGGTTTTCTCCAGCTTAAGGGACTTTAATACACTACTGACATCACTGGATAAATCCTCTAGACAAAAAATCAGTAAAGACACAGCAATCCTAAATGACTCACTAGTTCAGATGGACTTAACTGACATCTTCAGAATATTTCACCCCAAAGCCACGGAATATATGTTCCTCTCAAGTGCACATGGGACATTTTAAAAAATAGACCACATACTGGGTCACAAGCAAGGTCTCCCCAAATTCAAGAAGACTGAAATCATACCAAGCATCTTCTCAGACCACAATACCATTAGAAATAAGCTACAATAAAAACAATCCAAAAATCTCAAACACGTGGAAGCTGAATAGAATGATATTAAATTATGACCTGGTTACAAATGAGATCTAAGAAGAAATTAAAATCATCCTGGAAACTAATGACAACAAAACACAACAGTCAAAATCTATGGGACACAATGAAAGCAATCCTGGAGGGAAGTTTATAGCTCTACAGGCCTACCTCAAAAAAAAAAAAAAAAAAGTAGTAAATCACCTAACTCTACAACTCAAAGAATTAGAAAGAGAGCAACAAGAAAAGCCCAGAGTGAGCAGAAGGAAGGAGATAACAAAGATTAAAGCAGAAATAAATGACATAGAGACAAAAAAAAAAAAAAATACAAAAGATCAATGGTTCTTTGAAAGGATAAACAAGATTGATGAACATCTAGCCAGACTAACCAAGAAGCAAAGAGAGAGGGCTCAAATAAACAAAATCAGAAATGAGAGAGGTGAAATAACAACAGACCCCTCAAAAATACAAAGGATTGTTAAAAAATACTATGAACAACTCTACTCCCACAAAAGACAACCTGGAGGAAATGGACACATTCTTAGAAAAATACAACCTTCCAAAACTCAATCAGGAAGTTTCTAAAAATCTCAATAGGCTGATAATTATGGAAGAAGTTGAAGCAATCATCAAAAAGCTTCCAGCAAATAAAAGCCCAGGGCCAGATGGCTTCACAGGGAGGTATACCAAACATTCAAGGAAGAACTAAAACCTATCCTCCTCAGACTATTCAAAAAAATTTAAGCTCCTTCTATGAAGCCAGCATCACCCTAATACCAAAACCAGATAAAGATAACACAATGAAAGAGAATTACAGGCCAATATCCCTCATGAATACAGATGCCAAAATCCTCAACAAAATTCTAGCAAATTGGATCCAGCAATACATCAGAAAGATCATACACCATGACCAAGTAAGATTTATCCCAAGGATGCAAGGATGGTACAATATCCACAAATCAATAAACATGATACATCACATAAATTGAGAGATAAAAATCTCTCATATCAATTGACAGAAAAAGCATTTGATAACTCTCAACAAGGTGGGAATAAAAGGATCATACCTCAACATAATAAAGTCCATACATGACAAATCCACAGCCAACATCATACTCAATGGACAAAAACTAAAACCATTTCCCCTAAGAACAGGAACAAGACACCTCCTCAACATAATACTGAAAGTACTAGCCATTGTGATCAGACAAGAAGAAGAAATAAAAGACATCCAAACGGAAAAGAAGAAGTATTATAAAACTGTCCTTATTCACAGATGACATGATATTGTACATAGAAATCCTTAAAGACTCCATTAAAAGACAATTAGACTTATCAAATAAATTTGGCAGGATTCAAAATTAATGCCAAGAAATCTATGGCATTTCTTTACACCAATAGTAAACTTACAGAAAAAGAGACTAAAAAAGCAATCCCATTTACCATTGCACACACAAAAAAATAAGATACCTAGGAATAAACTTAACTAAGGAGGTAAAATATCTATATACAAAGAACTACAGGACACTGAAAAAAGAGATAGAGGAAGACATATACAGATGGAAGAACATACTGTGTTCATGGATTGGTAAAATTAACATAATCAAAATGTTCATACTACCCAAAGCAATCTATAGATTCAAAGCAATCCCCATTAAAATACCAATGGCATAGTTCACAGACTTAGAAAGAACTCTCCAAAAATTCATCTGGAATAAAAAAAAGACCCCAAATAGCTGCAGCAATCCTGAGAAAGAAAAACAAAGTAGGTAGGATCTCAATACCAGATATCAAGATGTATTACAAAGTCACTGTTCTTAAAACAGCCTGGTACTGGCACAAGAACAGACATATAGGTCAATGGAATAGAATAGAGAACCCAGAAACTGACCCAAACCACTATACCCAATTAATATTTTCAAAGGAGGCATGAACATAAAATGGAGTCAAGATCGTTTTTTTTTTTTGTTTTTTTTTGTTTTTTTTTCACAAATGGTGTTGGGGAAATTGGACAGATACATGCAAAAAAAAAAAAAAAATGAAACTAGACCACCAACTTACATCATACACAAAAATAATCTCAAAACGGATAAAGGGCTTAAATATAAGTCAGGAAATCATAAAAATACTAGAGGAATTCACAGACAGCAAAATCTCAGACATATGCCAAAGCAATTTCCTCATTGATTCTGCTCCTAGGGCAATAGAAACGAAAGAGAAAATAAACAAATGGGACTACATCAAAATAAAAAGCTTTTGCACAGCAAAGAAACCATCAACAAAATAACAATAAAGCCCACTGCATGGGAGAACATATTTGCCAATGTCATCACCTATAAGGGTTTAATATCCAACATTTACAGGGAACTCATACAACTTAACAAAAAGAAGATAAACAATCCAATCAAAAAATGGGCAACAGACCTAAATAGACATTTTTTGAAGGAGGACAGAAGGAAGGCCAAGAGACATATGAAAACATGCTCAAAGTTACTAATTATCCGAGAGATGCAAATCAAAATGACAATGAGGTATCACCTCACCCCTGTCAGAATGGTTCTCATCAACAAGTCAACAAATGACAAGTGCTGGCAAGATGTGGAGAAAAAGGAACCTTTGTGCACTGCTGGTGGGAATGCAGACTGGTGCAGCCACTGTGGAGAACAGTATGGAGTTTTCTCAAAAAAACTAAAAATGGAATTCCCATTTGACCCAGTGATCCCACTTCTAGGAATATATCCCAAGAAACCAGAAACACCAATCAGAAAGAATATATGCACCCTTATGTTCATAGCAGCACAATTCACCATAGCTAAGATTTAGAAACAGCCTAAATGCCCATCAGCAGATGAGTGGACTAGAAAACTATGGTACATCTACACAATGGAACACTCTGCTGCTATAAAGAAGAAGGAACTCCTACCATTTGCAACAACATGGATGGAACTGGAGAGCATTATGCTAAGTGAAATAAGCCAGTCAGAGAAAGATAAATACCACATGATCTCACTCATTTGTGAAATAATGAACAACATAAATTGATGAACCAAAACAGATCCTTAGACAAAGAAGCATCCATCAGACTGTCAAACCACAGAGGAAAGGTAGGGGAATGTGGAGTAAAGGGTAGAGTTCAACCAAAGGACTTGTATTCATGAATATAAGCCCAACTTGTATGCATGAATATAAGCCCAACATGAAGACTAGGGGGGTGAAGGCATGAGTATTGGTGGGGGGGAGGGGGGGAGTTGGGGAGGTTAATGGAAGAAGGAGGACACATATGTAGTACCTTAATCAATAAAGGAAAAAAAAAATCCTTCTGCATTTGCTAATGATATGTTAATTTATTTGGAGCAACTCTTCTTCAGGAAACAACTAAACTTCCTGAATAAATGGAGTATTTTACAAGCACTTAAGAGTGAATTCTATTGTAAGACACTATTAAAGGAGAAACAAGAACCCAAAGAGATAAGTAGAGCACAAAAGTTGTTTAATTTGAACTTTTGTTCTGATGGCCTGTGGGATAAGGCAGGCCAATATCAAAAGGGCAATCAAATTGGAGACCCTCTCCACAATGACAGGGGACTAAAGGCCCTGCACCCTTGGGGAAAGTGGGCCATAAGTAACGTTGGCCTTCCTGCCTGGATTTGCAGCCAGGATTCACGTGTTTGTTGTCCCGGGTTAAGGTTCTCTACAGGCCCCTGGTGAATGCAGACACACTTCCTCTCTGGAGGAAGGTGCCTTCATTCTAGTTGTCGAATCATTGCTAATCGTTCCTATACAATGAGTAGCATAAAATCAAAGATAACCAGGAACAAAAAGAAACAAGTCACCATGAATAAGAACAGCAGAAACAGCAGCCGGCAGAAATAGTCCTGCTAAGACATTCAATATTGAGCTATCAGACAGTATAAGGCCACCATACTTACTATGCTTATGGTCATAGAGGACAAGGTCAAGGATATCCACATGGGGAAGGAAACGACCAAGTTACCCAGCTGCTCGCCAGATGTGTATAAAACCACAAAAGACCAGGAATCGCCAAAGCAGCCCTGAGACAAAGAAGGAAGCCACATGATCTGGTTTCAATGTTCACTACAGAGTTATGATAATCAAAACAGCCTGGCAATGGCAGAAAAAGGACACACAGATCAACGGGACAGAACTGGAGCCCAGAAATAAAACCACTTGTATATGGACAAATACTTTTTTAAAAAAGGAGCCATAAATTCACAAAAAGAAAGATCTTTAATAAATGGTATTGGGAGGATTGGAAAGCCACATGCAAAAGAATGAAACTAACTATTGTTTTTCCCTTTGTAGCACAATGAATTAAAAATGAATTAGCTTGGCCCGTGTGGCTCAGTGATTGAGCTTCAACCTGTGAACCAGGAGGTCACAGTTGGTTCTATTCCTGGACAGGGTACATGCCTGGACTGAGGGCTTGATCCCCAGTGTGGGGCATATTTCTACCTCTCTCTCTCCCTCTCCATTCCTCTCTGAAAATCAATAAAAATATATTTTAAAAAATGAATCAAAGACCTAAATGTAAGATCTGAAACAATAAATACATAGAAGAAAACAGGCGCTAAACTTGGTTATAGAGGACATTTTATAAATTTGACCCAAAGGCAAGGGGAGTAAAGGCACAAATAAATGAATGGGACGACATCAAACTGAAAAGCTTCTGCACGGCAAAAGAAACTGACAACAAAACAAAAGGGCAACCAACTAAAGGGGAGATGATATTTACAAGGTCTTAATATCCAAAATATATAAAGAACTCATAAACTCAACACCAAACAAGCACTCCAATTAAAAAATGAGCAGAGGACCTGAACAGACACTTCTCCCAAGAAGACGTACACATGGTCATCAAATATATGAAAAGATGTTCAACTCAAAACTACAATGAGATACCACCTCACATCTTACAGAACGGCTATTCTCAACAAGATAGGTAATGTGTGTTGGAGAGATTGTGAAGAAAAATGAACCCTCATTCACTCCTGGTGGAAAATAAATTGTTACAGCCATGATGGAAAAACGGTCTGGTAGATTCTCAAAAACTAAAAATAGAGTTACATATGACTCAGCAATCCCTCTTCTGTGTATTCACCCAAAAACCTCAAAAACATGTATTCACAAAGACATATATGTCCCACTATGTTCATTGCAGCATTATTTCACGGTGACCAATACATGGAGACAAGCAAGGTGTCCTTCGATAGAGGCCTGGTACAGAAGATGAGGTGCGTGCACACAATGCCATACTGCTCTGCTGTAAGAAAATGTGTGATATTGCCATTGGCAACACCACGGATGGTCCTTGAAAAGTCCAAGTGAAGTAAGCCAGTCAGTAAAAGCCAAGAACCACAGGCTTCACTCATATGTGGGATATAAACCTGACACACAGAGAACAGTGTGGTGGTTCCCAGAGGGAAGGGGTCGGGTGGGAGGAAAGGGGCCAGAACTATGGTGACAGAAGACGCTCTGATTTGGGTGGTGGCGCACAGTGCAGTGGCCACAGCAGTGCACACTTGAAACCTGTACCACCCTGCTGACCGGTGTCACCCCAATAAATTTAATTTTAAAAGAATTGAATGGAACTTTTAGTAAAAAAATACAAAGTGATATCAAAGAAAAACTTTATTTTAGAGACAAAAGTATATTCCATCAAGGAAACTTCTTGGGAACAAGAACAAGACACAGTAACAGGAAGATTTTAGGCTTCAAGAAAGAAAGTAGCCAACTAAGTGTGGCTAAACGGTGACGGCGGGGCACTCTCTTACCTAAGGAGATGGAGCAGCGGGCTGCCAGGACCTGTCTGCTGAAACAGTGAACCCAGACCCTGTCTCTGCATTTGTCCTCATTGCAAGCCTCGTGTGCTGCCTTAGACTAGCTCCGTGCGACTGCAGGGCGTCTGCAGCAGCCACAGCGGTCCTCTCTGTTACACAGTCAGAGGCAGAGGCTGCGTGGGCTCAGTGGTTGAGCCTCAACTCAGGAGCCAGGAGGTGGCTAGCTCAGCTCATTCCTGGTCAGGTCGCCAGCTCAGTGCCCACTAGGGGTCATGCAGGAGGCAGTGCTCAGTGCTTGTCTCATCATTGATGTTTCTTTCTCTCTCTCCCCCTCTCTTCCTCTCTGAAATCAATAAAGAGGTGTGTGTTTTTAAGGCAGAAATAAAGGGGCTTTCCCTGTGCATCTCTTCAGGAAAAAATTCTTTCCTAAAATTAACTCCCCGAGACTTCCCCTCACGTCACAAGACAGGAAAGGGTCACCTTGGCCAGCTGCAAGGCAAGATGGGAGAGTGCACTTTCAGCCTCTGAGGCGGAGGTGGACTCCACAGCCAGGAGCCAGGGCGGCAGTGGCTTCAGGGCCAGCAGCTTGGGCTCAGCGGGTGCTCCGGGATGTGAAGAGGAGGTGCGGGTGCTGAGCCAGAGTGCTGTCTTCAGGGCTCTGCGCTCTTTCTACCCATTGTCCACGCCACCCACCTCTTAACCTGCTCTCCGGTGATCGCTGAAGCCCGTCGTTTTCTGGTGAGACAGGGTCAAAAGCAATCCATCCAGTAGTTTAAAGTAGTTGCCTGCATCACGGCTCCCATAAGAAGCCGGAAGTAGTGATGGCATTTGGACTGGGTTTGAGGAGGGGGAGGCGGCGAGATGAGCATGGGGGCAGTGAGGTGGGAGGTGCTGCCCAGCGACCTGGGATTGTAGTGATCAGCCTCCGAGTTCTCGCCCTGATCCAACCCCAGCACCAAGCCTGGTCTCCGAGGCAGCGTGGGTGGTCCTGACTCCAGAGCTGACTGGCTTAAGAAAAGATGCCGTCTCTCTTGACTCCATTTTATTCATCTGGAAAACAATCAAGACTCGCTCAATGATCTCTAAAGCCCCTATTGTTTTAAATAATAACAAAACCCCATCAAAATGGAAAAGTAATAATAATTACAAGTAGAAGTCAAAAGAAACTTCAGCAAGCTGTTGGGATTCCCCACCCCGCTGACCGGTGCTTCTCTCTGGCTATTGGCGTATTTTTTCTGTAGGGCAGCAGACAGGAGGGCGGGAGCGGTGGACATACAAAATCTAAAGCAAGGCCGGGCACGGGGAATGGCGAGGAATGGACAGTACTGGTTGGCGCTCCACTAGAGCCACAGGAGAGAAGTTGCTGTCACCAGAAGCGGACTTTTCCTGGGCAGACAAAAAGAAAAGAGGGAAGAGGATGGCTGCACAGTCCAATTCACCCCATTTATAATGATGAAGAAACTGAGGCCCAGAGAAGAGAAGTGTCTTACCCGGAACACACAGCAAGTAACTGTCACAGCCAGATTCAACCTCAGGCCTGAAGCCCAGGCTCCTTCCACTGCGCCCGTGCCTCCTGGTAATCACACAACCGGGTTCTTTCCTTTAAATGAGGCTCGCTGCCTTGATTTAGATCAAGAAATACCTTTCATTTACTTTGAGGTCACCTTCTATTACTGGAAAACTTGTCTAAGTAACCACTAACTCAACCAGCAGGCGGCGCACAGACGCGGGCAGGACGGTCACTGAGAAGGCATTTGCCAGCAACATCTTTATGTCACACTTCGGAGAAGAAGTAGCACAGAGGGGAGCCGGGCCGGGTCTCCGGGTCATAATGGCCGTAGTTCCCACACATTCCACTTCTCGGGGAAGGGGAGGAATGTGACGATGCGTGGTGGGTTTTTAACCAAGACACCGCCCACTCCTGGAGGCAGACAGGTGCTGTGCAGGGTGGACTCTGGCTTGTAATCGAAAGGTTCAGGTGGGCGGGGGCCGTGCACCCAGGACATGAGGCCGTCATATCAAAAGGCATGTTATTCCCGGCATCTGGGTGCAGGTGGGCTGAGACTGAGAAAGGCATCAGTGAGAGAGCAGGGAGAGAGGATCTTATAATATTAATCCTTGCTGGCTGCAAGCGGCTCTGCTGACATACGGGCCCTTGGCTTCTCCCATGCCGGGTGTCCTGGAGACCGGAGTTGTGCTGTGCTCAAGGCTACAAGCTTTCTGCAGGACCTTCGCTAATTGCAGCAAGTCTTTCTCTGCCCATTTTATCCTCTTTAACCCTTTCAGGAATGAGAGGGAAAGCTCTGATTGTGCTGAAGGCAGAGAGCTTCTTACCACAGAGCTGTAAGAGGCAGAGGGGTGGCTTGCCTGCTCCTGGCATCAGCTGCTTACTAAATAAATACCGCCCCCCCCCCCGCGTTGCTGGGCATCTATTACCCACACCATGTCCAGTCTGCAAAGCTGCCCTGCTGTGCCCAGTGTCCTCAGGGCCACCTCTTGCCCTTGTCAAAGCCAGCCCCTGGCTTGGCCTTCCTGGTGGCCAAGACAGTGTGAGCAGGTGGAAAGGGAGCCCAGAGCAGGCCGGCCTGGCTCTGGAAGAAGAAGGGGAACAGCCCTGAGTGACGCCCCACTGTCCATACTTACTTAAAATAGGAGGGGGCTTATTTGCCAGATCGCTCCGTATCTCTGGGGAGATGTGGGAACTTTCACCAAGAAGCCCAGAATTGTTGGCATAAGTGCGCGTGTGTATGAGTGGTGGCACGGTTTAAACGATAACCAGCATTATGAGTTACTGAGCGCTATCCCAGGCAGGGACTTCCCCCAAAGCAGAGCCAGGGACAAGAATCTGGATGCTGGAGGTCTCCTAGGAGGGGATCTCAGGAAGCAAGAGGAGGGAGTGAAAGGAGGAGGACAGGAAAGGGCACATGTGCCTGTGCCGTCACTGACACCTCCGCTGTGGGCTGACGGCCACGCCACGCCTGCCCCGAGGAGCAGGGCTGCTGGCACCAAGGCCCAGGTTCCGGGCCTCGGGTGGGATTGCGCCTGGCACGGACGCTCAAGGCTCGGCGAGGCCTCGTGCCCTGGGCCAGTGCCCAGCCTGCCTGCACCCACCTCCCCAGCTGCCACTGGGACAGACCAGCGACACCAGCATTGCTAGGAATCCTCACCTCAGGATGAGGAGGGCGACTTGATGCCCCATTTTACCCACAAGGAACTGGAGACCCAGGCCAGCCGGCTGGCAAGTGGCAAAATGGAGCAGCAGCCTCCGGCTGGGCTGTCCTTCCTGCCGACACCTCACACGCTCAGTGTGGGTCTCAAAGAGAAACACCTTTCCGAGCTCCGGGATGTGTGAGACAATGTTACCTCACTGTCCTCGATGGCCTTGAACATCAGGAGAGCTGAGGGAACCCCAAAGTGGGGGGAGGGTCAGCCGGCTCCTGGGGCCTCTTGACATCTGGTTACCAGAACTTCACCCCAAAAGGCTCCCTCCTTGGTGATGTTCAAAGTGGAATCCAAAATTCCAGGACCAGGACGGAAAAGCAGCACAGCTCCCAGAACCAGAATGGGAGTCTGCGGGGCAGACTCCCCCCCACTCCTGTCCACAGCCCTGCCCTGGCATCAGCCTTCCCACCTCCCAGCGAGGGACTTGCACTGCGCACACAGTCTGTTTTCTCCTGAGCGCTTTCTGGAAATAACCTGCAGAGGTGGCCCGGACTGGAGTGCTGGTGCAGGGTGGGTAAACACCGCGTGTGAAGTTATCTGCTCAGTCATACCACAGTCATGTGGGCTGAGCTCTAAGAAGTAAAGCCATGGAGACAATTGTTTAACTTTGCTTAACAAGGACTTCTCAGATCTACTTGACTACAGAACACTTCCTTTAAGAATCATCTGCCTGCAGGATTGTATACCAGGAACCGATGTAATGTGATTAACCAATGTTACGCCAATAGATTCAATTAAAAAGAATGATCCTTCAACATCCCTCAAACCCCAACATCTCCGAAGTTCTGGGTCAACAGCCTTTCTGGGGCGGGAATCTCTGGAGGTTCCACCTTCAGACTTCACCTCTCAGCGCTGGGCGAAGTACACCCGGCCCCTACAGGTCCCATGGCAGAGTGTCGCCGAGGCCGCAGAACACACGTGCTGAGTGCTCCCCCAGGTCCCCCTGGATGGTGTTCAATGGATGGAGAACCGAGCTTGGAGCAGCTGAGTGGTGTGTCAGCTGGCGGCGGCAGAGGGTGGGCGAGCCCGAAATGCTCTTTAGGAAGACACGGAGCGAGCGCTGGCACAGGAAGCTGGCAGGTACCCGTCCTTGTTGTGCTGGTGCCACTCTCCTGGCCAGTGTCTGACTGCAGGAGGTGCCACCTCTCCCAGCCTGGCATGTTCTCCGGTTACACATGCTTACTGCTTTTCCGTGTTCACATTCTGTTTTTTTCCCACACTTCCCCCCGTCGTGTGTACACTAGGATGTCTCTCCTTTTCTAGTTGAAATCAATCTTCCATTTGCTGTTTCCACAGGACTATTCTCGACCTCCGTTTGTCTAAATCCTCTGAAATATGATGGAAATGAATTCTTCCAAAGGGCCGGTGAAGAAAGGCAGTCCGCGGGGAGCCAGGAGGACCATCCGAGCGGCGGGGAGGACCATCAGAGCACAAAGAGCCCCGGGCGCCTGGCCAGCCTGCTGCCCTGCCCGGGAAGCAGGTTTTGTTGAACACGGGCACCCGCACTCCGTGCAGGGTCGGCAGCTGCTGTTAGCACGGTAACAGCGGAGGGCAGCAGTGGTGGAAGAGCCCTAACACACTGACTATGTGGCTTTACAGAGGAGGCTAGAGGGGGCTGAGAGGTTCTGGTGAGATGTGTCCTTTATTGCCGTCTGGATGCCCTGGGAAGGCCCTGGGCCCGGACTTCCCAAACACGCCAGGTAAGGAGAGAGGGCTCCTGCCGACAGCCACCCGTGACGCTGTGAGCTGAGCTGTGCCCACTCCCCCGGCAGCATGGCACCACAATAAGGCAGATGTGCGAGGCTCTCCGTGGACCAAGGTGTCGCCTGTCTAGAGAGACTAGTCAGCAGATGGGGTTGGGCCAGACCCAGGAGGGTGGACGCAGCGGCCCAGAGGTGACGGCACTAGTGGTGCAGGGGTGACAGCAGCCCCTCCAGACAGCTCCTGGCTTTCCCGCAGGCTCTGCAAGATGCCTCCTGGTAAATGCGGCCCACCACCGGGGAGAGTGAGCGGGAGCCTCGCTGGCCAGCCTCAGGCTTCAAGCCAGGCGCCAGGACCGCCTCCTGTGAGCGCAGGCACCGGCCTGTCTCATGCTGGTGTTGCACTCAGCGTGAGTCCTCGGGGCTCATCTGCGGGCAGAACTGCCTTCCTGGGTGAGGCCAAGGAGTTTCCCGTGTGTATTCCTGTCACACTGTGTTTACCCACCTGCTGACAGATGTTGGGCGGCTTCTACCTTTTGGCTGCTGTGATTGAAGTTGGTGTAACCTTGGGTTAAGTCAGTTTTAAGGTTGCTATCCCCTCCACCCCCAGGGACTTGACCATCAGTTCTTGTATCTGTATTTAATGGTCGCCGATGCCCACTCATGGATTAGAGACGCAGTGAGGGTTATGGTACCATTCAATCCTATTGAGAGCCCAGAGGCCTCACTCCGCTGCAGGGCTGTCTCACTGGGCATGAAGACAATCCCCTTTTCCTGGACAGGGAGCAGCTTCCTGTGCCATGAGAAGTGGGGGACGGCCAAGAGTGGGTGCCCTGCATTCTCTGCTGCATTCCACAGCCCCCCGTGGGTTTGTATTGCTCCCCTAACTCGCAGTTACGCATGAGGAATCCCCTCTGAAGAAGGTTAGCAGCTTCTTTCCTGGGGAGGCCGTGTGTTAGGTTGCTGGCGCCTGGTCTCTCCCACAAGGACTCGCTCCCCCTGACGTGTCTGAGCCGTCACGGCCAGAAAGAAACCTATGGGTGTGGCTCTGTCCCAGCCAAATCTTTTTGACACTAAAATTTGAAAGTTGTGAAACATATGCTTTTTCAATCATTAGTAAAAACCATTCATAGCTTACAAACTGTATGAAAACATTTGTCCCACCAGCTGTAGTTCGAGAACCCCTGCTCTGAATGAATATAGCCAACGGGAGGTAAAAGGCCCTTTAAATTTGGCACCAACTCCAACCGTTCTCATGCCTTCTCTTATTGTTATTTATTTGTTTATTGCATTTTATTAAGGAACGTTTCAGACATATACAAAGCAGAGAGGAAAATATAATATATCCACCCCATCACCCCGTTCCAGCAATGACCAATTCCTGTCTAATATCTACTGCCACCTGCCCACTCCCAGCTTCCCTCACTATTCAAAGTCAATCCCAGACCTCACATTTATTCACAAATATTTTAGTGTACATTTCTAAAGACAATGCTACATTTAAAAAATCACCACAGCTACACCAAATAAACATTTTATTTTAACAGGTAACGGAAAATTTAAAGAACTCCTTTCGTAACCAAGATCACCAGTGACATGGGAATCGGCTTAGGGCGTGTGTACCCGGCCTCCGGTAGGAGTGACGGGGTGACCGGGAGGTGGCCCTGTGCCTCCTGAGAGCCAGGCTGCGCAGTAACCTGGCCGGCCTGAGCACGGGCTCCTCAGAGAGCCACCACCACGCGACTGCGCTGACGTTGGAGCAGGAAACGGACACTCGCGACACAGCAGTGCGGTGCCTGGGGCAGAGGGGGCAGGGCGTAAGGTGACGGGTTAGATCGACTCTGAGTGGTGGGCTTGTAGCTCCTCACCCCTTTATCCAAGGCGGGACCCCTAGACCACACCTGACACCGTATGTCCACGTTGACCAAGGTCACCCCAATCCATGTAATAAAACAACATTAAATAAAATATGACGAGGTTATCATTATAAAGGAGAGTGCGTGCCCCGTGCTGTTCCCGGGAGAACAGGAGCTGATCCCTACGCGGTGCGTGGCAGCCCGCCCTTCTCCCCCCCCCCCCCCCCGCTTCGATAAAGGGGTGAAGAGGGGAGTCAGGGTGGGTCTAGGGGATGGGGTCTCCGTGGCACAGAAAGCAGGGAGCAGCACCAGCAGCCACAGGGAGGAACGGCACAGTCAAAGTCGAGGTGTTGCCTGGCTGGTGGTGGCGCTGCTGCCCAGGCTAGGCTCACTCCCCGACACCTTCCGAATCCCCTAGGACCCCCTGTTTTTCATGCACAACCTCCCCAATGTCTCATCCAGTTTGTTGGTGCTTTAACGTAAGGCAGCCCCTGGCCCTCGCCATCTTAGCAGCCACCGTCTCGGGGCTGCTGTGCACTCTTGGACAGATGTGCAAAATACCACTAAAGTCTGTAACCCACTTCACTGACTTCTGCAGCCCCATTTTTGCAGGTGAAGATGTCCAGGTGACCACGTGGGGAAGTGACCTTGACAATTGGAGGTCATTCTTCTGACTTAACATGGTCTCTTTAAGGTCCAGCTTTTAAGGGGTGCTTTCAAAGTCTCAACACTTAATTGTGATTTTTCTGATGTCCACACTTTATTTACCATAGAAAAAACGTGTTCAGTCGCAGCATTAGTTCCTGGTAAGGACAGCACGTATTCCACAATTCTAACAACTGATCAACAATGCGAACTTTGATAAGCAGTTCTCGATAAGCAGTTCTCAACAATTATTTGTTATTATTAAAGTTTAACATTATAAAATTAACAAAAATAATATCAAACTCATATCCTGGCTAAATAGCCACATGGCCGCAAAAAACCATATGTTCCCTTCCCGTTCTCCCACCATTCCCTAACTTGTTGTGCATTCTTTCCAAAAATCGGGACTTTTTTAAAAATGCCATGGGATGACATGGGACAAATTGTTAAAAATCAGGACTGTCCCGCCCAAAGCGGGATGTCTGGTCACCTTAGTGTAGAACAAAATGAGGGACTCAGCAGGAATGCCGAGAATACAGGAGTTAGAGCTATTCGTTCATTCATTCATTCATTCATTCATTCTATTTGTTTGTTTATTCCAGTACTTACTGAACACTTACAATGACTGAGTCCATTCTGGGCGCCAGGTGCCACATGGGCAAACATACCTTCCCCGTCACTACGTACCTCACACCTCGGGTCCTAGTCTCAAGCTGGCTCTGCTGCTCATCAGCTGAGTGGCCCTGAATGAGCTGCTCGATGTCTCTGGACCTCTGCCTCTTCAGCAATACGATGGAGAGGCGGATCGAGTTGTGATGATTAAGTGTGAAAAAGTGTGGGAAGGGGTTAGGCCCATTCCTCGCACGTAATAAGTGCTATGTAAGTGACAACTACTATTATTACTGAAAATTTAACAACTCAGGAGAAATCCCTAAATCTCCATACCTACAATCTGGATATGCGTTTTGGCTAAGAACTTCCTATTTCCCCCAAAATTATGTATAAGAAACAGACTTTTCTAAAGTTACGTAGTTTTACATCATAAATCAAACGTGTGCCCATGTGTTTTTTAGCAGGTCTTGCATCGTGCTTTCTCTATCTTGAGTGAGAAGAGCAATAAGGCCTGTGTGTGGCACACATTTTAAGGGCCATCAGCGATGAGTTTTTAATAATTCTTTTCTCTCGCCTGGGCCTCCGCTCGGGACAGATGCTTTATTTAGCCCCTGCTGCCTGGTATTGAAACCTCTCAAACCTCAAAACAGATGCCTATTTCCAGCTGGCCAAGCCCTCGGAATCATCTGCAGGCAGACAGGCTGCTCCCTCCTGATGGAGAGCAGAGGCCAGTGGCCTGAGGAGCAGGCCCAGCCCCCTGCTCTGACCCCCCTTCTTCCCCCCACCTCCCCAGGCCGCCTGGCACAGGAACTGCAAGCAGGATGGTGCCGCCTTGAGGCCTCTGCCCAGCGCAGGCCTCTGCAGGTTACAAAGCTTGAGAGCCTCCGCTTTTCTCTGGGCAAGGTGGGGACACCCCTTTCACTTCGGAGGGTTATGGGGGCAATTGATTAAGCTAACGATTGGAACAGTCACTCATGAATGACACTTGCAAATAGATAAGACTTCCCACCAAGCTCAGATGAGCCAGTCCAGCTGGTGTGGCTCAGTGGCTGAGCATGGCTCCTGCACCAAGCACCTGCCAGGGTGTGGCTGCACCCCCAGCAGGGAGTATGCAGGAGGCAGTCTGACGATGTTTCTCCCTCACTGGTATCTCTCTCTCTCCCTTCTCCCTCTAAAAACCGCATGGAGCAAGGGCCTGGGGCTTTGCAAGGAGGCTGGGCTCCAGGAAACCTTCACGAGGCCCACATGGGACCCAAGTGGCAGCTGAGTTGAGTGCCTGTGGGAGCGCCCTGTGGCTCCTACTCTCCTGATGACTGTGGCCGGCTGGCCTGCCTGCCGGCTCTGGCTTCCCGTGAGATGTCTGGGCCTCACCCTGTCCCCCTGTCCTCCGGCTCTCAGCACGGTTGTCTGTCTCCACAGGCTGGGCTGCCAGCAGGAGGCCGGTGAGTTTTGGATATGAGCCCTTCTGGGATGTATCATTGCTGAATATCTGCTCTCATTCAGTAGCTTGTCTTCTATTGATGGTATACTTGGACATACAAACACTTTTAGTCCCATCCCCCACTTTGTTTCCCTTGCCCTAGGAGACATATCCAAAAAGCAATGTCAAAGAGTCAACTCCCTATGTTTATTTCTTCTAGTTTCAGGTCTTATATTTAAGTCTTCCATCCATTTTTAGTTTGTTCTTGTATATGGTGCAAGAAAGTGGTCTAGTTTCATTTTTTCCCCATGTATCTGTCCAATTTTCCCCAAAATTACTTATTAAGGAAACTGTCTTTATCCATTGTATATTACCTCCTTTGTCATAGATTGACCAGATAGGTGTGGGTTTATTTCTGGGCTCCCTATTCTGTTCCATTCATCTATAAGTCTGGTTTGTTTGTTTTTTAATTTTATTGATTTTTTTTACAGAGAGGAAGGGAGAGAGATAAAGAGTTAGAAACATCGATGAGAAAGAAACATCCATCGGCTGCCTCTTACACACCCTCAACTGGGGATGTGCCCACAACCAATGTACATGCCCTTGACCAGAATCGAAGCGGGACCTTTCAGTCCACAGGCCGATGCTCTATCCCGAGCCAAACTGGTTAGGCCTATATATGTCTGTTTTAAGCAAGTACCATGCTGTGTTTCTTTTTTAAAAAAATTATTTTTATTGTTGAAATAATTACAGATGTATCCCTTTTCCCGAAATTGGCCCCCTCCCCCACACCTGCTCCCTCCTCAGGCCTTTGCTAGACTGTTGTCTGTGGTGCCATGGTGTTTTCATGACACATGACTGTGGTGCCATGCTGTTTTCATGACTCGTGTCTGTGGCTACCTGCCGGTGGTGCCATGCTGTTTTCGTGACTGCAGCCTAGAGTGTGATTTGATATCAGAGAGAGTGATCCTCCAACATTGTTTTTCTTTCTGAACATTACTCCAGTTATTTGGGGACTTTTGTGATTTTATATAATTTTAGAATTATCAGCTCTAATTCTATGAAATATTCCATTAGTATCTTGATAGGAGTTTAACTAAATCTGTATATTGGGTAATATAGACATTTTAACAATACTAATTCTTCCAATTCGTGAGAATGTTATATGCTTCCATTTATTTGTATCTTCTTCAATGTCCTAAGGTTTTCCAAGTACAGGTCTTTTACCACCTTGGTTAAATATATTCTTAGGTGTTTTTTATGCAATTGTAAATAAAATTGTTTTCTTAATAGTTTTTTTTTCATAGCTTGTTCTTGGTGTATAAAAATTGATTCCTGAATATTAATTTTGTATTCTTCTAATTTACTGAATTCATTTATTTGTTCTAACAGCTTTTTGGTAGGTACTTCAGTGTTTTCTACATATAGTGCCATGTTATCACCAAATAACAAAGGTTTTACTACTTCTTTTCCATCTGGATGTCTTCTATTTCTTCTTCTTCTCTGATTGCTGTGGTTAGGACTTCTAGGACTATGCTGAACAACAGTGGTGAATGTGGACATTCTTTTCTTTTTCAAGATCTTAGGGAAAATACTTTTAACTCTTCATTGTTGATATGATGTTGGCTGTGGGTTTGTTATACTTGGCCTTTATTATGCTGAGGTATGTTCCTTCTATTTCCACTTTGCTGAGAGTTTTCATCATAAATGGATGTTGGATTTTGTCAAATACTTTTACTGCATCTATTGATATGATCATGTGATTTTTATCCTTTATTTGGTTTATGCAGTGTATCACATAAATTGATTTGCAAATATTGAACTAACCTTACATTCCAGGAATAAATCCCACTTAATTCAGTTTGCTCATATTTTGTTGAAGATTTTTTGCATCTATGTTCATCAGAGATACGGGCTTACAAATTTTTGTAGTGTCTTTTTCTGATTTTTGAATCAGCATAATGGCTAGCCTCAAAAAATAAAATAAAAAATACTGGAGTAGCAATAGTAAAGAAGCCTTCGTGTCTCTTTAATTTTTTGAAAAAGCTTAAAAAAGATGTGTTAATTCTTCTTTGAATGGTAATATTACCCTGTAAAAGCATCTGGTCCAAGCCTTTTGTTTGTTGAGAATTTTTTAATTATTAATTCAATTTTGTTAGTAGTTATAAAGTCTGTTCAAATTTTCTCTTCCTTTTTGATTCAGTCTTAGAAGATGGTATATTTCTAGGAATTTATCCATTTCTTCCAAGTTTTCCAATCTGTTGGCATATAATTGTAGTATTTTTAAAATATAATCTTTTGTATTTCTGTGGTGTCAGTTGTCATTCCTCTTTGATTTCTGATTTTATCTATTTGGGACCTCTTTATGTTTTCCTGAATGAGTCTGCTTAAAGGTTTTCCAATTTCATTTACTTTTCAAAGAACCAAAATTTGGTTTCACTGATCTTTTGTATTTTTAAAAACTCCATTTCATTTATTTCCACTCTGATCTTTATTATTTCTTTTCTTTTACTTACTTTGTACTTTGTTCTTTTTCTAGTTTCTTTAGTATGAGATTAGTTTGTTTATTTGAGGTTTTTCTTTTTTTCTTCTTGAGATAGGTCTGTACTCCTATGAATTTCTATCTTAAGACTGCATTGGTTTTTTTTTCATAGATTTGGGGTCATTGTGTTTTCATTTTCACTTTTTTCAGGGTATATTTTGATATCTTTCTTGATCTCATCATTAACCATTCATTGTTTAGTACATATTATTTAGTCTCCACATGTTTGTGTGTTTTCTAGTTTTTTTTCTTCTTGTAATTGATTTCTAGTTTTATACCATTGTGATCAGAAAGAATGGTTGATATGACTTTCATCTTCTTAAATTTACTGAGACTTGTTTTCTGCCCTAACATGTGGTCTATCCTAGAAAGTATTCCGTGTGCACTTGAAAAAAAAAGTATATTCTGCTACTTTGGGTTGAAATGCTCTGAAAATATTAATTAAATCAATCTGGTCTAATGTGTCATTTAAGGCTGCTGTTTCCTTATCGATTTTCTGCCTGGGTGATCTATCCTTTGACATCAATGGGTGTTAAAGTCCCTGCTATTACTGTTTTACTGTCAATCTCTTTATGTCTGCTAATATTTCCTTTGTATGTTAAGTGCTCCTATGTTTGGTATATAAATGTGAGAGTATTTTCCCATTCCTTTTAGACAGAATGAAAGAGAAGTTGAGAGAGAGAGAGAGAGAGAGAGAGAGAGAGAGAGAGAGAGACATCGAGATGAGAGAGACACATCGATTGTTGCCTCACACACATGCCTGGGATCAAGCCTGCAACCAAGGTTTGTGCCTTTGTCTCAGAATCGAACCTGCAACCCCTTGGTGTCAGATGCTCTAACCACTGAGCACTGGCCAAGACCACCCATTGTCTTTTGGTTTGTAGAATTTAATATATTTATATTTAAAGGGTTTATTGATAGGTATGTAGTTATTACTATTTTGCTTTCTGATTCTATTTTGTTTTCATAATTCTCTCTTTTCTAAAATATATTTTTATTGATTTCAGAGGGGAATGGAAAGGGAGAGCTAGAAATATCAATGATGAGAGAGAATCACTGACTGGCTGCCTCCTGTATGTCCCTCACCCGGGATTGAACCCACAACCCAAGCATGTGCCATGACAGGAATCTGTGACCTCCTGGTTCATAGGTTGATGTTCAACCATTAAACCACACTGGCTGGGCTAGTTCTCTTGCATATTGATGACTTTCTATAGAGTTTTTCAATTCCTTTCTCTTTGTTCCTTGTATATCACTTTTAGATTTATGATTACCATATTTTTCATTTATGCCAACTACTAAAGGCCTTGTACATGAATTCATGCATGGGTGGGGTCCAGTCGGGCTGCCCAATGAGGGCCCATCCGGCCGGACTGGCAAGGGGCAGGGACTGCAGGTGGTTGGCTGGCCAGCTCCATCCCTGATTGGGTCGTTGGAGGCCAATAGGGGAACAGGCCAGCCAGTGTGCATCATAGCCATTGGTCACTCTTGTTGTTTCACCATTCTGATTGCTGGGCTTTTATATATATAGACTAGAGGCCCGGTGCATGAAATTTATGCATGGGGGTGGGGAGAGCGGGTAGTGGTGTCCCTCAGCCCAGCCTGCACCCTCTCCAATCTGGGACCCCTCGAGGGATGTTCAACTGCCTGTTTTGGCCCGATCCCACTGGGCAGTCGGACATCCCTCTCACAATTCAGGACTGCTGGTTCCCAACTGCTCACCTGCCTGCCTGCTTGATTGCCCCTAACTGCTTCTGCCTGCCAGCTTGATCACCCCCTAACCACTCCCATGCCAGCCTGATTAATGTCTAACTGCTCCCCTGCCAGCATTTTGCCCCCAACTTCCCTCCTGTGCTGGCCTGGTCATCCCTAACTGCCCTCCCCTGCATGATTGATCACTACCATCTTGTGGTGGCCATCTTGTGTCCACCTGGGGGCAAGATCTTTGACCTCATGGGGCAGCCATCTTGTGTGTTGGAGTGATGGTCAATCTGCATATTACTCTTTTATTAGGTAGGATAGAAGCCTGGTGCACAGGTGGGAGGCTGGCTGGTTTGCCCTGAAGGGTGTCTTGGATCAGGTGGGGGTTCCCTTCGGGCATGGGGTGGCCTAAGTGAGGGGTCTGTGGTGGTTTTCAGGCCGGCTATGCCCCCTGGAGACCCAAGTGGAGGCCCTGGTATCTGAGATACATTTACCTTCTACAATTGAAACTTTGTAGCCTGGAGTGGAGCCAAGCCTTCTGCTTGCTTTGTGGCTTTTGCCATTTCTGTTTGGATTTGTTTACCTTCTATAATTGAAACTTTGTAACCCACAAGAGTAGGCAAAAAGCTTGGCTTCTTCCATTGCCAGAGAAACCCAAGCCTCCCTCCTGCCCTCTATGGCCGAAGCCATCTTGTTTGGGTTTAATTTGCATATCTGCTCTGATTGGCTGATGGGCATGGCTTGTAAGTGTAGTGGAGGTATGGTCAATTTGCAATTACTCTTCTATTAGGTAAGATGTTCATAGCAAACTATTTTAAGCTAATGTTCACTTAAATTTGAACACATTCTAAAATCATTACATTTTGAGGAAGGGTACAAGATGGTGACCAAAGAGACGGACTTGTTCTGACCCTGGTCCAGAACAGATAAAAGCAGCGTCTGAGTTGCTCAGGGAATGTTGATTGGCAGCTAAGGGGCAGCTGAACTCTCAAGGAAGAAAAGGAAGGGTGCACTGGACAGGATTTCCTGACCAAGCGACCAGCACTGCGGCAGCCGCAACTTCTCCTGGAGCTGCGGGCTCGGAGGGAAGGCTGCGCCATCTTACCAGGAAAGGAGGATCTTCTTTGAGGCCTGGAAAACCCACAGCGGAGGAGTCCATCGAGCAGCTGTGACGCCCCAATCAGCGCAAACACATGGATTCAAGGGAGTTCTTCAATCACCCACAGAAAGGTCAGAGTTTGCGAGGATAGCGTGAGGGTTCTGGGTCCCTGAGTCGCAGACAGCGATGGTGGCCGTGGAGCTCCGGCCCCACCTCCACTGTAGCCGCGGAGCACCCGAGCAGCTGCCTGCACCGAGCTGTACCCAAAGAAGGCCTCAGCAAGATTCCTGCCCAGTGACACCCAGTGCTGGGTTTGGCGCAATCTTCCCCAGAAGCAGGACTTTATTTAAAATGGCAGGGGACATGGGACAGATCGTTGTTAAGAATTGCGGCTGTCCCACCAAGGGTGGAACATCTGGACCCCTTGGTGCCTGATCCCCTTCACCCCCTTGCTTCTGAATACTAGGGAAGGACTGCCCAGTTGGGCATATCTGGGGAAATTGCAGGGGTAAATTGCCTTCCTGGAAACAAGGGATCTGAGCCAGAAGAGATAGTCTGGGAACCAGTTGGCACTCTGCCACCTAGAGCCATAGAGAGAGAAGGCCAGAGCAACCAAAAAAACTGGGAGGTCAATCCAGAAACACTGACACCTAGGGGCTGAATTACAAACTGCCTTTTTTTTTTTTTTTTTTTTTTTTTTTTTTTTTTACTTTTAATTAATCAAAAATAAATGGACACAAATAACTAAGATATAGCCTACTTAAAATTAAGGACTACCGTACAAAACTGAGGTGCAGTGGAATGCTGGGAACTGCAAGACTGTCTGGTCCAAGAATCAGGCGTGCCAAATACAATAACAGAGGAAGTGAATGACCACTACTGGACATTTTTATGCTAATTTTACTATTCTTTCTTTTATTTTCATTTTTTATATCTTTTATTTAATTTTCATTTTTTATATCTTTTACTTAAGAAATGAATTTTTTTCTTTTTTCCTTACTTGATTTTACCTTTTCAATTATTACATTTTTCAGTCTCTATCATCACTATTACTACTGCTATTTTGCAATTTTTGTTTCTTTTTTGTTTGTTTGTTTCTTTTTTTCTCTCCAGTACCATTTTATTTTTTCTTTATTTTACATTGGGAATAACCTTCATTCTATTTTAATCTCTACTATAGCATCATTCAACCCTATCTCAACTCGACCTTTACACCATCACTCTCTTACAAAACTTTACCCTTTTAGTCTCCTGTTTATCCTATCCCTTTCCAGCTTTAGTTTTTTCTCTATTCTTTCTGTATACCCCCTGCTAGAGCTCTCACTATACGTATAGACCTAAGTTCCAACCCCTGATCCAAGTGTATAAATACCACTCTCTACACTATATTAACTAGTTAAAAAAAAAAACTGTTCTCCTCTCTATCCTTTTCTCATTGTTTGTGTGAATGTTGATTATTGTGAATTTTTATACTTTTTAGTGAAAATGTTATGCTTATTCTTGTGTTATTATTGTTGCTTTGTATTTTTTTAAAAATCCTCTGTTTTTGTTTGTTTTTTACTTCTGTATATCATAGCCTTACTTAATAATAGTGGATATTGTAGTTTGTATTAATCTCCAAATATTGTTACTGGCATTGGCTGGGATTAGTGGTTGTTCTAGGGAATTTTCTCATATAGTTTGTTTCCCATTTCTCTTTTAGTCTGCTTCTTCTTCTCTCTCTCTCTCTCTCTCTCTCTCTCTCTCGCCTTTTTTCCCTGTTTTCCAACTTCATTTTGTCATTACTTTTTTTCTACTTTTTCTATATCTTTATTCCTCTTTTTTTATTTACTTATTTTATTTATTTTTTAATTTTTCTTTATTTTATTTTTACTTTTCTTCCTTCTCTCCTATCCCCTAATTTGCCTTTCTCTAGTGGTCACCTTTATTAGAGGTTATTAATATTGTAAATACATTCCTGTTAAGTGCCTCTTGTGTTGTACCTGGTAGTGTTGTATTTTGTACCTTTAAATCAATGCAGGAGAAGGAACACCACATAACCAGACATCCTGAAAAGAGAAACCATGGGGAGACAAAGAAATAGCCGGCACATGAAAGAAAAGCAGGCATCACCAGAAAAGGAAGTAAACGAGTCAGAGGCAAGCAGCCTACCAGAGCAAGAATTCAGAATAATGATCATACGATGGCTAAAAAGAATGGAAGAGAAAATTGACAATAACCAAGAAGAAATGAGGAAGAACCATGAGGAATTGAAGAAGAACCAAGAAGAAATGAAAAATGACATCGCTACCATAAAGAACTCAATAGAAAGCATCAAGAGTAGACTAGATGAAACAGAGGACCACATCAGTGAGCTAGAAGACAAGATGAAAAAAATACCCAATTAGAGCAGCTTCTAGAAAAAAAGATTAAAAAGCATGAGGAGAGCCTATGGGAGCTTTGGGACAATACAAAACAAAATAATATTCGAATAATAGGGGTTCCAGAAGGAAAGGAAACTGAGGTAGACATGGAAAAAGTATTTCAAGAAATAATGACAGAAAACTTTCCTGAGATAGAGAAGAAAAAACCCACACAAATCCAAGATGCTCTCAGAGTCCCAAGCAAAATGAATCCCAGAAGACAGACGCCAAGGCACATTATAATTAAATTGGCAAACAACAATGACAAAGTAAGAATCTTAAAAGCAGCCAGAAAGAGACAGAAAGTTACAAACAAAGGAACCCCCATCAGACTAGCAACTGATTTCTCAACAGAAACTTATCAGGCCAGAAGGGAATGGGATGAAATATACAAAGTCATGAAAAGGAAGGGTCTGAATCCAAGAATACTGTACCCAGTAAGGCTATCAATCAAAACTGAAGGGGAAATCAGGAGCTTCACAGACAAAAAAAGACTGAAGGAATTTATCTCCACCAAACCAGCAACTCAAGAAATGCTAAAGGGTCTAATGTAAAAATAAAGAAATAGGAAAGGAATAAGGAAAACAGGGGTATAGAATAAAAATGGCAACAAATAAGTACCTATCAATAATAACTTTAAATGTAAATGGATTAAATGCCCCAATCAAAAGACATAGGGTAGCAGATTGGATAAGAAAACAAGACCCATATATCTGCCGTCTACATGAAACCCATTTCAGAAAAAAAGATGCACACAGACTGAGGATGAAGGGATGGAAAAAAGTTTTCCAGGCAAATGGAAATTTAAAAAAAGCTGGGGTAGCAATACTTATATCTGACAAATTAGATCTCAGAGTGAAGGACATAATAAGAGATAATGAAGGCCACTTCATAATTCTAAAGGGAACAATCCAACAAGAAGAAATAACCCTGGTAAATATATATGCATCCAATACAGGAGCACCCAAATACATTAAAAAAAACTGCTAGGGGACATTAAGGGAGAGATTAATAGCAATACAATCATAGTAGGAGATTTTAATACCCCACTGTCACCCTTCGACAAATCATCTAAACAAAAAATCAGCAAAGAAATATCAATCCTAAATGACTCACTAGACCAGATGGAATTAATTGACATCTTCAGAACATTCCACCCCAAAGCCACAGAATACACATTCTTCTCAAATGCACGTGGGACATTCTCAAAGATAGACCACATTTTGGGACATAGGCAAAGTCTCTTCAAATTCAAGAAGATAGAAATCATATCAAGCATCTTCTCAGATCATAATAGCATAAAACTGGAAATTAACTACAATAAAAATAATCCAAAGAAATCAAACACATGGAGACTAAATAGCATGCCATTAAACAAGGACTAGGTTACCAGAGAAATCAAGGAAGAAATTAAAAACATCCTAGAAACAAATGACAATGAAAACACAACAATCCAAAATCTATGGGACACAGAAAAGCAGTTTTGAGAGGGAAGTTCATATCCTTACAAGCCTATTGCAAAAAACTAGAAAAAATAGTAACAAATTATCTAACTCTACAACTCAAAGAATTAGAAAAAGAGCAACCAGAAAAGCCCCGTATAAGCAGAAGGAAGGAAATAACAAAAATCAGAGCAGAGATAAACAACATAGAGACCAAAGAAACAATACATAAGATCAACAAAACCAAGAGCTGGTTCTTTGAAAGGATAAACAAGATAGATGAACCTCTAGCCAGGCGAACCAAGAAACAAAGAGAGAGGATCCAAATAAACAAAATCAGAAATGAAAGAGGTGAAATAACAACAGACCCCGCCGAAATACAACGGATTGTTACAAAATACTACGAACAACTCTATTCCAACAAACTGAATAACCTGGAGGAAATGGACATATTCCTAGAAAAATACAAACTTCCAAAACTCAATCAGGAAGAATCTAAAAATCTCATTAGACCAATGACTTGGGAAGAAATTGAAACAGTCATCAAAAAGCTTCCAGCAAACAAAAGCCCAGGGCCAGATGGCTTCACAGGAGAGTTTTACCAAACATTCAAGGAAGAATTAAAACATATCCTCCTCAGACTTTTCCAAAAAATCCAAGAGGAAGGAACACTTCCAAACTCCTTCTATGAAGCCAGCATCACCCTAATCAAAACCAGATAAAGACAACTCAATGAAAGAGAATTACAGGCCAATATCCCTCATGAACATAGATGCCAAAATCCTCAACAAAATTCTAGCAAATCGACTCCAGAAGAACATCACAAAGATCATATACCATGACCAAGTAGGATTTATTCCAGGAATGCAAGGATGGTACAATATCCACAAATCAATAAACGTGATACATCACATAAACAAATTGAAAGATAAAAATCATATAGTTATATCAATTGATGCAGAAAAAGCATTTGATAAAATCCAACACCTTTTCCTGATAAAAACTCTTAACAAGGTGGGAGTACAAGGATCATACCTCAACATAATAAAAGCTATATATGATAAACCCACAGCCAACATTATACTCAATGGGCAAAAACTAAAACCATTCCCTCTAAGAACAGGAACAAGACAGGGATGTCCACTATCACCACTCCTGTTTGACATAGTACTGGAAGTACTAGCCATTGCAATTAGATAAGAGGAGGAAATAAAAGGCATCCAAATTGGAAAAGAAGAAGTAAAGTTATCCTTATTTTCAGATGACATGATATTGTACATAAAAAAACCAAAAGACTCAATTAAAAAACTAATTGACTTAATAAATGAATTTGGCAATATAGCAGGATACAAAATTAACGCCAAGAAATCCATGGCATTTCTATACACCAACAGTGAAACTACAGAAACAGAGACTAAAAAAGCAATTCCATTTACCATTGCACCAAAAAAATTAAGATACCTAGGAATAAATTTAACTAAGGAAGTAAAGTACCTATATGCAGAAAACTACACGACACTGAAAAAAGAGATAGAAGAAGATGTAAACAGATGGAAGAACATACCATATTCATGAATTGGTAGAATCAACATCATCAAAATGTCCATGCTTCCTAAAGCAATCTATAGGTTCAGTGCACTCCCCATTAAAATACCAAGAGCATATTTCACTGACCTAGAAAGAACTCTCCAAAAGTTCATTTGGAACAATAAAAGACCCCGAATAGCCACAGCAATCCTGAGAAAGAAGGGTAAAGTAGGAGGGATCTCAATACCAGACTTCAAACTGTATTACAAAGCCACTGTTCTCAAAACAGCCTGGTACTGGCACAAGAACAGACATATAGATCAATGGAATAGAATCGAGAACCCAGATACCAACCCAAATCACTATGCTCAATTAATATTTGACAAAGGAGGCACGAATATACAATGGAGTCAAGACAGTTTCTTCAATAAATGGTGTTGGGAAAATTGGACAGACACATGCAAAAGAATGAAACTATTGTAGATCACCAACTTACACCATACACAAAAATAAACTCAAAATGGATACAGGACTTAAACATAAGATGGGAAACCATAAAAATACTAGTGGCATCCACAGGCAGCAAAATCTCAGACATATGCCAAAAGAACTTCTTCACTGATACTGCCCCTAGGGCAATGGAAGCTAAAGAGAAAATAAACAAATGGGACTACATCAAAATAAAAAGCTTTTTTACAGCAAAAGAAACCATCAACAAAACAACAAGAAAGCCCACGGTGTGGGAGAACATATTTGCAAATAATACCACTGATAAAGGTTTAATCTCCAACATCTACAGACAGCTTGTACAACTAAATAAAAGGAAGATGAATGATCCAATTAAGAAATGGGCAATGGACCCAAATAGAATATTTTCAAAAGAATACACAAGGAAGGCCAAAAGGCACATGAAAACATGCTCAAAGTCACTAATTATCTGAGAGATGCAAATCAAAACAACAATGCAGTACCATCTCACACCTGTCAGGATGGCCAACATCAACAAATCAACAAATGACAAGTGTTGGCAAGGTTGTGGAGAAAAAGGAACCCTGGAGCACTGCTGGTGGGAATGCAGACTGGTGCAACCACTGTGAAGAACAGTATGGAGCTTCCTCAAAAAACTGAAAATGGAACTCCCATTTGACCCAGTAATCCCACTCCTAGGAATACATCCCAAGAAACTAGAAACACCAATCAGAAAGGATATATGCACCCCTATGTTCATAGCAGCACAATCTACAATAGCCAGAATTTGGAAACAGCCTAGGTGCCCATGAACAGATGATTGGATCAAAAAACTATGGTACATCTACACAATGGAATACTATGCTGCCATAAAAAAGAAGGAATTCTCATCATTTGCAGCAACCTGGATGGAATTGGAGAACATCATGCTGAGTGAAATAAGCCAATCAATGAAAGAGAAACACCACATGACCCCACTCATTTGTGGATAATAAAGAAAATTATAAACTTATGAACCAAAAGATAGATATAGAGACAGTAAAGCAACAAGCAGAGTGTCAAATTACAGTGGGGAGGGGAGGGAGATCTGGGGGAGATAAGAGATCAACCGAAGGACTTGTATACATGCATATAAGTACAACCAATGGACATAAAACTCTGGGGAGGGAGGGTAGGTAAGGATGGAGGGAGGGGCACAAAAAATCAATTATATATATATATATATATATATATATATATATATATATATATCAATGCAAATAAAAATAAAAAGTAAAATAAAATAAAAGAAGGTGCTTAAAATAAATAAATAAATAAATAAAATCATTACATTTTTACTCAACTGCTCCAAGTTTGTTTTTCTTCTTTTTTACTTCTTTTGTGTGTTTGTGTATATCCCTTGACTTCCTGTTGTAATTATACATGATCTTTGTACTTTTGCCTTTTAATATTTCTACTAGTTTTAGTGTTGGTTATCTGCTGCTTTTATTATGTGTTTGCCTTTGTCAGTAAGAATTGTTTTCTTTGCCATATTTTTCATACTCATATTGATAGTTTTGCTCTTTATTATCCTCCTCTTCTGTTTTTGTTTTTCTTCCTCATAAGGACAGCCCTTTAACATTCTTGTAAAAGTGTGGTGGTGATGAAGTTCTTCAGCTTTTTCTTGCCTGGAAAAGTCTTTATATCTCCTTCAGTTTCAAATGATAGTCTTGCTGGGTAGAGTAATCTTGGTTGTAGGTCCTTACTATTCATCACTTTGAATACTTCATGCCCATCCCTTCTGGTCTGCAAAGTTTCTATTAAGAAATCAACTGACAGTCAGTCTTAAGGGATATTTCTTGTAGGTAACTAACTGTCTCTCTCTCTCTCTCTCTCTCTCTCTCTCTCTCTCTCTCTCTCTCTCTCTCTCTCTCTCTCTTTTGAGGGCAAACACTCCAACGCCAATTTATTTTTAAAGGTTCTGTGTAATTCTATGGTTGGCTTCCTTTCTGTTTGTTTTGTTTTTTTTGTACAATTGCCCAATCTTTAAAAATTAAGTAAGTTGTAATGAGTTAATACTATTAATAGTCATTAAAAAAAAAAGTTCCCTCCCTCCCAAAAACCATGCAGGGGGAATTTCAAATCCTGAAGAGGCCAATCCAACAGGGTCTCTACGCAGCAGAAACAAAGAGCACGGTGAGCAGGAGCGGGAATGAGGTGTGTGCCGGGCTTTCAGGAGGGCTGGCCGGGCCTGGTGGGAAGGCAGAGCCGTGGTCATGCAGAACAGCCGCCGAGGCCTCCGGCGCCTCTCCCACTGCAGCTCGCGAGGCCAGCCAGGGTGTCGTGGAAGTCCTTCAGCAGGGTCCGCCTGCGCTGCTCTGCTATGTGCATCTGGTTTTCTAAGTCCCCCTGTCATAGCTGTCCGCGTGCTCCACTTTCCACGACAGGTTTTCGATCTCAGCCTCCAGTTGCTCCTGCTGGTATTCAAACAGCTTCTTCCATGTAGTAGGCATATGGGTGCGTGTACTGAGGGTGTAGCGACACATGGCCAAGAGCTTGGCAGCGTCCTGCAGGTACTGCCAGTCGATCCACGTCCCCAGGTTGTTCATGACACGTTCCTGGATCTTCTCATGAATCCTCTAGTACGTCTGCGCCTCCAGCTGCAAGCTCTGTGGTTTTCCCACCTCTTGAAGTAGAACAAGTACTTCTTGAGGGCCTCCCTGGCCTGCGCCTGCTGGCTCTGGTTGACGAGGTCGGGGTTCTCCTTGTACCGGCTGCACTCATAGTACTCGCTGCCGTGGGTCTTCCAGTCGCCTAGGCACATCCAGCAGAAGTTGTGTTTGCACTTGGAGCATTGCATGTGATTGCAGCCTCCATTCTTCTCCATGCAGATGTTGCACTTGGGACAGTCTTTAGTGTGAGCGCTAATGTAGTTGGCGGTCTTCGAGTCATCCGCACACTTTGTGAGCCATTTCTGGATGGTGGCGCAGTCTGTGGGGGCGTAATACATCTGACGACACTTGAAACAGAAGACCTCGCTGCACCAGCTGCGCTGCATGCGGCGAGCTCAGGGCTCTTGTACCTGGATGACCATGGGGTAGTTTGCACCGGGGCACAGCTGGAGCTGGTAATGACCCTCCACATGGTCCCTGAAGAGGTAGCACCTGTATTTGTCTCTGAGCTGTACGGTGGGCAGTGATGGGAACACAAAGTCCTCTGGTGTTCAAAGTGGGCAGTCCTGAGCCATGCAAGAGACTCCCACACCCACGCCGTCTTTGACAAGCATGGAGCAGTGCTGCTCCCAGCAGCTGCGGCAAAACTGGTGCTGACAGGCCAGTGAGAGCAGGTTCTCCTTCCACACGAACTGCATGCACATGGTGCAGTGGTGAGGGGGGCGGGCTGCGGGAACATGTTTCGATGGACTGGGCTGGACTCAAGCCTTGACGAGCAGCTGAGCAGAATTGGACTTGTACCTGTCCAATATCTCTGCAACTTGCCAGTGGAAATTAACTAATATAAGTTTAGCAACTGAATGAGACACCTTGAGGACAGAGGCCAGGCTGGTCATGTGCTCGTTGAGGGCACCCTCAGACTCCTTGTAGGTCAAGCAGGTGAACTGGCACTCCTCAGGGTCGAAGGTGTCGGCCCCCTGCTGCTCCACGTCGCTGGCGATGCCCACATAATAGTCCTCTATGTTCTCAGGGTCCTCGTCCTCCTCCTCCTCGTCACAACTGGGGTCATAGTTCTCTTTGCTGTCAGACCCCTGGCTATTCATGTCTACCGACATCTTAGCATCCAGCCACGATGCAAATCCGGAAAGCAGGGTTTTTTTCCCCCTCCCCCCAACTTTACCACTTTCTCAAATGCATTAGTGTTTTTGTCTTCTGTAGTCCTCGAAGATCTTTCAGGAAGATGTTACCCAAATATTGTATTATGTCATATAATTTCCATCAGGAGCCATGACCCCGTGGCCGCTGAGCCCGGGAGGGCCGGGCCAGGTCGAGCCGGGCCGCAGGGAGCTGAGCCGGGCGTGGCGGCGGCGGAGGCGGAGGCGGAGGCGGTGGCCCGAGATTTTTTCTTGCTATTTTCAACATTCTCTTTGTCTTTAACCTTTGGTATTTTAATTATGATGTGTCATGGTGTGGGCCTCTTTGGGTTCATACTGTTTGGCACTCTCAGTGCTTCCTGGAATGGTAAGTCTATTTCCTTTGCTAGGTTAGGGAAATTTTCAGTTATTATTTTTCAAAAAAGATTTTCTGTTAATTAATTAATTTATTTTTAATTGTCTAAAGCACATGTGTCAAACACAAGGCCCTCGGGCCAAATCCGTCCCACCAGGCCTTGCAATGTGGCCCGCACGGCGCTGTCATCACTGCACTCCGCTGCGTTTCCATCACAATGACAGTTTATGACTGTTCAGTAAACCATTCGGCCCGCGATTTAGGCTGGATTTTAGATTTTGGCCCCTTCTCTGATTGAGTTTGACACCCCTAGTCTAAAGTTTTACATATGTCTCCTATTCCCCTGATTGTCCCCCCAGCCATTCCCACCCCAGGCAAGCCCCCACTGCCCGTCTTTATATCCATTGGTTATGACAATATGCATGCATACAGTCCTTTGGTTGCTATCTAACCACCCCCCCCTCCACCTCCTCTGTCATTTGTCTCTGAATCTATTTTTATTCATCAAATTATGTTGATCTCTAGATAGCAGGCCCAGTGAATGATATTCGTGCATTGGGGGAAGGTGTTGTCCCTCAGCTCACCCTGCACCCTCTCCAATCTGGGACCCCTTGAAGAATGTCTGACTGCCAGTTTAGGCCCAATCCTGCAGATCAGAACTAAACTGACAGTTGGACATTCCTCTCACAATCTGGAGTGCTGGATCCTAACCACTAGCCTGCCTGCCTACCTGATTGCCCCTAACTGCCCTTTACTGCTGACTTAGTCACTCTCTATTGCCCTCCCCTTCAGGCCTGATGGCCCCCAACTGCCCTCCCCTGCAAGCCTGGTCACCTCCAACTGCCCTCCCCTGCCAGCCTTACCACACCCCCAATAGCCCTTCCCTGCCAGGTTGATGGTCCCAACTGCCCTCCTCTGCCAGCCTCGTCTCTCTTAACTGCCCTCCCTTGTCAATCTTGTCACTCCCAACTGCCCTCTCCTGCCAGCCTGGTTGATTCTAGCTGCCCTCCCCTGCAGGCCTGGTTTTCCATTCACCTGAAAAACCTTTTTGCATCTATTCACCATCAGTCTGTGTGAGTCCTTTGTTCTGAGGTGGGTCTCCTATAGACAGCAGATATATGGGTCTTGTTTTTTTTTTTATCCATTCAGTTACCCTGTGTCTTTTGTTAGGGGTACTTAATCCATTTACATTTAAAGTTATTACTAATAGTTACTTTTGGCTGCAGGGGTTCAGGAATATGGAGAAATGGCTGCATATAAATGAATAAACTAGACAAGAAATATAAATTTTGAAGGCATTTTGGGGGAAGCTTAGCTCTAGTGACTAAACTCTCTGAATCTCTTGGCCTACGGCTTTTTATTCACACATTTTTCCCTTTAGCACAGCAAATATGCATATTAAAGGTAAGGTTTGGTAAACAGTAAAAGATTATCAGGTAAGGGGAAATGGCTTCAGTTGTTCCAGCAGCAGGTAATAACATGCAGATTTTCAGCCCTGCTGAATATGTCCATTCAACATTTTGAGGACTTCTCACTTCTATTTTGACCTGCTGGACTTAACCTCTAGCACCCTTTAGCATTTCTTGCATTACTGGTTTGGTGGTAATAAACTCCCTTAGTCCTTTTTTGTCTGTGAAGTTCCTGATTTCACCCTCAATTTTGATTGATAGCCTTGCTGGGTACAGTATTCTTGGATTCAGACCCTTCCTTTGCATCACTTTGTATAATTCATTCCATTCCCTTCTGACCTGATGTGTTGCTATTGAGAAATCAGTTGATAATCTGATGGGAGATCCCTTGTAAATAACTTTCTGTCTCTCTGGCAGCCTTTAAGATTCTTACTTTGTCATTGTGTTTGCCAATTTAATTATAATGTATCTTGGTGTCAGTCTTTTGGGTTCATCTTGTTTGGGACTCAGTGAGCTTCTTGGACTTGTGTAAGTTTTTCTGTCATTATTTCTTCAAACAGGTTTTCTATTCCTTGCCCCCCTATTATGTAAGTGTTGTTTTGTTTCATGTTGTCCCAAAGTTCCCTTAGGCTCTCCACCTGTCTTTTATGGATTTTTTTCCCCCCAGTTTCTGCTCTGCTTGGGTATTTTCCCCCATCTTTTTTTTTTTTATCTCACTGATGCGTCCCTCTGCTTCTTCTAGTCTATTGTTGATGTTTTCTATTGTGTTCTTTATTGCAGTGATGTCATTCTTTATTTCTTCTTGGTTCTCTTTATTTCCTCTTGATTCTTACACAAATTGTTGTATTTGTCTTCCATCCTTTTCACTGTACTTATGACCGTTGTTTTGAATTCTTTCTCTGACAAATTACTTACATCCATTTTGCTTACTTTTTTCTGGTTATTCCTCCTTTTCTTTCATATGGGGGCTGTTTCTTTGTCTCCCCATGTTTGCTCCTCTTAGGGTGTCTGGACATGTAGCTCTCTCTCTCTTGTATTGCCTTAAAGGCACAAAATGCAACACGACAAGACACAATACACAGGGCACCAAACACAAATGTATTCACAATACCAGTAACCCCTAATAAATGTGACCAGAAGAGAAAAGAAAATTAGGGGAGAGAAAAGAGTACAAAAATGATATCGAGAAAAGGAAAAAATTTAAGAGAGAAATAAAAGAGGAGAAAAAAGAAGGGAAAAAATATATGTATATGAAGAGAGGAAAAATTCTAAAAAACCAACAACTAGCCCCCAAAAATGCAAATAACAAACACTAAGAAAGGAATGAAAACAACAACTAATCCTGGGGGGAAAACAGAATAACAATCAAACAAACAACAAGACAGAAAGAAAAATGAAAAAGAAAAAAATATTGGCTAGTGAAGAAAGAGAAGAGAGAAGTGTGCCTGGACTTGGAGCAGGGGAGAGGAAATTAGATATATGAATAAGATCAATTTTTAACTGGAAGTCAAAAGAAAGGATAGGAAAAAACTAAATCAGGAATAAAGAGAAACAGGATGAAAAAAAAGGAAAAGTGAGGAAGAGAGTGTTGGTATAAAGAAAAAATTAAGATAGAGTAAAATAATACAAAAATAAAAATAGAATGTAGAACACTAATCCAAATATAAAATATAGAAAAAATATCACTTTTTAAGAAGGTAAAATAATAGCAATAATAATAAAATTAAAATATAATAATAAAAAGTAAAATAAATTGAGAAAAAAAATTAGTTTCTTAAGTTAAAAACATAAAAAAGTGAGTTAGTGAAGGTCGTTCACTTCACTGGAGCTTCAGTGACCCATAGGGGCTGGTTTAAGACCTCTCTCTGCTATTCTTCCTGGTACATCTGTTTCTTGTCAGGTAGTCAGCACAGTATTGAAGTTCCTGCGATCCAACATGCCTCTGTGTCATAATCCACAACCTTGTTTTCAAGCAGGTGGGATCTCCCTGCTTACTTTGTCTCTTTGCCTGCCTTCAGTTGTATTTACACAAGTCAATTTCTGATACAACCCCTGGGTGGCAGTGTTTCTGTATTCGTTTTTGGGACCAAATGGCCTCTCAACCCAGTGTTTAGACTTTTCTTTTCCCGCCGCACTTAATATTGGGTTGGAGGGATGGGCTGATCCAGAGCTGGTTTCTTGCTCATCTCTCCTTATTCTGATCCCCAGTTTCCACAAAAACCACCTTCCTCTGCAGTCTAGGTCAGTGTTTTTAATTAAAAGATCCTATGTACTGGGCTTAGCAAGCAAAAACAAGGAAGTGAGAAAAATAAAGGAACTGCACTGATTCACATCTTTCTCCCCTCCCACTGCACAGCTTGTATAGAACTTTAGGCTGCCTTTCTTGGCACAGTCTCCCATGGCCTTAGATCTAGATTCCCCTTCTGCTAGCAGCCCTGTGGACTCCCTTCCACATTCTAGGGCTACACTGACCCCAAGGGCTGTGGATTTGGTGGAGCTCAGTCTACCTCTGAGATTCTACTCCCTGCTGTGCACATTTCTCCTTCCAGCCTGGATGCCAGATCTGACCTATAGTGAATGACCTGCTGTGTGGGGGCTTTGACTGAGCAAGATTTGCTCTAGTGAGGCTGTGTTACCTGCTGAGTCATTTCTTGGGTGTGTCATTTGTGGAACTAATTGGATGGTGTGGTGTGGTCTGAAGCTGGACACAAGATATGTTCAATCTGGGGCCTCTTGGAAGGGCTATGGTAGAGGCCAAGTTCAGCTGCTGCCTGAGCCTGGTTGAGGGCACCTGGTAAAACTAGAAAATGGTCTGCGTTTTTGTAGCTGCCTGTCCTGATCTTGGAGGTCCTGGGAGGGCTATGCTGTTAATTAGGTCAGTTACCACTAATTCTGTGCTTGGGGCTTCTTAGTAAGAGGACCAGAACATACTGTGGCCAGCTGCTGCTAGTTTGAGCACTTGGACCTTTGAAATATTCTAGAAAATGTTTGTGGGCCAAGGCGGCTGTTTGTGTGAAATAGGCTGGGTGGGATTAGTGAGTTTGGTGGGGAGGGGTCTCAGTTACCACCTGGGTGGGGTGAACATTGTTAATGGGTTAATAGAGACGCAGAGACTCAGATTTGGTGACCTTCTGCCCCTGCTGGGAGGTGGAGGGGATTGCACACAGGGGAGGGAGCTCAACAAGGAAGCAATGCCAGCAATTCTGTTTGAGAGAGCTGTTCTTCCCGCTCTCACCCGAATCCAGACCATCCAGTTCCTCGATGTATGTCCTTGGAATTTTCCAGGCTGCTGGCCCTTCACTGGAGCTTAGGGAGAGTGTTTCTGAGTAAGCCACTCTCCGGAATCCGCAGCAGCCTCCTTCTTCCCTGGAGAGAGTTCCCACTCATTTTACAGCCATAGGCTGTAGGGGCTCCTCTTCCCAGCACTGGTGCTTTGGACAGGGGGTTCATTTGGGGCTGGACCCTCACTTTTCAGGGGTACCTCTGGAGCCAAGGTGTCTCTCCTGATTTTTACACGCCACACAGAGGTGTGGGGCGGCACATTTGGAATCTTCACCTCTCTACCAGTCTCAATGTGTGTCTTCTTTATGTCCTCAGTGGTGGGAGGTCTGTTCAGCCAGTCTTCAGGTGGTTCCCAAGGATGGTTGTTCTATAATTTAGTTGTCTTTTTAATGTGGTTATGGGAGGAGGTGAGCACAGCGTCTGCCTATTCAACTATTTTGACTGGAAGTCCTAAGATTAAATTTAAAATACCATTTCCTCCTTTGAATAGGCCACATTCATAGTCTCAATAGCCACACGTGGCTACCGTTTTGGATAACTCAGATATGGGAATTCCTATTATTGCTGGAAGTTCGATGGGACAGTGTTATTCCGGACCATTCTTATTTAACTTTTTCATTTTGTACCTGAATTGAAATGATCTTTGCAATGCTTATACCTCTTTTTTAGATTAAAGAGATATTTTTCTAAAAATTGTTTGAACTGCCCTGGTTGTATTCTCTAAATACCATTTGCCACTAAAAGAAAGTTGGCATTTTTCAGAAATTACTAATTCTAGTTCTAGAGAAAGAATGTGCAAGAGCTAAAACTGGTTTGGCTCATTGGTAGAGCGTCGGCCTGCAGACTGAAAGGTCCTAGGTTTGGTTCTGGTCAAGGGCATGTGCCTTGATTGCGGGCACATCCCCAGTGAGGGGTGTGCAAGAGGCAGCTGATGGATGATTCTCTCTCATCAACTCTCTATCTAACTCTCTATCCCTCTCTCTTCCTCTGTAAAAAAATCAATCAAATATATTTTTAAAAAATTTTTAAAAAGAATGTACAAGATAATTCTGGACATTTATTTATATCAAAAAGCTACTAAATACTACTGGAGTCACAGCAAAAAGACTCAGTAGCTGATGTGGGATCTTGCGCATCAATAAGAATAACTATGGGAGACTGAACCTCATTGCACAAGCAAACATTCATGAGTCCATAAACCACAAAGCACTAGCAAATTTTAAAAACTCTCAGTCCCTTAGGAAGCTTATAAGAAAACAGTTCTTCATTCTGAAAAATGGTTAAGCAAAGGGGAAGAGTCTAGCATTTGTCTTTTTTCTTATAGGAGCTGTTTTCTGGAGCAACCATAATAGCTGAGGAGGAAACATTTTGTCTCCAGAAGTATTCTAGCTAGTCAACAAAGAAGAAAACCTATTGCGTTTTGAAAACCTTTTTGAAATAATGGACTAAGCAGATGATCATCAATGTTGTTAACATCAGAGAGAGAAGCAGGCATGCTGGCCGCCTGCTGAATGAACATGAGCCTTTAAAGTCAGCTTTACCTGCCTGGGACCACGCCAGGTCTGGCAGCTGGCATCAGGAACTGCAGGGTGAGGAGGTGGTAAGTGACACCACTGGGATGAAGCCAGCAGATCCAGACCTCGGGACACTTACGGAGTAAAGAGAAAAACACAAAGTGGGAACCTATAGATTAAAAGAAATTTAAGAGACATAGCAACCAAATGCAACAAGCACACCTTGTTTGGATCCTGATGTACACAAATCAATCACAAAAGAAAGGAGGGTGGCAGAGGGGAAAACCGGAGAAAAGTAAACACACAGGATATTAAGTGACTGTTACAGATTTTTAAAGTGTATTACAGTTATGTCTTTTGTAAAGATGTCTTCTCTTTCAGAGACATTTATTGAAATACACAGATAAAATGACTTAATGCTGAGATTTATTCAGATAACCCTGAAGGAAGTCAGGAGGTGAGGGGGGAGGAATACCGGCCAGATCATTGTGGCTGGGTTTGCTGTGTGTGAGTTAAATTTTTCACAATAAAACGTCACCTCTTTCATTTGGTCTCTGTCTTCCCTAGGTCCATCCTATGATCTTTTAAAAGAAATTCCCCAGTTTTACATTTTCCTTGACGAGTGGAGGGGTTAGGAATGAACATTCTGAGGGGAAACTCAGAAAGTGCCTTGGGCTATTTCACTAGAAATCATAGCAGCAAGACTTCGTAACCGCTGACCCCGAGCTCACTGCTGAGGTGCCTCCTCAGAGGCCTGCCCGTCACAGACTGTCATCAAACACAGACACTGGCAGGTCAGCTGGGGGGCTTCGATGTGCAGGGGGAGTCTCTCCTCCTCTCCCCCCTCCCCCCCTTTACAAAAGCATAAGAAACTTCTAGGTGACTCTGGAGCCGCCTCTGCCTCACTCACCTTGCGGGGGAGGCAGGTCAGCAGCTGAGCCTCAGGCTGGAAGGGGGCTCCCGTGGGTGGCTTCTGGGCACAGGGGTGCTGCTTTCTGAGAACGGGTCTCTCAAAAGGTCCGGAGGTGTCTGCACACAGGACACTCAGCTCCGGCCTTCTCTCTGGGCAGTTTCTCCAGGAAGCCCGGCCCCCGCTCTGCCTCCTCCTGAGGAAACCGCATCCCATGGAGGGGGCTCTGGGTGACCTCCGAGGAGTCAGCAGGGATGGGGGGCTTTTCAGTCACACTGCGGGCAGTCTCACAGTCTCTCAAGGATGGTGTGCAGACTGCTGGATGTCACCCCCAACCCTCCTCCCCACCTCTCATGTGGAGGCTGCCTGGGAAAGGCCACAGTCCGCTGGGTGTGACAATGGGCTGGAAAGAGCAACACTGCCACCACCTGGGTCTGTCCTAGGAGAACAGAGTGCTCTGATCAGTCTGACTGCCTCCTCTGACTGTGACATGAGACGTTAATCATACTTCGCATAAACCATCATCACGTGGACTCTCTCTGTGGCAGCTTACCCTGTCTCTTAACAAAGAGGGATGGTGTCAACCACTGGGCGTTAGTACCGATTTAACACCAACAGGAATCCCTAATTTGGGGTGCAGTGAAGGAGAAAACTTTATTCAGTGCAAACAGCTCAACTGTAACACAGCAAGGCTGGGGTCAGTTCAGTACTGAAGCTGCATACCTGCCAGGTGACCGGGAGAGGAGACCCCCTGCCAAGCAGACTGCTCCGCTACACTTGGTACTCAGTGCAGCTCCAGCCAGGGAAACCTGTACCTCTCGGTGGAGAGGGAAAGTGCGCTCTGGAGCCTGAGGGGAGCTGACAGAGAGAGGCCTCTCCACCCCAGTCCCTCATGAGGACATCAAGTCCTCACAGTTTGATTGGTCCAGAAGACATGGTCCTGGTTGGTCAGATGGAGCTGCTCTGCTTGGTCAGTGAAGAAGCTGATGGGAATATAGGTCTGAGTGGATGGGGAAAGCTTCAGTGCTTTTGGCTGAAAATGGTTCTAGGGTCTCCTTTATAAAGGCTGGCTCACTGTCAGGAAGAGTACTTTGTTTTTAAAGTTGAGTCCAGTCAGCAGCCAGGAGCCCTTCCTGGTGGGTATCTTCTTTCTCAAGGTCCACAGGGCTACATTCACCACTGAGCACTTCTCCCCGGGCAATGCTAAGCACAACTGTGTTTCCAAAATCTGAGGGAGATCCTCTCCATCCCCTTCTTGCCCCACTTTGATTCTGTGATGCTGTGCAATGCAGTCATGTATTATAGATGATGTGTCTGTGCATGGCTACAGACATAAGAACCATTTTTGAGGCAAAATTTTTTCGTTTCACACCCTTGTTTCCGAAAAGTCAGATGCTGGTGAGGATGTGGAAACACTGTTCTGTTTTCCAAGTCCTTAGAGTTTGCATCTGTGTGGTTCTTCCTTGTGTTAACTGGAGAAACATTCAAACCTGCAAAGAATTTCTGTGATTTTATCTGAGCCAAGCTGTCCATATTGCCAGGAAGCAGAATCTCAATGTGTTGAGATAATGCTCCCAAGAATGGCAGTTTTACACCTATTTTACAAATTACCATCCAAGGAGGAGATTTTCCATCTGCAAGCAGGAGAGTCAGCCAGCCACTCAAGAAAACACCATGAAAAATGTTACCGTATTTTTTATCAAGAGACTACTGTACACCCACCTCTTATGCGTATCCTCAATCATCCTGAGCATCTTCATTCTGTCATCCCTCTCGGGGAACGCCTCAGTATTGGAAACACACTTGATGTGGTTGTGCATCTGTTCTGTTTTTGTAACTGCATCGATCTAGTATTATATTTAGAGATGAAAACAAATGTATCCACTAAAAGAAGTTCATTATTATACAAGGTAGCCAGATTTTTGAAATGCTGCATCTGCTTTCTTAAGCCTTGTTTTGTCTTTCATGTAATTTTTGTACTTCATGGAGCACCATTAATAGAACTGGTGTTGGAAACATTTTTATTTGCAGTAGTCTTGTCTGCTTTTGCTACTGCGCCTTGTTAGGACCAAATGTCAGAGGTGGCTGAGTTTTCAGTAGAGCTGGGTCTGGCCCATCTCCTGCATGCTTGGAGCAACCTCTGGCTGCTGCTGCCTCTTACTTCCCCGCTGGGTATATTGGAATAGAGAGCAACTTACAGAAACAATTAAATGGAACCAAGAAGAAGATTATTTTGTGTCCATGTAGACTGTGCAGAAATGTATATGGTCCAAACCAGGCAGTCCCGTTTACAGCATTGTTTTTTATCGAGTTACATCCTGTAATTGTAGCTTTTTAAACTATGAAGCCCCTGAGAGAGTGTACCTTCCAGCTGACGGAGCACCGACCTGCCAGCCTCTTCCAGGCAGAGCAAATGGCCAGCCGCTCCCTCTCCATGCCCTCATCACCAGCCGAGCAGCACCCAGCCTGCCCCCCACCAGCCAAGCAGCACCCATTGCCCCCCCCCCAGCATCCGAGCGCCACCTAGCCCGTACGCCTCACCCCCTAACCAGCCGAGCAGCACCCAGCCTACCACCTCCCTGCCCCCTGACCAGCAGAGCAGCACCTGGCCTGGCCCCCTCCACCACAACAGCAGAGCACTGTCCCAGCCCACCCCCCTGACATGGGCCCAGCCTGAACACAGGGTCCTACTATAGGACTCTCTTTCACGGCCCGCGTAGAAAGAGTTCCAATTCAGGGTTCGGGTTCTGGAGAAGGGCAGCCCACAAATGAAAAAAGACTTGAAGAAATTCAACTTGGCGATATGAGGGGCCAGGCGGTAGTCCAACTCTAGTGGGAGAACTACTCCTGCTTTGGCCCTGCCATCCCCTTTTATTGAGGCTTTGGGGAAAACATCTTAGGCAAAATAAACAGACATTTACATGGAGCCCTGAGGCAGAGAATAACAGAAACTTTCACAGGACAAACAAGGTAGATTATGCTTCAGCTAACAGTATCTCAACTAAAGGTTGGAGCAATTAAGGTTGTTGACCAGCCTTCCTGTCAACATCTCTTTTTTAGTGAAACTGATTTGTTTTCCAGCATATCCCCCGTTTTCTTTCCTTAAAATTTTTGCATATGGAGACTAGAAATAAACAAAAAATTAAACAAGCAACAATAGCTATGCTGAGAGTCAAATTGTTGTGGCAGGCAAGACCCAGTTGAGGCAGGGCTCCAGGCCAGGGAAGGAACGAGCAACCAGACCCACAACAAAGAATGTAGCTTGATATGCTTTAGCTAAGCATAACTGTTAGCCATAAAATAGTTCTGTTGCAAGGCTCAATCCCCAGGCAGGCACCTCCTGTTTCCAGTAGCTGCAGGGCAGAACAAACAGACCAAACCAGGTCAAACAGAGACTGCTGAAGTTGAAATTAAACCCCCACCCCAGGTGTTGTATAAACTTTAAATGTTACTGTACTAGTGGAATTTTTCTATAACTTATAACTGCCAGGCATCCCTAAGACGGGGATAAAAGCATGCTTAGAGTGGGTCGGGGCTCTCATTGGGCGCTGCTGTGTCAGTTGAGACATGAGCCCAGACTCGAGTTCATAATAAAGGCTTCCTAAATTCCAATTTGGCTGACTGATGGTCGTCACTCGCGGGTTGCCCACAACAAAATAAAATCAGTCTGCAGTACGTTTCTTTCTGGGCCAACAGTTTTTGAATCCCAGATTCAATGTTCAACAGTTTTTTGTTTTGTTTTTTCCCCTGATAATTGAACTAATTTTTTAATATATTACATTATACAATAAGTATCTATTTACCTGTGTTTCAGTCTCCACAGATTTATAAACTCTCTTAATACATAAACATTGTTTTATGTAAACTGAATCTCCAATTCCAAACATTGGCCAACAATAGTCACTTACTGTGTTAGTGAGAATCAACTTAATTACTTGTACTTATCTTTTATCTGTCCTTATTAAATATATTTTAATTAAAATGTCCAAAACATTAAGTTGTTTAAAATGATTGGGTTATGCAAAAATTCCAAATAGTGACAGGTATCATATTATACATTTATAAATAGCATAAATCCTATATAATAAAAGCCCAGGGGCATAATGACCAGACCTCCCATGGTCCCTCCAGGGCTGACCCCACACCCCAGCAAGCGGTTAGGGGGATCAGGCAGGCAGATGAGTGGTTAGGGGTGATGAGGTAGGCAGACAAAGGGTTAGGGGAAATCAGGTAGGCAGGGGAGTGGTTAGGGGCAATCAAGTAGGCAGGCCAGCAGTTAGTGGTGATTGGGCAGGCAGGTGAGTGATTAGGGGCGATGAGGCAGGCAAGCAGGCCAGAGCTCTGGGATAGATCACCTCAAAGAGGGAGACCCAGGCCACAGCCTGCAGGAGGAATGCTTGGCAGCTGCGACAGGAGGCCCTGGCAGTGGTGGACACTGCAGGACAGGGCTGGTGCCACTGTGGCTCCTGAGTGGGCACGGTGCCTGCAGCCTGGCCCAAACCCTAGGGTTGCAGCCTCCCCCAGTGGCTCCTGCAGGGCTGAACTGCCACTCCTTCTGCTATGATGCCTGGGTAGATCCTAGACCTTTCCATGACTGTGGGCTCTCTGCACAGCTCGCCCCCTAACCGGACTCCCCAGCTCGGCCCTGACTGCAGAGGGGCTGAAATACACTGACATCCACAACATTGGGGTCAGGATCACTCCCTTGCACTTCCTGGAGGTGAAACTTCGCGAGAAATCTGTGAAAAGTGAGCTAGACAAGGAAGAGGAGTGGAGGAAAAGGCACCAGGAAAAGAACAAAGTGGCAGAAGCCCGATGCCAGAACAAGAAGGAGCAGATGGAGTGTCTGCAGCGGGAATCTGAGTAGGTGGAGCTCATGAATGCAGAGCTGAAAACCCAGAAGGAGGAGCTGAAGCAGGAGCGGCAGCAGCTCCTGATGCTCAATCAGCATCGCCCCCCTCCATCATCAGGACTGACAGCGTTGAGATCCCAACTCAGAAGGCAACCCACTGCTGGAGCAGCTGGAGAAGTGACCAAGGCCTGGGAGGAGCAGAGGAGGAAGAGAAGGAGATGAGGAGAAGGAGAAAGAGGAAGGTCCCAGAGTGCTCTTCCTTGCTGCATGAAAAACTCGCAATGAGGTTCAGCACAGCCAGCATCGACTGGGCTTTTTTGTGAAACTCAGTTCAGCCACACCAGGGGTAGAAACCCAGGCTGATGCTGAGACCAAAGTACTCCTGAGGAGGGTCTGTTCTGCCTGGGGCCAGGTTTGCAGGAGGCAGGACAAAGGCTCTGGGCCAGAGAGATGCCCAACCAGGTCCAACAGTTTTTTGAGTCCAAATTTCAATGTCCAAAAGTTCTGAGTCCAAATTTTAATGTCCAACAGTTCTGAGTCCATGTCAGCAATGATATCCGGATGGTGGACAAATGGTGGCCATGCAGGTCTGACCTCAGGTTTGGCCCTGGGCAATCTTCAGCGACGCACATCTGCTGATTGCTGGCATGGCAAGGAGTCATCAGCATCTTCCATGTCTGGACTGTTTCTCCTCTTGTCTTCATGGCTGGAGCATTTCTGCTAATTCCTCTGTTGCAGGAATCTACATGATCTTGAAGTTGTTTTCTGAAAATATACAAACATATTCTCAATCAAAAGTTAATAATGGAATCTTTTCTATAAATTTTACTTGGGATCCTTTTAATTTTTTACCCAAATGATTTTCCTTTGGCTTATTCTGACATCATGTGTATTTTTCATCCTGCTGTTAGTATTTACAAATAAAAATTAGTTTTTTTAAAGAAAAAATTTTCTGAATATGTTTCCTTACATAATATTTTTCCACTATCCCTCTTTTTTTAATTTAATTATTAGGAGGCTTTTGGAAAATTTTTATAATGCAGTCTTCAAATTTTTAATTTTTTGCACAAAAATATGACTGCTTTTAGGTTCATTACATGTTAAGCAATTTTACCTTGAAATGAACTACCAATAGAAATTTTAGTTAATACTTTAGAAACAACTTTTTGTGCAATGAAATTTTCTTGAATATTTACTTATTTCAATCAGCCAATCCAAATTAATCTGAAAACTGTAAAACTTGCTATTTTACTGTAAAATTTAATATTCTAACAATAATTTTTAGATTACCCAGTAAATATTAATTCAAAGGCTCTAAACATTCTTGGTATTAAACTAGATTTAGATATAGGGCAGCTGTTGTCGGCCTAGTCTCTGTTGCCTGGGTCCCGATCTGAGCTGGGCATGGGAAGCATGAAGCAGCCATAGGGCAAGAGACCTCCCTCAGAAGGGGTGAAGGTTCAAGCCTCTGCAATGTTGGGGGGGAGGGTAAGGATCTGTGCCCCACCTCTGTTGACCCAAGTTCTCTCCTGATGGCCCCTCTGCGACTGTGCCTGTCTTAGGTTGTCCCTCCCTTGAGGAATCTTACCCGTCATTGGCTAACCAGCCATCCACAGGGGTTAAGCAGGGGGATGTGAGGTTCAGTTCTGTCTCCTTGGTAGCTTATGCCCCTATGGCCTTCATGCCCAATACCTGCCTTGGGATCCCCTCGCCTGCTGGCGGAGCCGTAGCATTGATATCTTGGGGAACCCAGGTTTCTTCTCCAGGGAAGGTCCAGCTTACTCCAGTGGGCAAGAGACAGATTCATGGTACCAGCCACCATGAGGCTTCAACCTCAGCATAATTTGAAAATTCAGGCAACAGCCGTGAGTAATTGGATTGTGAGAAGTTGGTCCTTCTTTGGCAAAAAGAGCAAGAAGGGCCAATATAGAATGCTCAAGTGCCTTCCCAGAGGGCCTTCCACCCAGTGGAAGGGATTAAATCCTTTCATATGCTTTTAAATTGCTGCCAAACATTCAAAAAGTTAGATTTTTAAGTTTGTTTGGTATATACTATTTATGAAATATCAAAAGTTATGACATTGTAGAATAATACCATGTAAGGATATTCTTTGCTCTAAGCCATGGCAATTCAGTTTTAAACTGGAAAAAAAAATTAGTTACTTCATTTTGCCCTTCTTAAGAGGCCAAAACCTTCATAACATTTAAAATATATCTATTAATTTTTATTTGATAAGGCTTTCCATGCAATTTCAAGTATATTAGATCTGTTTTAAAAAGTTTTTCTATAAGAAGAGAGAATAAATTTCTTGTATTACTCTGGGCCCTTGGAGCATTCCAAGAATCATCTCTGTTAAGGCCTTGAAATTTTAACATGGAAAAAACCATCAAACAAATATCTATATCCATATATGATTTAAATATTATAATACCTTTTATTATTATTTTAAGATATCAATTAGATTTAGACTAGTTTTTTGCATAGAAAATTTTTGGTTGAGATCACAGAATTAATCCTCTTTTTATTTTTATTTTTATTTTTTTAAATATTGGCATTTATTTTCTTTTTATATATATATTATTTATTTTTTACAGAGAGGAAGGGAGAGAGATAGAGAGTTAGAAACATTGATGAGAGTCATCGATCAGCTGCCTCTTGCACGCCCTCTACTGGGGGTGTGTCCGAAACCACGGTACATGCCCTTGACCTGAATAGAACCCAGGACCCTTCAATCCGCTGGCTGACACTCTATCCACTGAGCCAAACTGGTTTCGGCTTAATCCTCTCTTTTAATTAGACCAATAATAAGCAATTTATTTTGGAATTCCTAATCATTAAAGAAAATACATTTTAACTATATAATTTCTGCCCATTTAATTTGCACTTTGAACTTTTAAAATATATATTCAAATATATTTTGCATGTCCTAGATTAATAACACTTTACATTTCTAAGAAAAATACAAGACATAATCAATTAAGAGCTTCCATTCTGTCCTCTAGATTTTTTATGAGGCAAATTTAAACTTTACTTTTTTATTTATATAATTAAGACAACTTCCAAAAAAATATTGTCACAGGAGTTTGAAGGAAGTTTATAGCCATTCAAACGCAAAATACCACATTCCTTAGCACACTGGAGAGTGGGCTTCCTGACTGGATCTCCCAAGTCCTCCTTGCTATGGGGGAAGTTTCAGCCACAATTCTGGCCACACATTTTTTCATGCTTAAAAGATAAAGACAGGTCTTAAATTTTTTTCTTTCTTTTTCGCTTTTTGAAGTAATAACTAGCACCCAACTTGGCCAAGATCAGAATTTCCCTGCGAATTCTTTTATAATTTTTAAAGAAAACTTTAAGTAATCTCATTGCAGGAGAGCAGATAGCCTTGCCCTCTCCTGCCACCTTTGAATTTCTCCGCACCAGAGGTGGTTTCAATAGTGGAGTCTGAAATGTAGTGGCAACCATACTTTGGTAAAAACTGCTGTTTGAATTTTAACCCTGCTAAGTCTGGCTCTTGCATCTGATTAAAACACTGGGTACTTACCTCAGCTTCCAGGTGGAGACCTGGAGGCTAAGGCAATTTTCCCTTGCCTGGGGCCAGAACCACAGGAGATTGATTCCCACTGACTGTAGCTTCGGGGATAGAAACTGTAGATAACCTTTAGAGACTAACCGCTGAGCTCTGCTTCTGTGTTATCGCTATTGCAAGATAGGACCACATTCCAGTGTCCAGCAGGATGTGACTGGGAACGAACCCTGCGGGCTGTCCCCAGTCTTTAGAATTGAGTCTTTAGGATTTAGGAACAAAAGGAAAATTCTTTCAGTTTAAACTTTTAAAAGGAATTGCCTACCCCTGAAACGGTGCAATCCTGTGAGACCACCTGCGTGTGGTGCTCTCACGGCTGTCCTGGCCAGTTATTTTAATAAATCCTTGCCTCCTTTTTTTAATTAATCATCAGCCTCCGGTGGTCTTATTTTGAACCCAGTTTTCGACCCCACAACAGAGTCTCATTTCTTATTACAGATTTTAAAACACAGGCAAGTAATTTGTCAGATAAAGAATTCAAAGTAATGGTTGTAAGGGTGCTCAAACATCTGACTGTGAATCACAAGGAGCTGAAGGAGAACTACACTAGCATGAGTGAGAACAAGAGGAGATGAAGGATGACATAGCTACAATAAAGAACCCCTTGAAGGTTGTAACAGCAGACTGGAATATGAGGACCAAATCAGCAAGTTAGAAGACAAGGTAGGAAAAAACAGCCACTCAGAGCAGTAATTGTAAAATAAAAAAATTAAAAAAACAGGAGGAGAATGCAAGGGAGCTTTGGGACAACATAAAACAAAACAACATTTGCATAAGAGAAATACTAGAAAGAGAAGCTGAACTAGGAATAGAGAACATGTTTGAAGAAATAATGAGAAAAAGAGAAGAACATTCCCTGACCTGGTAAAGAAAAATGTCTTACAATTCCAGGAAACACAGACAATCACAATCAAGATGGACCCAAATAAACCCCCCCCAACACACATCATCATTAAAATGGCAAAGATGTGTGTTAAAGACGGAAAAAATCTTAAAGGCTTACAAGGGAAACAGAAAGTTACCTACAAGGAAGCTCCCATTAGAGTATCAGCTGATTTCTCAACAGAAACACTTCAGCCACAGGGAGTGGCGTGAAGTATACAAAGTAATGAAAAGCGAGGGACTGAATCCAAGAGTACTCTATTCAGCAAAGCTATCATTCAAAATTGAAGGTGAGCTGAAACCGGTTTAGCTCAGTGGATAGAGCGTCGGTCTGCAGACTGAAAGGTCCCAGGTTCGATTCCGGTCAAGGGCATGTACATTGGTTGCAGGCACATCCCCAGTAGGGGGTGTGCAAGAGGCAGCTGGTTGATGTTTCTCTCTCATCGATGTTTCTAGCTCTCTATCCCTCTCTCTTCCTGTCTGTAAAAAAATCAATAAAATATATATTAAAAAAAATTGAAGGTAAAATTAGGAGCTTTGTAGACAAAAAGAGTTTATTACCACCAACCCTGAAATGCAAGAAATGCTAAAGGGACTGTTGTAAAAAGAAGCAGAAAGAGAGAGGAATACAGGCATAAAGAATAAAAATGGAAACAAATAAGGACCTATCAATAATAACTCCTGCACTCTTTTCGCAGCAAAGATTCAGGAATCTGGAAAAGGGCTGCACATAAATGAATAAAGACTAGACAAGAAATATAAATGTATTGAAGGCATTGGAGGACCAGATGAAAACTTAACTCTAGTGACTAAGCTCCCCAAATCTCTGGACCTATGGCTTTCTATTAACACATTTCTCCCTTTATCAAAGCAGACATAAAAGGTAAGATTTGGTAAACAAACCTATTTGGCAACAGGTAATACTATGCAGATCTTCAGCCCTGCTGACGATGTCCATTAGCCTTCTGATGAACTTCTCGCATTTATTATGCTAACTACTGTGCTTAACCTCCAGCAATAACCTTAAATGTAAATGGATTAAATGCTCCAATCAAGAGACATAGGATAGCTGAATAGATAAGAAAACATGGCCCAGCTGAAACCGGTTTGGCTCAATGGATAGAGCATCAGTTTTCGGACTGAAAGGTCCCAGGTTCAATTCCCCTCAAGGGCATGTACCTTGGTTGCAGGCACATCCCCAGTAGGGGGTGTGCAAGAGGCAGCTGGTTGATGTTTCTCTCTCATCGATGTTTCTAGCTCTCTATCCCTCTCTCTTCCTCTCTGTAAAAAATCAATAAAATATATATTTTTTTAAAAAAGAAAGAAAATATGGCCCGTATATACAAAAGATCCACCTCAGAACAAAGGACTCACAGAGAATGAAAGTGAAGGTATGGGGAAAAAATTCTCATGCAAATGAAAATGAAAAAAGTTGGGGTAGCAATACTCATATCTGACAAAATAGACTTCAAAGTGAAGCCCATCACAAGGGACAAGGAAGGCCATTTCATAAGCTAAAGGGCTACAACCCTGGTAAACATATATGCACCCAGTATAGGAACACCTAAAAACATAAAAACCTTCTGGAGGACTGAAGGGAGAGCTAGACAGATGCAGCCATAGTGGGCGGTGTGAATGAGAATGAGTGTGAGAAGAGAAGCGCAGTTCAAGGGCCCTGAAATCCGAAGGCTCACGCAGGCTCTTCCAACCTGGGAGGGGAGACACGAACCAAGAGGATTCAACTGGAAGCTTCTTGGGATCTTCTGCTCTGACACTGCTGCAGCATGTGAGATCCCTCCAGCCCACCTCCCTGACCACAGTCCGACCTGCTGGCCCAACCGCTGTCTGCAGGCCTGAGGAAGCCTCGCAGCCAAAGCTGACTCTTGCGGGGGAGTTGGGGGGGAGTGGAGGACGATAAGTGGGGTGGGGCAAGAAGCAGCTGTGCTCCGAGCTGAGGCAGAGAGCCCAGGAAGGGCCGAGAAGCAGACTCCTCAGGAGGCAGCCCTGGTGAGGGGTTCTCTGTGTTGGCCTCCAGCCCATAAGCTTGTTGGCTAACGGAGCTGATGAACTCCTCCCGCCCACCCCGCCGGGCAGGAGGAAGCACAGCAGTGGGCGCAGGAGCCCGAAACTCAGCCACACAGAGGTGGCTCCTCCTCCTCCCCTCCTGGGCCCCAGTAGACAGCTGTCTTCCTGCCTGTCACTTGCCTGCTCTGCTCCCACCTCCCCCTGCGGACACATTTCCTCCCGCCTCCCTCCCTCTCTTCTCATTCTGCTGGCCTGGGTCTCTCACAGGCATCGCATGGACCTGGGCACCCCGATTCTACAGCATAGCGCACAGAGCTCTGCAGCAGGTGCAGGAGCCCCCGTTACATATGAAGGGATCGTATTGCAATTTGCTACCGGTGGAAAATAAATTCCGTTCAAATCAGCTTAAAACAAAGAAGGCAGGGCAGTGTGAGGGGGAGGGCAGTGAGAGTAGGCGGTCACCTGCTCAGGGCATCCCTCTCAGTGCCCTCTTCTCTTCCCTCCTCCTCCTCCTCTTCCTCCTCCTCCTTCTCCTCCTCCTCCTTCTTTTTCTTCTTCTTCTTTTTTAGGTTTTAAAATAGAATTTTAGAGAGAGTGGAAGAGAGCAAGAGAGAGAGAGAAACATCCATGTGAGAGCAAAGCATCCATCAGCTGCCTCCTCCCCGCCTCCTACCAGAGCCTGAGCTCTCAGCCTGGGTGTGTGCCCGACCGAAATTGGACCTACACCTTCTGGTGGAAGGGACTATGGCTAACCCACTGAGCCACACTGGCCAGGGCGAGACTCACTATTTCTTTAGTTCTCCCCCCTGCTTGCCTTTATTCCTGAGGGGGGATTACCGCCATCAAAGCTCCAGGCTTCCATGAGCCTCTGCCGTGTTTAACGTAAACAGAGCCTTTTATTTCTCTGAGATCAGGCAGCAGCCCTGGCAGCCTCCATTGCCAGGCCTGGTCACAGCCTCCTGCAGCCCCCTGTCCTGCCTGTGGACTGGTCGGGCCTGGGTTCTCTGTTCTGATAAGGGCCGGTGCTGTTATCAGAGGGACAGACAATGAAGGTTGGACTGGCAAAATCAACAAAGGCCTGCTGCAATCTCTTAGCCTCCTTCCCCCATCACTGCCTTTCCCAAGGGAATGTGCGGTAAAGCTGGATGGGAGCGGGCTGCTGCCTTGGCCCCAAACCATCTCCTTAGCACCCGGCACCACTGAGCTCCTGGGACTGGCCAGGGGTTTGCCGCTCAGTGTCTCCTGGCCCCACTTCTTCCTATGATCCAGAACACCCGTGACAGTCCTCACACACCCTGCCATCGTCTTCTCTCATTTGTAAAAGAGCACTCATCCTCCACAGTGTCTGTCCAAAGGGGCGAGGACTGCCCCCACATGGCCCTTGGGCACAAAGCATGATGCAAACAGCTTCTGGAAGCTCTCCTACACAGCCACCGGAGCCCTCCGAGCAGTGATACACGACTGCTCCAGCTGAGACTTCTGGAGACACAGGGAAAGGCAAGATCTAAATTCCAATTGGCATTTGCTCTTCTCTGCTCAGAGCCAAGGCAGGGCTCCTAGTTGCTAAATTCTTCCAGCAATGCCTTCGAGCCGGGCTGGCCTGGCTCAGTGGCTGAGTGTCAACCTATGAACTAGGAGGTCACAGTTAATTCTCAGTCAGGGCACATGCCCAAGTTGTAGGCTCAATCCCCAGGGTGGGATGTGCAGGAGGCAGCCCATCAATGATTCTCTCCCATTATTGATGTTTCTCTCTCTCTCCCTCTCTCTTCCTCTCTGAAATTTAAAAAAAAAAAAGGTAATGCTTTCTATCTATCCTGAAGAAATTAATTATGCAAATATACAGAACATAAACTACAAGCATGCCTATGTCATCTATAATGGAAAAGAGTTGAAAAGTCTTTAATCCAACCACACAGGATTGTTTAAACAACCGAATCCTACGTTGCTTTTATGCAGGAATACTGTGCAGCCAAAACCAAAGCTGAGAGGAATATGGGATGATGTGAGCAATGGGGTATGTTACTAAGTGATAACAGAGTAAAATTCTGCTTTTAATTTTAAAAATGACTGGGGCCCTGAGACAATAGGATTAGTTCCTTGTGAGCAGAGACGCCAGGCAACACCCCAGCCCGACCAATGTGAGGACGGTGAGAAGGTGGCCGCATGCCGGGACGCCCTCACCAGCGGCCTGGGACGTCAGCCGCAGCGTGAGGGGGCTTCCGTGGCGGGAGGGCAGCAGCCCGAGCAGAACAGGACACGCGTCACAGACAGGCCACCTCTGTGAGCACGGACCGGTGGCTTCACACAGCTCCATTTTACTTCTCTGTTTTCCAAACTTTGTGAAAATAAGCAAGTATTATTTTTATAAATGCACAAAATCAATACCACATGTATGTATGTCAATTATAGTTACTTATGGGTATTAAGAAATTGGTGGTTTTATATTCTTTTTGCTAGCCCGTATTTTCCAAAATTTCTACAGTGAATATATACTAATTTCATCTTTAAAGAAGTATTATTTAAAAGGTTTCCCCTTGCACACTAAATGATCCATGAGGAATTCCCGAAGCATGTGTGTGTGTGTGTGTGTGTGTGTGTGTGTGAGAGAGAGAGAGAGAGAGAGAGAGAGAGAGAGAGAGAGAGAGAGAGAGAGAGAGAGAGAGAGAGATCTTAGGATTCTTCAACAAAATTCAGTTGACAGCTCACTGCAGGTCAGGTGCTGAGCAGTGTTTTTCTTTGCTGTTGCATTAGTTGTCTGTTATTGTGTAACTCTACCACCACAAACACAGCCACTTAAAGTAACAGGTTTATTTTTTCCAGTGGCTTAGCCGGGGCCAATCACAATGCCAGCGGGCTGCAGCTCCTCAGAGCTCCCCCGGAGAAGTGCTGCTTTCGCACTCCTCAGGTTGGTGGAAATCCGTCTCTGGTGGCTGAGGGCTGAAGTTTTAAGTTTCTTTCTTTTTTAAATTTCTTTATTGATTATGGTATCACATAATTGTCCTCATCCCTCCATTCCCATCCCAACCCCTCCCCACGTATGCCTACCCCCCTGTTGTCCGTGACCACTGGTTAGGCTTATATGCATGCATACAAGTCCTTTGGTTGATCTCTCCCCTTTGCTCCCATCCTCCCCTACCTTCCCTCTGAGGTTTGACAGTCTGATCGATGCTTCCCTGTCTCCGGGTCTGTTTGTGTTCATCAGTTCATGTTGTTCACTATTTCCCTAGATGCATGAAATTATGTGCTACAATGAATTCCCTTATAAGGACTGAAACTGAGACAAGCCTTAATGGTTATGCTGAGAGGCAAATGAATCAGTCTGTAGTGAGTTTCTTTCTGGGCCAACAGTTCTTTTGAGTCCCAATTTCAATGTCAAACAGTTTCTTATATGTACATGTCAGCCATGATATTTCAGTTCTGGATGATGGACAAATGGTGGTGATGCAGCTCTGACTATCTCTAGTTTGGTCTTGGGCATCTTTCAGCAATGCACAGCTGCTGTTTGCTAGTATGGCAAGGTGTTGTCAGCGTCTTCCATCTCTGGACTGTTTCTCTTCTGTCTTCATTGCTGGAGTAGTCCTGTCAATTCCTCTCTGTTGCAGGAGTCCACATAGACTCAGAGTTGTTTTCTGAAAATATACAAACATATTCTTTACCAAAAGTTAATAAAGGGATATTTTCTATAAATTTGACTTGGGATCCTTTTTTTTTCCTTTTCCCCCCCACCCCCCCAAGTTATTTTCCTCTGCCTTATTTTGACACCATGTATGTTTCCATGGGTGTCTTGAGCTGCGGAAAGGTATTTTTGGAGGTGGAGATCCCAGTGTCTGTGGGTCTGCAGCTGGGGTAGCAGGATAATGGCTGGGGTGGGTGCTGGGTCGCGGGGAGTTCCAAGGCCTGTCTTGGTGTTGATGAGTTCCTAGAAAAGGCCGTACTCCCCTTCAAGATGGCGTGGGCTCTGTCCATGCTGGAGTCTCACTGTCCGGGAGTGCCCGCAGTGGTGGTAGTCTCTCCTTGTCAAGGAGAACCTGCTTGCCAATCCCTGCTGCTCCTGAGAGATTTAACTTTCCCTCACTCACTCACACACCATGCACATCCACACACTCTCCTTTCATACCCTCACTCACTCACTTCCTCTCTCTCAGCTCCGTCCTGCGAGTAGCCATCTTTTCCCCGCAGGTTTGAGTTTCTTGCTGTCGGGCAGGGGCCATCCTCCACTCCTAGAGGATGTCTCAGGATGTGCTCTTCCTACATGGACGCCAGTGCGCTGCTGCCTCTTCACAGCCCATACTTGGGGGCAGAGGCTCAGCCATGCCCCATGCCCGTGTCCTGCACAGTGAGCATGCGTGTTCTGTCACCCACAGCAGTCTATGGGTGAGAGGCAAGTCTAAGTTTCTTACCCAGAAGGGCATAACCCCAGGGACCATCTATGCATATGTCACAGAGCCTGTGTTTAACTTGGTTTGACACATTTAAAAAAATAAAACAATGCTCGTTTCATATGTGAACGAAAGGAACCACATGCTAACCTGACAAGCTCAGGGAAGGCCTGTGTGGCAGTCTTGCAAACTCAGAGACCTAAAGTAACCACAAAAGATGGTTTGAAAATTAAATATTTAAACTACAAACAGGTTATAGTGGGTGGTCAAGTCCTAGACCGATATTTTCCCCGACAAAGATCAACTTAGATCTTCTTTATTGAGCCCATCTGCCTTCCTGCCTCTAAGATAACATATCTGTGAGATGTCTGGGTAACTTGTAACTTCCATTTTTCCGGAGCCCCTGGGGCACAACCAAATGTGGTGGGAGCCAAGACAGATTCCTCAAATTCCTTCATTATCATGTCAATTATTCCTGCACTCACCTAAGTACCCTATGTCATTTTACTTTTTATCCAATCCCAAGGGTTTCCTACTTGTTTGCTTTATCCCACCTCCTTAATCCATCACCAATGAATTTCATGTAATCCACCTATGTCCCTTTTTTTATTGCAATGTATAAATAGAAATGTAACCCGCCATTCTTCGGAGCATTATCTCAATTCGTTGAGCTTCTGCTTCCCAGCATATGTTGACAGTTTGGCTCAAATATACTCACAAAAATTCTTTATCGGTTTCAATGTTTTTTTTTCGTTAATACACACATATATAAAATTCTGTCCTGAGAAAAATAAAATAAAATAAAATCCTGTCCTGGAGATTTGTTTTCCGGGGCTTTAATTCTCTCTCATTTTGGTGTTTTTGAGACTTTCACTCATATTCTACTTGTCTTGCTATGTAAAATGTTCAGTGAAGTATAACCAAGCCTGCAGAAAAGACAACCAATCATATGTATGTACCATCTGATGACTTTTCATACACAATGACACCCACATCACCAGCCCCCAGATCAAGAGTCAGCACATCGGGCCCTGGACGCCCTCCCCCAAGGGTGTCCCCTCTCCTCGCAGGGCCCTCCTCCTCTTCCTCCGACGTTTCCTGCCTGCAGAGCCCGCTTAGGAACCTGCCCCAGAGGAGAGCTCTCTGGGCTCAGGAGCAGGGCCTGGTCAGCCAGCGAGGACGGAAGCTCTGCCCAGACCTGCTGCTCACGGAAATTGGAAGTGCGGGAGGCACAGCTGACCCAGGAAAAGACCGTGTTCAAGGGAATCCAAGGTGAGAGAGTGAAAGCTGCCATAGGTGCCCTTGCTCCTTGAAATAAATCTCTGCTTTCAGATTCAAACTAAAAGATGAAATAGACAGGGGACCGGAGACCAGGATGCCAGGACACAGGCCTTATTGAAGAGAAGAGCACCACTGCCGGCTGCTTCCAGAGAGAGAGCGGAAGAGAGCGAGGGCTGGGGTTCATGCACTTTTAAGGGGAGGATAGGGGACAGGGCTTGGGGCACTCAGCACATGCTCATTGGTGGTTTTATGTAAGGCCTATGATTAAGGACCTAGGGACTTGGGAATCGGGGCTTAGGGTATTTGGCAGGTGCTAATTGGTGGTTCAGTGCTCAGGCACCTCTGGCTGCAGGTGGAGTTTATGTCTGTCCATCAATTGGAGAAAGGGAGGATCTATCGCAAATGAATTGCTCCCCAAGGAAGTGCTGAACCCCTGCAGGTGGGCTGCGAAGCTGTGAAGCTGAGTTCCCAAGGCAGGAGAGGGAGTTTACCGCCCCAGACCTCCCGGCCCCAGGCCACAGACTCTGCTCAGGCCACAGCCCCCGCCCAGGCCACAGCCCCCGCCCAGGCCACAGCCCCCACTCAGGCCACAGCCCCCGCTCAGGCCACAGCCCCCGCCCAGGCCACAGCCCCCGCCCAGGCCACAGCCCCCACTCAGGCCACAGCCCCCACTCAGGCCACAGCCCCCACTCAGGCCACAGCTCCCGCCCAGGCCACAGCCCCCACTCAGGCCACAGCCCCCACTCAGGCCACAGCCCCCACTCAGGCCACAGCTCCCGCCCAGGCCACAGCCCCCCCTCAGGCCACAGCCCCCACTCAGGCCACAGCCCCCACTCAGGCCACAGCTCCCACCCAGGCCACAGCCCCCACTCAGGCCACAGCCCCCACTCAGGCCACAGCCCCCACTCAGGCCACAGCTCCCGCCCAGGCCACAGCTCCCGCCCAGGCCACAGCTCCTGGCCCCAGGCCACAGCCCCCGCCCAGGCTCAGGCCACAGACTCTGCTCAGGCCACAGCCCCCGCCCAGGCCACAGCCCCGGCTCAGGCCACAGCTCCCGCCCAGGCCACAGCTCCCGCCCAGGCCACAGCTCCCGCCCAGGCCACAGCTCCCGCCCAGGCCACAGCCCCCACTCAGGCTCAGACCACAGCTCCCGCTCAGGCCACAGCCCCCGCTCAGGCCACAGGCCCCCCCCCCCCCCCCCCCCCCCGCCCAGGCCAGCACCCAAGTATGCATTCCTGAATGCAGTCTGTGCTTTTGAAAATCTCTCTATTATTATAAAAGGCTAAGGGACATCCAGCAAGCAACACACACTGAAGGTTTGGTTTTTGAGGCGGATGTTACTGCTGGGTTAGTCAGGTGGGGGCGGTGAGACCCAGAGGGGTGAGGCTGGCTGGTCCCACACCCACAGAAGAAGTCTGGGCACCTCTGGAAGGGAGTGCTGCCACAAACACTGAGCGGAGTTAGCACGCTAGAGCTCCCAGGAGAGGCAGAGCCTGGAACATACTCAGCATCCCCACTCGGATACACTCAGTGTGCAATGTGGTGCACTCTACAGAACAGAGAACCCAGGTTTTCTTTTCTCATCTAGTAAACAGCATAAAAAAGGAGGGGAAACCATCACAAGTTCAAACAAACTTAAGAGCCCTATCAACCTAATAAAATGTGGGTTTTGCAAGAGAAATATATTTCTTGATTTGAACAAACCAGCCATAAAGATAGGTTTTTGAAGTGTTTGGGGGAAATTGAACAGGGTCTGGGGATTCGATGGTAATAGAGGACTATTATTAGTTGGGGGGAGGGGGGCGGTTATAATGGCACTGTGGTCCCAGTAGCATTCCTTTTGCCATCTGCATGCAAGGACAGACTTTGGAATTGTCGTTCCAAGACTTTGAGCCCATCAGGGCTACAGCAGGTAATTGCTGATTATTGCAAAACTCACTCAGCATCATTGGGCCTCAGTATTTTTACCTCCAAAATGTGGAGGATGGAAGGGATTTTACCTACAGCCCCTACTCTCCACCCCCACCTTAATAAATCAATCCTTCTTCATGGACACCATCCTCAGATCCAATAGGTCAACTATGCTGATCTCATGGTTTAGAGTTTAAACTTTAGACAAACCATGCTTCTATTGTGTATCACAATAACTTCATTGCTTTCAGAAACAACATTACTGATTCCCATTTCGTGTGTGAGCCACTCTGAGATTCTTAACTTACCGTTACCCCAAGAGCCTGCCTCTGCTCAGCCTGGATTCCAGGAATGACAGTCCTCTCTGTGAAATGCCTTTCTGATCCCCACCTCCCCCTGTCCTTGTTTGTTGATGTTATTTTAGTTAATAAGCCCTATTTATTATTCAAGCTAGTGACCTGCTGCACAAAAATTCATGCACAGTGGGGGTTCCCTCAGCCCAGCCTGCCCCCTCTCACAGACTGGGAACCCTCAGGAGATGTGCTACTGATGGCTCCCTCATGAGGAGCGGGCCTCACTTGCAATCTGACCGCCCTCTGCAGGAGGTGACTGGGCTGATCAAGGGAAGGCACCAGCCCCATCACCCTACTGCAAAAGCCACCAACGTGTTTTCATCAACATGGACTCCAATCCCTTCACCATGAAAAAATGACAATTTCTTTAGGCATTTTCAAGATGTGTCTTTCATAGGCTATGACCTTCCTTCCTTCCTTCCTTCCTTCCTTCCTTCTTTCCTTCCTTCCTTCCTTCCTTCCTTCCTTCCTTCCTTTCTTCCTTTCTTCACCTGAGGATATGTTTCCATTGATTTTTAGAGAGTGCAGAAAGACAGAGAGAAGCATCAATGTGAGAGGAAATTCTTTGATTGGTTGCTTCCAGCATGAACCCAGCCAGGAAGGAGCCTGCAACCTAGGTACATGTCCTTGATCAGAATCGAACCCAAACCCTGTGGTCAGCAGGCCAAGGCTCTAATCCCTAAGCCAAACTGGTTAGGGCAGGATATGACATTTTCTTAGCCCCTCCAGCAGCGTACCTTTGTTTTTTCCTCCAGGAGTGAGGTGGAAAAACCCTAGATCACCTTCTTGGATTCTTATAACCCAAATTACCAAGAACACTGCAAGTGGCAGCATACAGGAGCTTATCCAATGAGTGGTCATAAAAAGTATTTACTCTTGAACTGGTTTGGCTCAGTGGATAGACAGTATGCCTGCAGACTGAAGGGTCCCAAGTTTGATTCCTGTTAAGGGCATGTACCTTGGTTGGAGGCATATCCCCAATGGGGAGTGTGCAGGAGGCAGCTAATCAATGTTTCTCTCTTATTGATATTTCCAACTGTCTATCCCTCTCCCCTCTTCTCTATAAAAAAATCAATTAAAAAAAATATAATTTTTTTTAAATGGTGTTTCCTTTGCAGCTCATGTGGCTTCTGCATTGTATCCACTGGACTAGGGGATATGCGAGGCCTCTGCACACCCCAGAGACCAGCAGCCAGCCCCCCGTCGTGGGTGCTGGGCTGGGGCATGCAGGGACCCCTGGGCTGTGCACGGCAGTGGCCACCAGGGTCTCCACACACTCCAGAGGCCAGCAGCCAGCCCTGTGTAGTGGGCGCCAGGCTGGGGGCGTGGACTTGAAACTGCTTGATGGCTGCACCCACAGTCCCAGAGTGGCTGGGGGGTGTTCTGGGACCCCTGCCACTCAGGGTCTAAGTGCAGGCAAATTAACCGACATCTTTGTTGTGTTAATTTGCATACTCACTCCTGATTGGCTGGTGCACATGTGTCAAACACAAGGCCCGTGGGCCAAATCCGTCCAGCCAGGCCTTGCAATGTGGCCCGCACTGCGCTGTCATCACTGCACTCCGCTGCGTTTCCATCACAATGACAGTTTATGACTGTTCAGTAAACCATTCGGCCCGCGATTTAGGCTGGATTTTAGATTTTGGCCCCTTCTCTGATTGAGTTCGACACCCCTAGGCTGGTGGGTGTGGCTGGTGGGTGGAGGTGCAGCCAATTTGCATGTTTCTCTTTTATTAGATAGATGTCACTCTAACTCAAGATTGGTAGATCCCAGATGGCTCTAGTAACCATCAACACACAATATAAAAAATGCCTTCCATAATTCCATAGAGTAGCTCAATCTTTTAAAGAACATTTCAGATTATGGCCTCCCTTTATATTCATTGTCATCCTAGATTGCAGTTGACAAGATAGGCATTCTTATTACCATTTCACTGATTGAGTAAGTAAGGTTATGAGGAAGTAACATGAGAACTCAATTAAGAGTCAGGTGTTTGGGTTACTGGCAGCAGATGGCCTTGGTTCACAGCTTGGCCTCTCTTGGGCCCCTCCAGGCCCAGTACAAGTAGCATACATCTGCAGATTGCTTTGTAATTCATACCTGGTGGCCCCTAACAGAAGACAAGCAGTGGCTAACCTTGCTTTGCCCCTCCTGGGAGGCCCCAAAGCCAGCACACCCAGTGAACAGTTTCAGAACATGTCGAAGCACCACTCAACCACCTCCACAAGGGACACGATCAAGAGGCTGACTCAGCAGTCACCGGAACCCAGCTGAAGTAAGTCCTGCTCCATGGGGTGGGCTTTTGCACAACTGATTCTCCAGAGTGGTTGGTCTCAGTCAGTCCTTGCAGGCAATAGACCGGGGGTAAATCCCTCCCATTGATGTGCCAACAGCAAGAAAAGCTCAACTACCTTAGGAGAGTGTATACAACCTACCTGGGTGGAGAGGGCACACCTGGAGTGCCCGGCTTAGGTGATCAAGGAGACTATGACACTAGATCTGACAGAACACCTACTGCATAAGGCCACTCTAACAAGCCCAAGAGATGTAGAAGCTCGACCCAACACTTAGAAACAAACACAGGGAAGTGGCCAAAATGAGGAGACAAAGAAACATGTCCCACATGAAATAACAGAACAAAACCCCAGGAAAAGGAATAAACAAAATGGAGATGAGCAATCTACTAGATGCAGAGTTCAAAACATTGGTTATAAGGATCCTCCATGAACTTAGTGAGAATTTCAATAACATAAAGGGCATGGAGACCATAAAAAACAAAACAAACAAACAAAAAAAAAAACAGTCTTAAATAAAGGGTACACTAACTAAAATGAAGAATAATCATAGGGAATCAACAGTGGCCACAACTAAACAGCTGGCATGCTTTCTGTGGCCTGCTGGTAGGATACAGGCAATGGTTGACTTTACACCTCCCGAGAGGTCCCAGAGCCAGTGTAGCTGGTGGACAGCTTCAGACCACGCCAGATTACAACTTTACACATCCACAGGTGACACACTCAAGGGGAAGACTTAGTGAGCACCAAAGCCCCACTAAACCAAGTCTTGCTCCTTAGGGGTGTCTCCTGCACAGCAGCTCTTCCACTGTAGTCACAGGTGGCCCTCACAGCCAACTGGCCTGGAGGTCAATTCTTCCCAGTGATGCCAAGAACAATAAAGGCTCAACTACAACAGGACAGTGCACACAGTCCACCCAGGGGCTCATCTAGAGTGTCCTGCTCAGGTTACTGGAGAGGCTGAGCTGCTGGGCCATACAGGACACCTTCTACACAAGGCCACTCTACCAATTCCAGGAGACATAGCAGTTCTACTTTATACATAGAAATAAACACAGGGAGGCAGCCATAACCCTGGTGGTTCTTGATCCGCACCTAGAAGGGTTCAGCCATCTGGAGAAGGGGCTGTGCATAAATTAATCGAGAGTCCAGAGACAAAACATAATTTTTAAAGGCACATTGGAGAGTCAGAGAAAGACTTAGCTAAAGGAACTAAGTTCTCCTTGTCTCAGGATCCCTTGCTTTTTATTAACACAATTTTTCCTAAGACAAGGTAGATATACATATTAAAGGGAAGGGTTTCATATACACAGTCCATTGTCAGAATCGGGAATTGCCTGTGGCTGTTCGGGTGTTTGGCCAGTAGGAAGTAACAATATGTAGATTAAGATGTCCTGAGCTGTCTGGCAGCAAGCAATCATCCTTTTCGGGTTTAGGGAAATTCCTTTAGCCATTACAATAGGTGATAACATTTGTGACTCAGCCCTTGTTGAGTCCCCAAGTTCCATCAATCTTTCAATGAAACTCTTGTATTATAATTATGACATGCTGGAACTGGTTTCCAGCACAGCCAAAATGTGGAGACAAAGAAACATGTCACAAATGAAAGAACAGAAGAAATGCCCAGAAAAAGAACTAAATGAAATGGAAACAAGCAAACTACTAGATAAAGACTTCTAACCAATGGTTATAAGAAGGCCCAAGGAACTTATGAGAATTTCAAGGAAATTAGTGAAAACATCAACAACATAAAAAAGAACCAGTCAGAAATGAAGGATACACTAACTGAAATGAAGAATAATTTATGGGGAATCAATAGTAGATTATAGGAATCAGATAATAAAATTAGTAATTTGGAATATGAGGAAGCAAAAAAAAAATCCAATCAGAAGAACAAAAAGAAAAAAGAATCCAAAATAGTGTAAGGAGACTCTGGGGCAACTTTAAGCATACCAACATTTGCATCATGGGTTACTGGAAGGAGAAGAGAGGGAGTAAGGAATTAAAAAACTATGTGAGAAAAAATAATGATAAAAAACTGTAGGGAGCTGCCCTGAATGCAGAGGTCCTATATGCCTGAATGCAGGCATGGGTGTAGGACACAGCTCTCCATGTGCCCCCCTTTTCAATAACCTAAGTAGAAAATTATTACTACCCCTAGGAATACTGCTAACTGCAGATGTCTTTGCTTTAGGGTAAAACAATTAATAGGAGCCTACTGACACAGAAGGAGCTGCGAGTTAAGAGGTCAGATGGTTGTAAAAGGTCAGGTGCTGAAGGAACTTATCTGTACAGGAACTCATCATGTTAGCAGAAACGGCCACCTGCACGATTGCCTGAAATAAATATTTCCTCCTTCAGAATTGTATTAAAAGGTTGGAAAAATAAAATTCAGGGCAGCAGACCTCGGGTCTGAGCCCTCCCGACCCCATCTGTTCTTGTCTGTCTTTTTCTTATCTTCATCTCCTCATTCAGGTACTGTTCGTTGCCAGCAGGTTCTGGCAGAAAACTTCCCCTACCTGGTGAAATAAATAGACAAACAAGTCCAGGAAACGCAGAGAGTCCCAAACAACAGGAACCCAAAGAGGCCCACACCAAGATACATCATAATTAAAATGCCAAGGGCAAAAGACAAAGAGAGGATCTTCAAAGCAACAAGAGAAAAGCAGTTAGTTACCTACAAAGAAATACCCATACGACTGTCGGCTGATTTCTCAACAGAAACTTTGTAGACCAGAAGGAATGGCAAGAAATATTTAAAGTGATAAAAAGCAAGGACCTGCAACCAAGATTATTCTACCCAGCAAAGTTCTCATTCAGAATTGAGGTCAGATAAAGAGATTTGAAACAAGAAAGAGCAATCTAAGCTGAGTTCCACTGGGCTTGGGCATCTGCAGCCACTGGTGAGCTGCCTGCGGCTAACCAGTCAGTGACAGTCTCACTCAACAATCCATCACCACCCAATCATGAAATGTGAAAGGTCTGATTGAAGAAGAAGAGAAAAAAATATGAATAATGAAACAGCAATAAATGCATAACTATCAACAATTGAATCTAAAAATCAAAATAAGTGAACAAGGAATCTAAAGGTCAAAATAAACTGATGAATAAAATAGAGCCAGAGGCATGGAAACATGGAACAAATTGATGAGTCTCAGAGGGAAGGGGGTGAGGAGAAATTAACCAAAGAATTTATATGCACATATGCATTACCCATGGACACAGACAATAGGGTGGTGAAGCCTAGGACAGGGCAAGATCTGGATGGAGAGGGAAAATGGAGCGGTGGATGGGGAAAGGAGAGGACATCTGTAATACTCTCAACAATAAAGATTTTTTTAAAAAAATTATAACCAGGACCCATATTGCTAACCCCCTCTTCATCGTCCTGATCTTCCTTAGCCCCATCTATTTTAGGAAATTGTACTTACCTTTAGTCACACTACATAATTTCTTCTTTATTCTATTCATTCTTCACTGTTTCCCTGTGAGAGAATGTAAACCTCACGGGACAGAACTGTTCCTCCTCTGCTCATGGGTATGCCCCAGTGTCCAGAGCAATGTCTGGTGTATAGGAAGCCCTCAGTACATTTTCATGGAATGAATGAATGAATGATCAAATGAATGAATGAATGAATTTTCAAAACTCCTGGAGGTAGAGGTATAACACCCATTTTACAGACAAGAAAATTAAAACAGAGGTTAAGTGACTTGCTGGAGGTCATAGAAGAGCCAGTCACTGCACCATACCACACAGATAGCAGAATCAGTTGCTGGGTTAGTGCAAAGGATCCGAAGCAAAAATGTGGGTAGACTTTCTAATTCTGTCCTTAAAAACAGATCTGGGGCCTGGCCAGCATGGCTCAGTGGTTGAGCATCGACCTATGAACCAGGAGGTCACTGTTTAGTTCCTGGTCAGGGCACATACCTAAGGTCCAGGCTTGATCCCCAGTGGGAGCATGCAGGAGGCAGCCAATCAGTGATTCTCTATTATAATTGATGTTTCTCTCTCTCCCTTCTCTCTGAAATCAATAAAAATGTATTTATTAAAAACAAACAAAAAACAGATCTAAGATCTGTACCCTAAGGCGCTGGAGAAAAAGACCAGGCTGATCCTAACCCTCTGGAGACTTCAAGGGCTTACCCTGTGTGCTGGATGGAGATGCTGTCCCCTGAGGTCGGCCCTGGAAATATACCAAGATCAACAAGCCCCCGAGCACTTGGGGTTTAAACACTAAGCCTTCATTGCTGCTCACGCCTGTTCGTCAGACCAGGCCTGTGCACTACCATGCTGAGCTCCCAGGCCCACTGGGTTCAGGCTCTGCAGCCGTGGCCAGCTGCTGGGTGCCAAGTCAGGAGGGTCTCACTCAGATCTGGCTTGCAGGCTGTTGGTGGGGGGCTGGGACGTTTGTGCTACCGTGTTTCCCCGAAAATAAAACATCCTCCGAAAATAAGACCTACTTACAGGTTTCCTTCTGAGATATAAGGCATCCCCCCGAAAATAAGCACCCCCCCAGGCTCTGTCTCAGAATGAAAATTAATTTACCGTAAACTGGTCGCTAGGTCCGCCCCCACTGGCGTTTAGCAACCAGTGACATTATGCGGAGTCCTGACGTCACTGCTGTGTGGAGGTGGAGCACAGTCAGAGTGAGCAGTGAGCGAGGGGCGGGAGAGAGGAGGAGACTTTCACAGATAAGTGTAGAAGAACAGGAGGATTAGAGTAGACGGGATGCGGCGAAGGTGGTGAGTGCTAGTCTTTCTCTGGTGACACTACCTAATGCTCGCGGCCGCCCTCATGATGACTGAAGGTTCTCAGTCAGTGGCAGACCCTGCTCCAGCCCAAATCCAGGCCCCAGAAAGCCCAGTGACAGTCCCCAGGCAGGCCCCAGGGGGTAAATGTCTGATAAAGGGCTAGGGGAGATGTCTGGTGAAGGTGTTCAGTGGCACAGGGGTGGGGAATCACTTAAAATGACACAGGAGGATCAAAAGGGGTTACTAAAATGGTAATCCCCCCTCTGATTCTCCTGTGCCATTTTGATTCCCCCCTTTGATCCCCCCTGTGTCATTTTAAGTGATCCTCCTTCCCCCACCTTGATACTCCAATTCCTAGAAATGAGCACAAAAAGAAAAAGCTACTCCGTGGAGTACAAGAAAGGAATTGTGGAGGACTCTTGGGGCCAAAATCTTACTGCTTTCTGCAAAGAGAAGATGTTGAGTATTCGATTGGTCCGAAAATGTAGAGCAGAGTATGGTAACCTCATTGAACAAGTGGACAAGGGAAATGCTAAAAAGCGCAAGTGTGGATCAGGTCAGCAACCATTATTTTCCAAGCTGGAAGACCTGATCTGTGAATGGGTTGTTGACAGGAGAGCAAAGGCTTTGGTTGTGAATAGGGCTCAGATTCAAGAATTTGCCCTTGCAATGGCACCACAGTTTGACATAGCCCCCGAAGACTTCAAAGCATCACAACACTGGCTGGATAATTTCCTTCAGCGAAGTGAACTGTCTTTAAGAAGATCTATCGATACAACATTGTTTAGGTTGGAAGATACTCAAGTTATTAAGCGAGCACTTGCATCCAAGTCCTTTATTGATGATGCTGACTTCTCTAAATACAATCTTTCCAACATGATTGCTATGGATGAAACTGCAGTTTATGGGCCAATCATCTCAAACAACAATTGAACAGCGGGGTGCCTCCTTAGTGTACATTCCCTCCACTGCTTATGAAAGTGCACGTGTTTCCTGTATTTTGGCAATTCGTCTGAATGGCACTAAAATCCCACCTTTAATCATTTCTAAGGGCAAGAAGGAAAAGATTGAACGTGTTTTGGGCCACATAAGCAGTTATAAGGAAGTGGGTCGATTTAATGCTGCTGCTTGGTATGCAAGGGAGCCAAAGAGGTCTGCTAGTCTGGGATGCAGCCAGCACTCACCGCGCTAAAGACATGAAGACATTTCTTCACGAAAGCAAAATAGATCAGATAATGATTCCCGCAGCAATGATGGCCTATCTCCAGACTCTTGATATTGCAATAAACAAGCCATTCAAAGTCAATTTGCGCATGGAAATTAAAGACTACGTTGAAAATAGAATGGAGAAAAATCAGCGTGGAAACTTTGTGAAACCTAAACTGCAAGAAGTTGTGACTTGGATGAAGAATTCATGGGAGAAAATCACTGACAGTTGCATTGCAAATGCACGGCGAGCAGGCTACCTTGACAAGAAGTACTCATTTAAAGACAGTGCTATTGCTAAACATGAGAGATTTGGTCCACTGATTCTGAAAGAAATGTAGTCACAAGAAATTCACCAGGAAATTCAGGAATTGGATTGTTATGATGATGTTCCAGAAGATGATGACATGATTGTCATTGAATAAATGAGTAAATTCTTGATACTGTAGGATTCAGTTTGTCTGATTTGTGTTGACAACTACCGTACTACCGTACCGTATACAGGTAATAAATTTCTTTTATTCTCATTTAACAATAAATGTGTACCATATTCTTCTTCATGGAAAAATAAGACACCCCCTGAAAAATAAGACCTAGTGCATCTTTGGGAGCAAAAATTAATATATGACACTGTCTTATTTTCAGGGAAACAGGGTATCTTTCCTCATCTAGCTGGCTCACTTGGGCTCATTCTCCTGAGAGCAGCACCATTCCCTGGGTTGGACTAGTCACTAGTACAAGGGCAGCCATTCCAGCAGCTGCAGGCCACTGCTCAGGTCTAGCACAGACTCAGGACAGAGAACAAGCTGTGTTTCAAAGAAGGGGTTGTGGTGGTCATTTATTTAAAAAATAAATCTTTATTGTTCAGATTATTACAAATGTTCCTCTTTTTTTCCCTCCATTGCTCCCCTTCATCAGGTTTCCACCCCACCCTCTGCCCTTTCCTCACCCCACATTGTCCTCATCCATAGGTGCACAGTTTATGTTCAGTCTCTTCCCACACCCCCCACTCTCCTTTTCCCTGAGAATCGTCAGTTCACTCCCCTTCCATACCTCTGATACTATTATATTCACCAGTTAATATTGTTCATCAGATTTTTTAATTCCCTTGGCTTTTAGTTTCACTTGTTGATAGTTACGTATTTATTGTTCATAATTTTTATCTTTATCTTCTTCCTCTTCCTAAATAACCCCTTTCAGCAATTCATATAATTCTGGTTTGGTGGTGATGAACTCCTTTAGCTTTTTTTTATTTGTGAAGCTCTTTATCTGGCCTTCGATTCTGAGTGATAGCTTTGCTGGTAGAGTATTTTTGGCTGTAAGTTCTTGCTATTCATCACCTTGAATATTTCTTGCCATTCCTGTCTGGCCTACATGGTTTCTGTTGAGAAATCAGCTGACAATCGTATGGATGCTCCTTTATAGGTAACTGCCTGCTTTTCTCTTGCTGCTTTTAATATTCTCTCTTTGTCTTTCGTGCTTGGAATTTTAATTTTGATGTGTCTTGGTGTGTTTCTCTTTGGATTCCTTTTGTTTGGGGTTCTGGGTGCTTCTTGGACTTGTAAGTCTATTTCTTTCACCAAGTAAAAAAAGTTTTCTGTCACTATTTCTTCCAGTATGTTTTCGGTATCTTGCTCTCTCTCTTCTTCTGGGATCCCCATAATTCTGATATTGGTTCGCTTGAAATTATCCCAGAGGTTTCTTAGACTATCTTCAACTTTCTGGATTCTCTTATCTTCTTGCTTCTGCAGAGGAGTGTCCTCTGGCTCTTTGTGTTCTAAATCTTTGTCTTGATTCTTGAGATCTTCCAGTCTGTTTTTAGGACCCTGTGTAATATTTTTTATTTCAGACAATGTTTTCTTTATTTCTAGTTTATCCCTTTTCATATATTCATAGGTCTCATTTATTTTATTGACCTTTCTTTTTAGGATATTCTTGAAAAACCTTATAACTGTAGTTTTGAACTCAATGTCCATTCTTTTCTTTTCCTCCATCTCCTTCCTTTGTGTCCTGCCTCTTGTCTGCGTTTTAGTTGCTTCCCTGATTTGATGGAATAGTTTTGTGTGCTAGGTGTTCTGTTAGAGCCCAGTGGCACAGCCTTCCCAGTCACCTGTGGTGGACAGTCTTAGTGTAGCCCTTTGTGGGCTGTGTTTGCAGTCTTGTTGTTAAGCCTTGCTTGTTGTTGATATCACTGGGAAGCGTTGATCTCCAAGCCAATTGGCTGTGAGGATCAGCAATGTCTCAGCTAGGAAGTCTTCTGTACTCTGCTTGGATGGGGCGGAGTCTCAGGGTGGCGCAGACAATCTTTGGTTCCCTGACAGTCTCACCTTAGAAAAATTCTGTTCATGGTGAGTCTTGCAAGATTGGTTGTAGGTGCACACACCTCTTTGATAAAGGTGCAGACAATCTTTGGATTCTGGCCAGTCCCTCCTTAGAGAAAACCAGCCTCTGGGAGAGCTTCTGTGCTCAGCTTGGATGGGGTGGAGTCTCAGGTTGGTGCAGACAAGCTTTGTTTTCTCGTCAGCCCCTCCCCAAATCCTGCAGTAATGGCTGCTGGCTTCCCACACCTCTGAGAGATCTCTGCCCGCTGCCTGACAGTGTAGCCTCTCCCTGACTAGGGCCGTCTATCAGAGCAATAGGGTGATTCTGTTTTCCTCCAGAACAAGAAAGCCAGCCGTGCATTAGCTGTCCGCCCTCTCCGCACGCAGGGAGTAAGCCAGCAGCGAACTCGGTCTGGCCCTCCCTCTCCGCTTGCCGGGATTAAGCCAGCACCTTTTTGCATGCACAATTCTCTGTACCTTCACAGTTTCTGTGGGTCAGCATGCCTTTGCTCTCCTTCCTAGATGGCAGAACCTCCTCTCAGCTAGCCGTCTGGTGCTTCAGGGCAATGCTTCCCCTGTTTTCCAGTTCTAAATTCAAATTTGTTGTGGTAGGCTGCATTCAGGTGTCTACCTTATGCCGCCATCTTGGTTTCTCTTGTGGTGGTCACTTTTGAAGAACAGTTACTGGTTGGGTTAAAATAACAGAAATGCACAATATAAAGCAATTGAGCCTCATCTATAATAATCTATAATAATAAAAGTGTAGTATGCTAATTAGACTGGATGTCCTTCCAGATGATCTTCCAGATGAAGCTGGGGCTGTGAGGGAAGCCCGGGTCCTGGGTGCCAGAGGGAAGCCGGTGCAGTGGCCAGGGGAAGGAAGGCCTACTCTTACAAGAATTTTGTGCCTTGGGCCTCTAGTAGTAAGTAATGAGGATTTAGGGAGAGGAGGTAGTGAAAGGAAAAGGTTTCTATGCCAGAAAATTAGTTTATTCATTCTTTTAACAAATATTCAATGAACATCTCCTGCTGGCCAGGCATGGTGCTGGCCTAGGAATGAAATGGGAGGCAGACCTGAAACAGCCCCCAGAGACCTGTATTTTGGAGGAGACAATAAGGACATGCACTTTCAATTTGTCACAGTCAGTGCTGTGTCAGGGGAACTATGGACTCCCAGGAGGGACGCTGGCAGTGTAGGGGAAAGGGAACCAGGGATATCTTCAGGGAATAACCAAGGCAAGATTCTGGAAACAATGCATGGTGAGCAGGAGTGGGAGCAGTGAGAGCATTGGAGGCAGAGAATGGCAAGCACAGAGTCCAGAGACAAGAGGGTGTGCGTGGGACTCAGGATGGCCGGAGTGAAGGGAGATGGGATTGAGAGAGGTAGATGGTGACATGTGGCCAGAAGCAAAGGAGTAGAGACGTCCTGCGGAGGCATTTTCATTAGTAGAGGTCACAGGAGCAGACTGGCATGAGAGAAACCGTCAGCCCTGCTAGGGGGATGATGCGGGCGTTTGCAGCTGGGTATGTTGGAAGGGGGAGGCAAGATGAAGTTCAGGGAGCCCAGTTAAGCTGGTTGAGCAATCCAAGCATGACATGAGAGAGGGACAGAGCAGAGAGAAGAATATTTCAAAGGGAAAATCTTTAAGATGGGTAATTGCCACAGGGAGACAGAAAATTCTAGAATATTGTCTGGGATTTCTGACATCTGCCAGATAGGTAGACAGAGAAGCTCAGCTAAAGGGACTCCCCTTAATTGAGCACAAAATTTGATTGTAAGCTTCTCAGTAGCAAAGGCGAAGAGAAAACAGGATAAATGACGCTTCTCATGGTCTCCACCAGGAAGCCCAGGCAGGCACCATGACCCCAATCCCTCAGTGTCTGCAGGGGCCTATCGAGGAGATCCCTTAGACGGACAACGAACCAAACACAGACGAGGTCCTCGGCAATCGTCTTCTAACGGATGCAGAAATGTTCTTTACATGCCTCTTCTGTTTATTGACCACTGATAGGTCCCAAGAGTAAGTTATTTTTGTTGTAGAGACTATTACAGACGTCCCCCATTAGGTCCCTCCTTCCCCCGTGCACCCGGCTCCTCTCCTCGCAGTCCTTCACCACACTGTTGTCTGTGTCTGTGGACTATGATAGAAGTTCTTTGTCAGTCTCTTCCCAGTCCCCTCAATCTCCCTTCTGTCTGAGATTTGTCAGTTTGGTCCATGCTTTTATGTCTGTGGTCCTATTTTGTTCGTCAGTTTATTTTGTTCATTAGATCCCATGTGTAAGTTAGAGCATACAAGTGATACTTGTCTTTCTCTGACTGGTTTATTTTTCTTAGCTTAGTAATCTCCAGTCTGACCACGTTGACTCAAAGGGTAAGAGATCCTTCTTTGTTACAGCTGCATAGTATTCTGTGGTGTAAATGTACCACAGCTTTTTATTCACTCATCTACTGATGGGCACTTGAGCTGTTTCTAGATCTTAGCTATAATAAATAGCACTGTTATGAACATAGGGGTGCATATATTCTTTCTGATTGGTGTTTCAGGGTTCATAGGATATATTCCTAGAAGTGGGATCCCTGAGTCAAATGGCAGTTCCATTTTTTATTTTTTGAGGAAACTCCGTACTGTTTTTTTTTAATTTAATAAATCTTTATTGTTCAGATTATTACAATTATTCCTCTTTTCCCCCATAGTTCTCTTCCACCCAGTGCCCACCCTCTGCCCTTACTTCCCCCCCATTGTCCTCATACATAGGTGTATGATTTTTGTCCAGTTTCTTCCCGTACCCCGCACACCCTTTCCACCCCCTGAGAGTTGTCAGCCCATTCCCTTTCTATGCCCCTGATTCTATTATATTCACCAGTTTATTCTGTTCATCAGGTTTTTTATTCACTTGATTTTTAGATTCACTTGTTGATAGACATGTATTTGTTGTTCATAATTTTTATCTTTACATTTTTCTTCTTCTTCCTCTTCTTTTTAAAAAAATATATTTTATTGATTTTTTACAGAGAGGAAGAGAGAGGGATAGTGAGCTAGAAACATCGATGAGAGAGAAGCATCAACCAGCTGCCTCCTGCACACCCCCTACTGGGATGTACCCATAACCAAGATACATACCCTTGACCGGAATCGAACCTGGGACCCTTCAGTCCACAGGCTGAAACTCTATCCACTGAGTCAAACTGGTTTCAGCTTCTTCCTCTTAAAGAATATCTTTCAGCATTTCATTTAATACTGGTTTGGTGGTGATGAATTCCTTTAGCTTTTTTTTTTTTATCTTTGATGCTCTTTATCTGACCTTCAATTCTGAATGATAGCTTTGCTGGATAAAGTAATCTTGGTTGTAGATTCTTGCTACTCATCGCATTGAATATTTCTTGCCATTCCTATCTGGCCTGCATAGCTTCTGTTGAGAAATTAGCTGACAATCATATGGGTGCTCCCTTGTAGGTAGGTAATTTTTTCTCTTGCTGCTTGTAAGATTCTCTCTTTGTGTTTTGCTCTTGGGATTTTAATTATGATGTGTCTTGGTGTGGTCCTCTTTGGATTCCTTTTGTTTGGGGTTCTGTGTGCTTCCTGGACTTGTATGTCTATTTCTTTCACCAGGTAGGGGAAGTTTTCAGCCATTATTTCTTCAAATAGGTTTTCAGTGTCTTGCTCTCTCTCTTCATCCAGCACCCCCATAATTCTGATGTTGGTATGCTTGAGGCTGTCCCAGAGGCTCCTTACACTATCTTTATATTTTTTTATTCTTTTTGCTTTTCCCATTGAGTGTTTTTTGCTTCTTTGTATTTCAAATCTTTGACTTGATTCTTGTGTTTCTCTAGTCTGCTTTGGAGTCTGTATAATATATATATATTTTTTTATTTCAGTCTGTGTATGTTTAATTTCCAGTTGGTTCTTTTTTATATCCCTAAGGGTCTCACTAAATTTATCTGCCTTTTCTAGGAAATTCTTGAAAACCCTTATAACTGTGATTTTGAACTCTATATCTGGTCGTTTGCTTTCCTCCATTTCTTTCATTTGTGATCTGTTTATTCATCTCTGTATTTTCACTACTTCCCTGAATTGGTAAAGTAGCTTTGTCTGCTTGGTGTCTTATAGGGCCCAGTGGCTCGGCCTCCCCAGTTACCTGAGGTGGACATTCTTGGTGCACCCCTTTGTGGGCTGTGGGCACAGCTTTGTTATAGTTAAGTCTTGATTGTTGTTGATATCACTGGGAGGAATTGACCTCCAGGCCAATTGGCTATGAAGATCAGCTATGTCTATGCAAGGAGAACTGTACTGGAGACACAGACTTGCAAAATTACTGTGCTGGAGACAAGACTTGCAAAATTTCAAAAGCTTCTGTGCTCAGCTTTGATGGGGCAGAGATGCAGGGCGGAGCAGACAGCCTTGGCTTCCTGTCAGCTCTGTCCTATGAGGCCCCTATGTCTCAGTGTCCCATGGTAATCACTACAAGCACCTCTGAGAGAAAACCACCTTTGAGTTTTGCTCTATGCCAGACAGTCCAGTTTCTCCCCAAATGAGTCTGGGTTCCCAGAAACTCACCTGGAACTGGAATTCAGTGCAGTCAGGAGCATTCGTTTCCTTCCCACTTTATAAAGCCAGCTGTGTACTCAGCAGTCAATCCTCTCTGTGGACACTCACCTTCGGACCTCTGCCTTCTGCAGCTTCCAAGTCTCAGTGTGCTTTTCTCTTTTCCTGATAGTCCAGTGTCCCCCCCCCCCCGAATGAGTCTAGTTTCCCAGAAACTCTCCTGGAACTGGAGTTTAGCACAATGGGTGCTTCTGTCTCTCTCCTGCTTTAGAAAGCCATCTCGCACTCAGCTGTCCATGCACTCAGCCACCCATACTTTCCAAATGCACATCTCTGTACCTCTGTCTTTTGCAGCTCCTCGAGTCTCAATGTGCTTTCCTCTTTCCTTCTAGTTTTAGAATTTCCACTCAACCATCTTTCCTGTGGTTCTGGATGGTGTCAATTTGTCTTTTAGTTGTAGTTTTGCTATTGTTGTGCAAAGCAACAGTTTGGGTGTTTACCTATGCTGCCATCTTGGTTTTTCCCCTCATACTGTTTTCCACAGTGGCTGCATCAGTCTGCATTCCCACCAGCAGTGCACTAGGGTCACCTTTTCCTCATATCCTTGCCAACACTTGTTGTTTATGGATTGATGGTAGCCATTCTGACAGGAGTGAGGTGTCATTTTCATTTGCATCTCTGATCACTAGTGACATTGAGCATTTTTTCATGTCTATTGGCAATCTGCATGTCCTCTTTGGATAAGTCTATTTAGGCTCATTTTTAAATTGGGTTATTTGTCTTCCTTTTGTTGAGTTGTATGAGTTCTTTACATATATCTGGATATTAACCCCTTATCAGAAGTATCATTGGCAAATATACTCTCCCAAGCAGTAGACTCCCTTTAATTTTGTTGATGATTTATTTTGCTGTAAAGAAGCTTTTTATTTCAATTTAGTCCTATTTTTTACTTTTTCCTATATTTCCCTTGCTCTAGGAGATGTAGCAGCAAAAATACTGCTATAAGAGATGTCTGAGATTTTACCACCTATGGTAAAATTTTTATAGTTTCATAAAATTTTTATAGGATTTTTATAGTTTCAAGACTTAGAATATCTAAGTCTTCTATCCACATTGAGTTCATTCTCATGTGTGGTGTAGATGATGACCTGGATCCATGTTTTGCATGTCAGGAGGAGGATATTAGATCACAGCTGTGGAGTCATTTGTATGGTGAAGCCAGAGCGTGGCCTCTGGGTGTCGCACTCGCTAACTGATTTCGAGCTCCTGGCATCTAGAGAAGGGAGGGGTCGGATACCAACAGAAGGAACTTGCACTAATTTTATTTCATAAACTTAAAATTAACAGTTCATGACAGTGTGCAAATTAGTGCCCCAGGATAATTTAAATGAAAAAATACAAAAGCCCAATTCCAGCAAATACCATTAGCAGCCCAGTAACTTAGAATTTCATTTTTAAATGTTGAAGCAATTAGAATTCATTGTGGATATTTTTAAATTACATTTTTCTCTGATTAGTAAAGTAACTCATGTTTATTATAGAAAACTTGGGGAAGTTCAGAGAAGTAGACACAATAAAAGCCACCTCTAATCCCAGCAAAGATGACTGACTATGTTAGTTTTGTGGCATATATATCTTTTCAATTGTTTTTCTGAACCTACAAGTAAATATTTTTCTTCTTAAAAAGTTGGAATAAGGCTGAAAACTTTTATATTCTGCCTTAGTCATCACCCTGGCCAGTGACAGAGGCCTTTGCTCTAAAGGTGCTCTTCCCAATGACCCATCTCCATCTCCAAACCCCACGTCTCAGGCTGCGTGCAGCCTGGTGTCCCGTGTGGTGCTCGGCGTGTCCTTGCGTGTGGGTGCTTGGCTAGTCCTTGCGTGTGGTGTCAGCATGTCCTCACACGTGGTACTTGGTGTGTCCTTGCGTGTGGTGTCGGCTCGTCCTCACATGTGGTGCTCGGCTTGTCCTTGCGTGTGGTGCTTGGCATGTCCTCACACGTGGTGCTTGGTGTGTCCTTGCATGTTGTGCTCAGCATGTCCTCGCGTGTGGTGTCGGCATGTCCTCACCAGCTTTCAGGAGGGCGAAGAGGGCGGGTGGCGGGTGCCCTTTACAGCAGGAAGCGGGATTGACATGTCAGCCTGGAGGTCTCTGCACTTTCTCAGCTTTGCAGGCAGATTTCTTCGGATCCATTCTCCCTTTCCCTCTGGCAGTCCCTGGTAGATGGTGAAATGTCCACTCCGCTTCGCTACTTCTCCATCAAGTGGTGACGTGCACTTCCGGGGCTTGTGATTTGCTTTGACCCATGGAAGTGACACAGGGCATCAGCCCAGAGCCCAGGCGGACCAGGATGGCACTTCTGCACAGTCCCTGCCTTCTCTCAGCCACCCACACCAGCCGTTGCCCGTCACCCAGACACTGCCCGTCACCCAGCCGCTGTCCGTCACCCAGCTGCTGCATTGCAGAAACCCTTGGCAAAGCCCAGGCCTCCCAGCCGAACCCATATGGACCAGCAGCCCCAGCCACATGCCCCAGGCCAGAGCCGAAACTGATGAGTTAACAAGATTGAGAGCTTTTGAAAATGTATGAAATTATTTCCCTTTTGCTTTCTTCCTCATGTTAATAACTGCCTACGAGGACAGCTCCACGCCTGGCAGTGCTGGGCACACTGCAGGTGGGGCCGACATGAAGACAATGGCATACATTAGTTCTCTGTGAAGGCTAAGTGCGCATAGGCCCATGGCCTTCTCAGACAGCGGTGAAAGACTGAATTCATAGAGAAAAAGGGGCCTTGGAGCAGGTTCGGGCCTGTGAGCCTGGAGGAGCTCACTGCCCATCGCTCCCCTGGCCGCATGTCTCATGGGGCCATTGTAGGCTGGGGGATGCGCGCCTGTTGGGGGAGGGCAATGGCCGGGCATGCTCCTGGGAGGGAGAGCCCGCCCTGGTCCTCTGTCCCAAGCCTAGTTCTCTCTCTCTCTCTCTCTCTCTCTCTCTCTCTCTCTCTCTCTCGCAGGTGGGAGTCTGGGGGGCAGCTCAGGGGACAGTCTCACAGAAGAGTCCTCAGCTTCCAGCTGTGCCCTCCAGGTCCTGGTCTCACTGACTGGCTGGTGCCAGGGCAGAGGGTGCGGTCAGTGCAGCGGGCCCTGAGGCTGCCAGGCTCCCTGCTCGGGTTTGGCTGCCTCTCTGGGCCCGGGGCGGACACGCAGCTGAGGCTCCATGCTGTCTCTGGGAGGAGCGGTCGGGAGTCTCGAGCCATGTGCTCGGGGGAAGGTCACCTGGGGGCAAGGTCTGTTTCCCAGTTTGGCCCCTCACTGGGCACCTGGGCTCCCTGCCAGGGAGTCTGTATCTGGCCATCGTCTCGCTCCAGGGGGCTTAGTATGTACCTGACACTAATCTGCATGCTTTTATGTGGATTATAGTATTTGTGATGAACAGAATAATGTTTCCAACCCCACTCTACACCCCATGCCCTCCCACCAGAATGTCTACATCCTCCCCCCAGAGCCGGTGCAATGCTGTTTTACATGCGAAGGAGCTTTGACGATGTGATTGAGCTCAGGATCTAAACTGGAGAAACTATCCTGGACTATCTGGTGAGTCCAAGTAATTCCAAAGGCCTTAAAATAGTGAGGCCAGAGGATCAGCGAGAGAAAGGAGGCCCTGGCCAGCGTGGCTCAGTGGTTAGTGTGTCAGCCTGCGCCAAAGGGTCGCAGTTCCATTACTGGTCCAGGGCACACACCTGGGTTGCAGGTTCAATCTCGGGTCCTGATCCAGGTTCATGTGGGAGGCAACCAATCAATGTGCCTCTCTTACAGAGATGTCTCTCTCCCTCCCTCCCTTCCTCGCTCCCTTGCACTCTCTCTAAAAAGCAATAAAAAAGATCCTCTGGTGAGGATTTACAAAACAAACAGCCCGTGAGGTACTTTACAGGGACAGCTGCCCTGGAACTCACCTGAAGGAGTTCCCTCAGCAGGAAGGCATGCCGGAGTGCAGCCAGCAGAGCGCTGAGCTGAGATTCCTGTGCGGGCTCTCGCCTTCACTCAACACCTCACAGGCCAAGCTGCAAACCCTCCGATCAAAAGCTCTCTGCCCGCTCCGCCCCTGCCCTCCCGCCCTCAGCTCAGACCAGGGCAGGGACATCTCATCGGCGCCTCCGCCCAGAAGCCTTTTCCTTTCTGGTGGTTTGGGCTCCTGTGTCAGCAGCGCCTTGCTGGGAGCAGCGCCTCCAGGGGACAGGAGGGGAGCACTGGGCATGGAGTCCAGACAGGAAGCACCCCTACAGGGAACGGAAAGGAAGAGTTGGACCCGATGGCTTCAAATGCCCCCTCCTCTTCTGTTTCCTGTGAGTGTAACAGTTGAACTGGCACATTCAGTGCCAGGCTCCATCGTGCCTAGAGGTGGAGTCGAAGAAAGCCCTGGAAATGCAGTGTGGGCCACGTCACACTGGTCTTCTGAGAGACAGGAGGCTGTCGAAATCCCAGCAGATGGTGCGCAGACCCTGACACCCATGAGCGAGCAGGCAGGTGCCTGGGCGCCCGGCCAGCCTTTGGGCGGCAGCTCAGGCTTCACCCCGCCCAGCGCTGGCTGTAATCTCATCTGCCACAGCCACCAGGCAGACCCTCACCATAGCCAGGACCTTGGCTCAGAGACTGAAGGAAAAGCCCCTCCTGCTCTAGAGAGCAGGGCACAGGCTTGAGGCCCCTATGGACTCAGCACTGCAGAAGGAGGCCAGCGTGGATGAAGCTGCCACAAGGGGGCAGAGTGGAGGCAGAGGAGAGGGCAGAGCGGAGGGCAGAGGGGAGGGCAGAGCGGAGGGCAGAGGGAGGGCAGAGCGGAGGGCAGAGCGGAGGGCAGAGGGGAGGGCAGAGGGGAGGCAGAGGGGAGGGCAGAGCGGAGGGCAGAGCGGAGGGCAGAGCGGAGGGCAGAGGGGAGGGCAGAGGGGAGGGCAGAGCGGAGGGCAGAGCGGAGGGCAGAGGGGAGGGCAGAGGGGAGGGCAGAGCGGAGGGCAGAGCGGAGGGCAGAGGGGAGGGCAGAGGGGAGGGCAGAGGGGAGGGCAGAGGGGAGGGCAGAGCGGAGGGCAGAGGGGAGGGCAGAGCGGAGGGCAGAGCGGAGGGCAGAGCGGAGGGCAGAGGGGAGGGCAGAGGGGAGGGCAGAGGGGAGGGCAGAGTCGAGGGTAGACAGGCTGTGGACAGAGAGGCTGAGGGCAGAGCTGAGGCAGAGCGGAGGGCATAGCAGAAGAGCCGGCCAGGCCTTGGCTGTGTTCTCCTCCAGGCTGACCTGCCTCTGGACTTGAAGTTTAACACCTTCTGGGCTAAGGTACTGGGTGTTTTCTTATTTTTGCATGCTTTAGGTCAAAACTATCCTAACAGACACCAACAGTGACCTCTAAGCGGCCTAACACCTCCCCTGTGATGACTTCCCGGAGGACCCTGTGGCTCTGGTCCTCTCTCCTCATATCTGTCGCCTTTCCTGGCGTCAGCCCAGCTCCTGTGTCTTTATCACTTGGTTTGCACCTAGTCAGCTCATTTTAGAGATGGTTTCCTACATGAGCACGTATTTCTTCACTTCCTGCTCTTCCACTGATATTCTTTTGGTCTTGAGTTCCTTTATCACAAATTTGGCTCCTCTGACCCACCAGTCTCAGCTCCACTTGAGGTCTCTGCCTGGACCCACACACTGGTGATCAGCACCTCTGGGCCCGGCGACTCTCAGAGCAGAACGGGAATGGCCAGCCCTGCCACTATGGACCCTCTGAGCGGTGAAATGGCAGGGAGAGAGCGCTGCTCCACTGCATCCTGGGGGAAGGAACATGTAGCCAGGGGCCAGGAGCCGGCCGCCGCCCTGGACATCAGTAGGCAGGGGCAGCTGGCAGGCCCAGAGCTGGGAGACACAGCCACACACGGAGAGAGCCCCTGAGGGGAACGAGAATGTGAGGGGAGTTAGCTTGAAAGGCAGGCAGACAGGCAGGGGCCAGTGGAAAACAAAGGCAGTTTGAGCAGCTGGACCTCAGGAACCAGCAAGGAGAAATGATATAATGTTCTGGACTCAAAGTGGAAAGAATGCAAAACAGGGAGGACCTGCAGTAAACTAGAGGTATGAACACACAGAAACAGGAAGAGCTCAGCACAGGGACATGGAGAGAACACAGAAAGAGGGAGAGCCCGGCACAGGGGCATGGAGAGAACACACAGAAACAGGGAGAGCTCGGCACAGGAACATGGAGAGAACACACAGGAACAGGGAGAGCTCGGCACAGGAACATGGAGAGAACACACAGGAACAGGGAGAGCCCGGCACAGGGACATGGAGAGAACACACAGGAACAGGGAGAGCCCGGCACAGGGACATGGAGAGAACACACAGGAACAGGAATGTCCAGCAAAGGGACATGGAGAGAACACACAGAAACAGGGAGAGCCCGGGACAGGGACATGGAGAGAACACACAGGAACAGGATTGTCCAGCAAAGCGACATGGAGAGAACACACAGAAACAGGGAGAGCCCGGCACAGGGACATGGAGAGAACACACAGGAACAGGGAGAGCCCGGCACAGGGACATGGAGAGAACACACAGGAACAGGAGTTTCCAGCAAAGGGACATGGAGAGAACACACAGAAACAGGGAGAGCCAAGCACAGGGACATGGAGAGAACACACAGGAACAGGGAGAGCCCGGCACAGGGACATGGAGAGAACACACAGGAACAGGAGTGTCCAGCAAAGGGACATGGAGAGAACACACAGAAACAGGGAGCGGTCAGCACAGGGACATGGAGAGAACACACAGAAACAGGAGTGTTGGCACAGGGACATGGAGAGAACACACAGGAACAGGGAGAGCTCGGCACAGGGACATGGGGAGAACACACAGAAACAGGAGTGTTCAGCACAGGGACATGGAGAGAACACATAGAAACAGGGAGAGCCCAGCACAGGGACATGGAGAGAACACAGAAACAGGGAGAGCCCAGCACAGGGACATGGAGAGAACACACAGAAACAGGGAGCATTCAGGTTCATTTCTGGGAACTCAATCAGGTGATGACAAGGGTGGACAAGGAGCAGGAAGCAAATACATACCCTGGCTTTACCGGACAGCTTGCTTTTGGGATCCCTCCCCTGGCAGGGCTTCCGAGTCCGTGTGGTAACTGTCCCACACTTTGCTTCAGCCTGTGGTCTAGGCAGCTCCTGCTTCGGGTTCGGGAGACCAGACCGGGAAGCCCCTGGTCCATGTCGGGTTCTCAAAGGGACCTGGCTTGGGGCTCAGCGTCTCCACTGCAGGCGGAGGTCTGGACCAGGTCCCTCACTCTGCGCCTGGCGTTAGGGATCTGGAGCCTGTGTTCCTGCAGGAATTGCCGGGCCAACATTTTCCCCTGAGGGTAAATGTTTAGTTGTTTATTTTATTCCCGAAGGGCATCACAGAACCCAGGCCTGTCTGTGTGGAAGGTTCTTTCCAGCATGGCAGCTGTGGTGCCAGAGGCGTCCCCCAGGAGTCCCTGTCTCAGGTGCAGGTCAGGAGGTCAGTCACTCCGAGCTCTTCAGCTGTGTGTCAAGTTCACTATGTCTGTGCATTTGGGTTGCACTTTTATCCTGTGTGGGGGCTCAGGCACACGGGCTGGGGAGCACTCAGCTGGACTTGAGGAAAGAACAAAGCCCTGATGCAGGGGCTCCTGAGCCAGGGAGAGATTTGATGGGGTGGGGAGTGCCTGAGCTGGGAGAGGGCGGAGGCCTGCTTACCAGGATGGGCCCATTGGTGAGTCCCTTTGGAAGTGCTGTGTGCAGAGAGGCAACAGGCTGGGAGGTGAACTGCAGCTGAGGTGGAGGTGAGCCTCCCCACCTTGGGCTGCAGGGAGGAGGGGGAAGGGGATGCACACAGCTGGGCCCTCAGGGGCCCTGGGACAGCAGCTGGGCCTCAGCCTGTGGGCGGCCTGGCGGGTCTCTGGGGACATGGAGAGAACACACAGGAACAGGTGACCTCGCGCTACAGCTGACCTCGCTGTCAGGAGGGCTTGTGGGTCAGAGCTGCTGTGAGAACCGGGGAGCGCTCCCGTGCACGTCTTACTGGTGATGCACAGCTGGGAGCCTCAGGCTCCCCTCGCGGCATCGCTGTCTCCGTCTCTCCGGTCAGGAGCGTGGCTGCTGCGTGGCCAGTGGCTCTGGCCCAGGGTCGCGTGGCGTTGCAGTCAGCACCAGGCCTCCTGACGGCTCCTGCCTGGATGCAGGGGGCCTGCCTTCCCTCCCACAAGGCCTCCGGTGGGGTGCCATGTCCTCACCGCTGAGAGGGCCCCTCAGAGCAGGTGATTCAAGGGAGAGGGAGGAGGAGGCCAAAATTCCTTCTATGCACTAATCTTGGGTGTCCCCCACATCACACCCTCCACATCTGTTGGTTATCAGTGAGCTCTGGTCCAGCTCCCATGTGAGGGAGAGGCATAGGCACCGCCTGGGGCAGGGGCAGGGGCAGGAGTGAGGGGCACGTTGACCCACCCGGACCCCAGCTGGAGCAGGGACTTGAAAAGTGTTCTTAAGTGTGACAGCCCAGGTGGGGATAACAGTTCTAAGTTAATGTTCGCAGATTTCGGTGTGCATATGAGTGCTCTGGGTAAAGACTAAAGTTTCCTGTCCTGGACAGCGAGTCAGTGGTTAGAGCATTGGCCCATGCACCAAAGCATTGTGGGTTCGATCCCAGTCAAGGGTACGTACCTGGCTTGCAGGTTCAACCCCTGGCCCCTTGGGCTCAGGTGGGAGGCAACCAAGCCATGTGTTTCACATCGATGTCTCTCTCCCGCCTCCCTCCCGCCCCCCACTCTCTCTGAAAAGCAGTGGGAACGTGTGCTCAGGGAGGATTAACAACCACAGAGACGGGAGATTCCGCACCACCTCTGTGCTGTGTACCATAGGAGCTCTGGAGCACAGCCCTCCGCCCTGTCGCAGCTCAGCACCCCCACCCCCACCCCCCACCCCCGCCCCAGCCCCAGCCCCATCAAGTCCTGCAGGCGGCTGGGCTCAGGAATCTGCATTTAAAAGTCCCAGCGTCATTCTGGCCGGCGATCTGAGAACCTGCTGGCGTGGGAACGGGCAGTCCGGAGCGCGGACACCGCTGGTCAGTGGTGGACAGCCTGCCCAGGGCTGACGGACGGGAGGAGCCTGGTCACATACGCCCTCTGTGCAGACAGAGGCCCCACAGCAGCTCGGCCCAGCAGCTCTCTCTTCTGGCCAGAGCCCCACCTTGCAGACAGCCACCTCCCTCAGAGCTGGCGTGAGGCTTAAGACAGTTTGCCATCCTGCTCTAAGGCCACTGGTCCAGGAATCTGCTGGGTTCGGTCAGACACTGGTTTGGAACATCCTTGCATGCACTGAGGGGAGCTGAACATCACCAGTATTTCTCCCACAGCTGACGGGGTGAAAGGGCACCTTGGCGGGCGGGAAAGCCTTGCCCACACGCAGCCTGGGAATCAGGTCCGACTCAAACACAGCCCCGGGGTGAGGAGCTGGCGGAGGACGTGTCCCCAGAGGGGAGCAGGGCCTGAGAGGCCCATTGGTGCAGTGTGCGTCTCTCCCAGCGCTCAGGAACTTGCCAGGAGCTGCGTTCCCAGCCACGTCTGGGCCTCTCTGGGCCTTTTTCCGGGGGGGGGGGGGGGGCAGCTTATGTCTGCCTCAGGCCCTGGAGGGACCCCACGCAGGGCTGCTGAGTGGCTGCTGGCGTCCGTCGCTTTGAGCTGGGTCATGCTGCCTCCCTCTTCACTTCCCTGAGGACCGTGACCTTAAGGAGCTGCCGGTGTTGTTGGGCCGTGGAAGGCAATGGGGCTGTACAGCCAGGAGCAGACGAGGGTGCCAGGAGCAACACTAGTAACTGTGTGAGCCGCCCAGACACACCTCGCCGCAGGCACCTGCACAGCCCCAGGTCTGCCCCCGGGAGGGGAGGGCGGCAGTGGAGGGGGCACTGACCCTGGGCTCAGACCCTCTCCCCACATCTGTCTGTGCTTTCCATGCGCCAGCTTTCAGAATCAGAAAGCCATACCTCACGAGGGACCCTCTCCCACCTTCCCCTCTGCGGCTCCTCTGCACCAATCATCTCTAGGATCATTGCAACTGCAGGATTTTTTCTTTTCTTCCCTCCCATACTTAATCACGCTCCTTGTTAAAAAAATAAATAATCAGACTCGTGGCCCCGCGTCCGCCCGGGCCGACCTTGCCGACGGCCCGGCTCCCAGGGGCAGAGCTGGTCCACACGCTCCTGCAGCTCTACCGATACCTGCTGCGCTGTTGCCGACAGCTGCCCACCAAGGGCATGCAGGAGCATTACAGACACGCTGTCAGGCAGAGTTTCCAGGTTCATTCAGATGAAGACAGTCCTGAGAGAATCCAGCAGATTATTAAAAGAGCCATTGAAGATGCTGACTGGATCATGAACAAATATAAAAAGCAAAACCGAGACTCAGAGTGAAGCCACGCTGAAGGCCCTGAGATGAGAGGCCTCCTGGAAGGGAGCAGCAGCAGCAGTTCGGGACTCTCCACTGTCCTGCTGGTCGAGAGAGCAGGACGCCAGGTGTGGGAGCAGCTGGCATTTGCTCAAATGGCTCTTAGGCTGTTTGTGACCCCGGTGACCTTTACGTTTGCTTTTCCAGGCAGTTCTGATGGGAAATTTGGGGAGAATGTGTTTTGTCACTTTGTTCTGAAAGTGATTCGTTTATCCTGGATGTCCTTCTTTGAGACCCAAGTGGGCGTCCCCTCAGAGGGCGGCCTGTATGGAAGGCAGGGCATGGGTGTCAGAACCTGACAGATCTGGATTTGAATCCCAGCTCAGCGGCTTTTCAAGGGCATTGATTTTGAGCTTGGTTCCTCTCTTGTGAGAACAAAATAAAATGAAGTGACAGAGCCTGACACAGGACGTGCTACATGGTGGTGCCAGTTGATGACCCTCCGCGAATCTCTAGCCCACAGCACCTTGGTCCGTTTGCTAGTCCTGTCCTTGCTTGTCACCACTGCCCCTTCCCCCAGACCCCTGAGCCTTCACAGTTGCACTGAGCCCAGCAGTCTGCCAAGCACGGAGCTTCCCACGCCGAGAAGCAGATGCCCTGATCTTTGGAGTCCTGGTGGTGAAATACAGCCTGCATCGAACAGGAATGCCAAGCACCTCCAGTAGTGCCCACGTGTTTAGGCTTCTGTAAACCTGTCATCTGTCTCGACTGTCCCATCCCTCCTTTGCCACCATCTCAGAAGGAGGGGAGGAGGGAAGCTGGCAGTCATGTGGATTTTCATGAGCCTGAAATTGGTGGAGAAAGACAGGCCCAGATCACATCCCAGTTCTGCTCAAATTGTGCTGGATAACTTACCTCGCCTCTTTCAGCCTCACTTTGCCCATCTGTCCAATGGGGCAATGGCCGTACCCACCTTGAGAGCTGTAGTGAGGAATAATGAGGTCTAATGCATCCCAAGTGCCTACCCAGAGCCTGGCATGGGGAGCTGGCTGCCTGGCCAGCCTGTAGTTATCAGCTACAACTATTAGGGAGCCCTGCTTTGCAAGTGGGAGATGGAAGCTCAGAGAGGTTGAGCCTCTTTTCAGGGTCACAAAGCCGCTAAGCCAGGTCTGTCTGAATCTACCAAACAGCACATATTTGGGAGGGAAAGGACAGCATCAGGGAAAGAGGGAAGGAAGGAGAACGGGAGGGAGGGAGGGAGGAAGGATAAGGAAGGAGGAGAGCAACAGGGAAGGATCAGGAGGAACTGGCCAGAGCAGGTGTAACCACCAGAGGCTACACTGGGACTTGAGTACCCCCGAGGGCTCAGCCAGAGGGGTGAGCTAGCATGTGTTTATGTCCTGGCAATTATATGGCTTAAGTGACAGAGCTACATCTATGTGCATTCAACTGATCATTAGACAATGAAGTAAATACATAAAACTGTGAAAATAAATAAATAAATAAATTTTTAAAAAGTCAGAGAATAAGCCTGCACCTAAGATGACTGTTAGCATTCTGAAATATTCTCTCCCCCCTCTGTGTATGTGTGTATTTGTGTGTGTGTGTACACGTAACTGTTGACGTCGGGGTGGAGTGATTCTGGGGTGGCGTGTCCCCTGCACTGAGGTTGGGCAGCACCGGCTTCCACACTTGCGACAACCAGATGTGACTGCAGACGCTGCCAGTGTCCTGCGGGCAGAACCTCTCCGTTCAAATGACTGTACACGCAGACACAGACACACAATTTGTGGAATGGAATCATATTGCACATACTTCTTTTTTTAAGTTAATATGTCATGAGCTCTCCCCATGTGCACGTGCTAGAGTTTGCAGGGGGTGGAGAGCGGTGTGCCAGTCGGCTCACACACGAGTGGTTTGTGCAGCAGCCCCGGTGTGGCCTTGGGTAAGAACTGGGATTCCGTGTCCACCGCGTGAGCTGCGTCTCCCCATGAGCTCTGCTGACAGCCACGGACCCGCCAGTGCCGCTCCCGCCGGGCTCCCCGCAGAGCAGAGCAGGCGGGCGCGGTGCAGCACAGGAGGGGCACAGGCACCGCTGTGGTCGGCGTCCTTGTTAGGACCGCCGCGTCCTGGTTTCTAAATGGCTGCCCGGGGCCGTCTCTCACATAAAGGCACGGAACATTACCTTCGTCCCTATTGTTGGACTTCTGGACGCTTCCCGGATTCCCACGGTCAGGTATCACCACGGTGCCCTCGGAGGTCCTGGGAAACCAGAAAAGGATAAGCCACCTCACTGCCCTGGCCCGGGGTTTGTGAGACAAAAGACAGTGGTTTTCCTCAGGCCGGCTTTAGAAACTTCGCTGTTTCCCCACCCCCTCTGGCCCTCGGTCCTGCTGGGTTCGAACCTGCTGGTGCGGAGTCAGACGCTGACCGTGGGCTCTGGTCAAACCCTGGGGCTTCCCCTGCTCTTACGTCAAGTCCCGGCTCCCTGCTTCCTGCCCTGAGACCTCTCCGTGTTCTGGTCAAACACCCACAGAATTCCCCTTTGTTACCACTTTCTGTTTGTGTTTAAGGCGTGGCTGCACGATATCTGATGTGTGCAGTGTGTGTGTGAACACATCCGTACAGCTCACAGGGCAGTGACAAAATGAACACGCTGTGTCACACCAGGCAGGAAGCACCGGAGCAGAGGGGAGGGCTCCTGGGAACACCCGGTGTGCCTGCTCTCAGGGGCACGTGAGCTCACTGAGAGCTGGGCTCCTCGCCTTCCAAGCGGAGAGATGGCTGTGCAGGCTGGATAAGATGCTTCCTTTGTACGCCTTTGAGTCTGGCGTCTGGCACCAAGCAGGTGTCAGAGCAAAGGGCTGTGGTTTGTTATGGTGGTGACTCCCGGACAGAGCATTCAGAATTCAGCTGTGGTCCTTGGCTGGGGCGTCGCAGGTAGTTCCTGCACACGGGCCTCCTCGGTGGACAGCAGGCTTCCCTAGAAGCTGGAGGGAGCCATCCCAAAGGCTTTTCCGAAGAAGCACCTTGTGCAGCCTCACAGCCATCTCTAAGCCAAGAATGGTGGTTATGACAAAGCAAGAATGTAGTGCACAGGCTTAGTAAATAGTGCCCTTAGCTGGACCCTAGAAAAAGAGCATGTGACTGGCCCAAGATCACGTGGCTAAAGGTAATAATTTGGTTAATATGAGGCTATTTTCAGCACTCAGTCTGGCGACCCGGTGCTACAAGCTGTGACTGGGGGTGCAGTGGCACGCACCTGTGGGTGCTGGAGGGGTGGGCTCCTTGCAGTATCCCGAGAAAAAAGATTTCCTGGGACTCGCCTGGAGAAGAAATGATTTTCACTCCCGTAGAATTAAACCCCTGGTTTCCAAAGCCCCGGTCCCCTCGGGCCAGTCGCAGAGGTGTAGCTGGGTTCAGAAGGGAGAGCCACGCTAGCGGCTGGGCCAGGGGCAGCGGCAGCTGCTGGCTGCAGCCCCTCAGTGCAGTGTGTGGGCCCACGTGGCCACAGCCACACAGGAGATTGCCAAGAAGCCAAGCATGAACGACAAGCCAACAGGAGCCGAGACAGAAAACGTCTGTGTTCCGGAATCATACACCCAAGTCCGTGCACCTGCCGGGGCCACGGCCATCCCGACCACCTACTCTGTCCGCAGGTGCGATTGAAAAGTGCCTCCCCGATGTCGCCCCTCCCCAGTGCTTAGCAGGGAACATGCCCATGTGCATGGCCTCCCTGCTCCTCTCCTGTCCCATAGGTAGCTCCTTACGACCTTTAGCGCATGTGGGCCGTCTTCTTCACCAGCCACCTGGCAAGAGCCTTTCCCGGAGGGGCCTGCCCCTGCACCACACTGAGGGTCAGTCCGCCCAGGTCATGGGTCCGGGCTGCCACAACCAGCTTCTGGCCAGCAGGGGAGTGGGGCCTGAGAACCGGAATCTGACACGTTCAGGTTACTGGTCTCCTCACCACCACCCTTTCACTTGTTTATTTTGTTTGATTTTAATGTTTTGCTTTTCTATTAAAATTGACATGTAATGTTATATTAGCTTCAGGTGCACACCCTGTGACTAGGTCTGACATGACTTATCAGTGATCATCCCAGTAAATCTCGATCATAGTTATCCCAGTGTTAGTGACTACTTTCTACACAATAACCTACATCTCTGTGACTCTTCTGTAACTATCATTTTGTACTGCCTGATCCCTTCATCTTTTCTGCCTATCTCTCCAACACCCCTGCTGTCTGGCAATCGTCAAAAAGTCCTGTTTCTATGAGTTTGTTTCCGAGCATCCTTATAACCAGTGTTTAGAACTCTGTATCTGATAGATTGCTTGTCTCCATTTTGCTTAGTTCTTTCTCTGGAGTTTTTTTCTGGCCTTTCATTTGGGACGTGGCTCTTTGTCTCCTCATTTTGGCCACTTCCCTATGTTTATTTCTATGCATTGGACAGAGCTGTTACATCTCCCGGGCTTGGTAGAAAGGCCTTACATAGTAAACTCCTGTAGAGTCCTCCTCACTCACCCGAGCAGTATATTTCCGGTGTACCCCTCCCCCACCAGACTCCCCGTATATGTCCTGTTCACCCTCTTGTTGTAGTTGAGCATTGATTGCTTTTGGCAATCAATGGGAGGGTTTTCCCCAAAGCCAATCACTTGCAAGGACTGGCTGTGACCACCAAGGACTGGAGGGCCCACCCACAAAGCAGGACTTTCTTCAGCAGAGCTCTGGGGTCTGCTGAGTCTTCCACTTGAGTGTGACCTTGTGGAGGTGATGGGAGGTACTTGGATGTGGTCTGAAGCCGTCCACAGGTGTGCTGGCTCTGGGGCCTCCTGGGAGGTGCAGGCCTAGGTCAGACACTGACTGCTCTGCCCAGGGCACTGGCATGAGCTACAGAGCCATTTGCAGATGGCTGCTACTTGTGTTGGACTTGGAGGTGTCTAGGTAAGGCCAAGCTGCAAACCAAGGCCAGCTGCCACTAGTGCTAGGTCTTGGGCCCCTTACTGAGAGGTATGGGGCAGCCAAGGCCAGATGCTGCTTGTTTCAGAGTATTTAGGAAAGTGTGAAGCCTGGGCCAAGACTGGCTGTTTGCATGAAAACCACTGGAAACAGCTGGGTGGGCTTGCAAGGTGGGTCACCATCTCCCTTTTTTAAAAACAAATTTAATTTGGTTTTTTAAAATTATTTTTCATGTAGAGTTGACATATAATTTTGTAATAGTTTCAGGTGTACAAGGTCCTGGTTAGACACTTATATACTTTACAAAATGATCACCCTGAGAAGTCTAGTACCTACCTGGAAGCATATATAGTCACTAGAGGCCCGGTGCATGGAATTCATGCACAGAGTAGGGGAAGCCTCAGCCAGCCTGTGCCCTTTCACAGTCCGGGAGCCCTCAGGGGATGTCCTTCTGCAGCCACGGAGGCGGGCCTCTGTGCTTGCCCTCTGGTGGTCAGTGCGCATCATAGTGAATGGTCGTTCCCCATTCGGTCGATTTGAGTATTACCCTTTTATTATATACGATACAAAATTATTTCACAATAATTTCTTTTCTATTTTTTTTTTCAAAAAGCATTTGAGGTGGCCACTGTTCGAGGTGCCTACTTGAAACTTTCCACTGGAAGTAGATGTTAAAGTTTGCAGGTAGAGGGAGCAAGATAGCTGCTAAAGAGACTCATTATCCGAGGCGGGAGGTTATAGTCCATCATCCCATCATCCCATTGAACTGAACCCTTTTCTTTCGGACTCCTCTTCTTAAGCTTCTCATTTCTTCCTCTGCTGTCTCTTTGTCCTGGCTCGGCCTTTTTTAAATTTCTCTTGCACACATTCTCTCATTTAAAAAAAAAAAAAGTATTTTCTTTTCTGCTCTCTTTTTAAACTTCTTTTTCTCTATCCCTTTTCCCTCACTCTTGTTACTCTTCCCTCTCCTTCCCTTCTCCACTCTATTCCATCCCTTCCCTTCTTTTTTTAAAATATTTGATTGATTTTTTTACATAGAGGAAGGGAGAGGGACAGAGAGCTAGAAACATCGATGAGAGAGTAACATCAACCAGCTGCCCCCTGCACACACCCCACTGGGGATGTGTCCACAACTGAGGTACATGCCCTTGACCAGAATCGAACTGGGGACCTTTCAGTCCTCAGACCAACACTCTATCCACTGAGCCAAACTGGTTTTGGCCCATCCCTTCTTTTACCCTCTATTTACTGACCAATTTTAACATTTTTCATTTCTTCTCTTTTCTTTTCAAGTTCTCTACTTTTACTATTTAAGGTTTCTCCTTTTTCAAATCAGTTCTATCTACCTGTGCATGTATCTATCTATTCATCCATATGCCTACCTAGCTATCTTTCTTATATTTTTTTTATTAACTTTAAAAAAAACCTTATCCCCTTCACACACAATTGTATTTGACTTCCATATTGACTTCTCCCTCTCACACAATTTTTCTCTCTATGTAACACTTTTTCCTACTGACTCATCATTTATAAACTTTTCTTTCTTCCTTATTTCCTACTTCTGTTCCATCAATCTTCTTCCCATCTTTCTCCTACTCTCCATCCCTCCTTCCCCACATTCCTTCTTTCCTTTATCTTTAACCCTCTCCTCCCTCTTTTTCTTCCTTCCCACCTTAATTTTTTTCTTCACTTCCTCCCTCGGACCTGCTTTGTTCCCTCCCCCATTTCATCCTTCTTCCCATTCTCCTTTTAAGCTCTACCGACTCCCCTTTAAACGTTTCTCTTTTTTTATTATTTTTTAATATATATATATTTCTTTATTGATTTCAGAGAGGAAGGGAGGGGGGGGAAGAGAGAGAGAGAGAGAGAGAGAGAGAGAGAGAGAGAGAGAGAGAGAGAGAAAGAGGTCAATGATAAGAATCATTGATCGGCTGCCTCCAGCAAGACCCTTACAGGGGATCAAACCTGCAACCCAGGCATGTGCCCTTGGTCGGAATCGAACCTGGGACCCTTCAGTTCACAGGCCAATGTTCTATCCACTGAGCCAAACCAGCTAGGGCTAAACTTTTCTTCTCTCCCTTTTTCTCTCTCATCCTTCCTTTCCCATAAAATCTTTTCTACTTACTTCCACTGTTTTAATATCTATCCATCTCTCTGCCTAATTATTCACTATCATTTATCTTTTTTGTTTTCTGACTCCTTCTTTCAAAATCTGTCCCCAGTACACAACTATACTTGATTTTCATTACAGCTCCTACAGTTCACTCACACATCCTTTTCCTTCTTTAACTGTCTCTTCCCACTCCTTTATAAAGTTCTTCCCTCCTCCTTTCTTATCCTAACCCTCCTCCCTCACTCCTTCATTCTTTTTACAAGCTAATTTAAAAACTTTCTTCTCTCCCCTCCTCCCCTCCCCTCCCCAATGCTCCCCTCCCTTCCCCTTCCCCTCCTTTCCCTGAGGCTTGAGTTTTTGGAAGAACAATTTGCCAGGGTGCTTCTCCCTAAGAAGTGGGGAAATTTGTATAAAATAATGACTATTTATCAAAGAATTATAGGAGCCCTAAGACCAAACTCAGATCAGCAGGGTCAACAGAAAGAGGTCGAGATTTAGGCACATCCCTGGACCCCTTGTCTCCCAGATGGAAGCCCTTGTCAGTTACCTCTTGCTCCCACTCTCCCTTCCCTTGACATAAGTGATGCCTAAGTTCTGGATTCCCTTAAGATGGATTTGAGGAACCTCTAAGGCTCCCATCTTCTCAAACGGGCACCTTTTCAATCAATAAACCTTTCCTTGTTCCAAAATTTGACATTTTGAATATTGGCTTTTTGAAGCAGTTGGCAACACGAATTTTGAACAGGTGACATCAGAATGTAGCCCTGACCTTGGCTCTGAGTAGAGCTGACAATTTGGGAGGACAGGGACTTCATTCCCATCTGTTAGAATTAAGGTGAGCCCCCCAAATCAGGGGTTCTGGTAGAATACAAAACATTTGGGAGCCAGGCAGCAAGGCAAACATATTTACTTCTACATAGAAGAATGCACACACATGGTCTGGAAGTGCGTGCACACCAACCAAGCAGGTGGGCTGCCTGGGTTTATAATCCCTTACTCACATGACCTGTCCTTTGCTCTTGATTGGAGCTCAGGTGCAGTCTTTTGCGATTGGCTAATTCAAAGGGAGGGGTTGGCCTTTGCAATTTCAAGATGGTGGCCTCCAGGAGAGCTGCAAGCCATGTGGCCAACATGGCGGCTGTCAAGTCACACAGTCCAAAATGGCGCTGTATGAACTGTTTTTTGACAGAAAAGATGACTTGTTTATTCTCACATATCCCAGGGAAAGTGACCCGAGGGTTCTGCTCAGAGCTTCTGACCCGCTGACACTCCATCCTAGAGGGAACCATTTCCTGTTGACAAGTAGTTTCTCCCTCTGGCATCGTTTACTCTTCCAGACTTTTGTTGAAATCTCCCTTCTGTGTGTCCTGCAGCTGCAGACAGGGACTTGGGACACAACTCACAGTTGCTTTTTAAAAAATATATTTTATTGATTTTTCACAGAGAGGAAGAGAATGGGATAGAGAGTTAGAAACATCCGTGAGAGAGAATCATCGATCAGCAGCCTCCTGCACACCCTCTACTGGGGATGTGCCTGTAACCAAGGTACATGCCCTTGACCGGAATCGAACGGGACCTTCCAGTCCTCAGGCCAAAGCTCCTTCCACTGAGCCAAACCGGTTTCGGCTCAAACTCTCATCTTCTGCACCTCGAACCTTACAAGTCCCACAGAGTTCTTTCCCCCCATGGCTTATATAGGTTGAAGATCCTGGTGCCTTGATATCCCCTCTGATTGGTCAATAATCCCCTTCAAGTTGGTTACTATAGTAACTCCTGGGCTCAAAGGTTGAACCTCACATGGCATATATAACATCCCCCGCTCCTCATTGTTTCCCTATTCCCTATTCTTCCTCTCCTTCTGAACGAAGGGCTTCCTTCTCTTTATCTTATAAACAGGCCTTTCCTGGCTACTTCCAGTTCCCCGTCTAATATAAATATACTGTGCTGCCTCCTGTCTTATGGAGATGTAACTGCACCTAGCTTCCTTGTGTTATGGAGATGTACCTTCTCTCCTGATCTTCTGCCACATGCTTCTCCAAGGACCCCAATTCTAAAAGATCCCTAAGCCTGCCTATTGAAATATAGTGGCAACCATACTTTGGTAAAAACTGCTGTTTGAATTTTAACCCTGCTAAGTCTGGCTCCTGCCTGATTAAACATGGAATACTTACCTCAGCTTCCAGGTGGAGACCTGGAGGCTAAGGCAATTTTCCCTTGCCTGGGACCAGGACCATAGGAGATTGATTCCCACTGACTCAGTAGCTTCAGGGACAGAAACCGTAGATAACCTTTAAAGACTAACCGATGAGCTCTGCTTCTCTGTTATCGCTATCGCAAGATAGGACCACATTCCAGTGTCCAGCAGGATGTGACTGGAAACAAACCCTGCGGGCTGTCCCCAGTCTTTAGAATTGAGTCTTTAGGATTTAGGAACAAAGGAAAATTCTTGCGGTTTAAACCTTTAAAAGGAATTGCCTACCCCTGAAACGGTGCAGTCCTGTGAGACCACCTGCGTGTGGTGCTCTCGCGGCTGCCCTGGCCAGTTCAATAAACCCTTGCCTGCTTTTTAAAATTAATTAATCAGCCTCTGGTGGTCTTATTTTGAACCCAAGGTTTGACCCCACAACACCTATGTTCCCCCAAAATTCCTGCTTCACCAGCAAGGAACCCTCTGGTGCATTGGGAAGCCCGGTGGCTCCTGTCTCCCTCGCCCCGCCCCTCCATGACCCTCTGCACCCAGTCCTATGCCGAGGCACCCCCTCTGATCCCCCTCCGAGGGTCCAGGCTGCAAGATGAAGCCGGGCAGCAAGTCTGTCCCGTGCAGCCCAGAGGGGAGCAGCCAACAAAAGGAACGCGCCCTCCTTCCCACACTGCAGTAAGTTATGGTGCGAACCCGGGCTGTGAGCTTTCTTGCTGGGAATCGCACCTGGGCAGCCAAGGAAGGAGGCGGCACCGGAAGCCTTGTCTCCTGGAGCCTGGAGCCTGCCCAAGCCGCTCTGCACAGAGCTCGGGCTCCTGGTGTGGGCAGAAGAACAGGACGAAGGGAGCAGAGGGATGGTCCTGCGCCTGGCAGCCCTGCCCTCCGTCGCGTCTGATGAGCTACAGGGCATGGCAGGAAGGGCCTTTCAGACCTGGCACCAGTGCAAGGAGGCGGGTGGCGGTGACAGCGGGGCAGATGCCGTGGGTGTGGACGCTGTGTCCCTGGAGCTGGGCTGGGTGTGAGAACAAACAAGCCACCCTCCTGTTGTTGCAGGAGACCCAAGAAAACCAAGGACGCTTCAAAGAAGAGGAGGGACACTGTGCAGTACGCTGCCGGACTTGGGGAACAGCCTCCAAATCTGAGCCAAGGATGGGCCTTCCCTTATCTCTCCCTCCCTGTGGTCTGTCCTGCAAACATGGATTATGCTTTCGGTCCTTTTCGAGGGCCTTGCAAGAAGGCCCCAGGTGTTGGGGGTCTCCAGGCCATATCTGAGGGTCTGGCCTGGTGCCCGCGTTAATAACCCCCCTCCGGGGCAGGCACTGTCCACAGTGACAGGCTCTGCAGGACCAGTGTCTGGGAAGGAGAGAGGGACTTAATTACAGGCTATCAGGAATGTGCACTGAGCTTGCTGCGTGGATTCAGATCACTAGCCCCGAATATCAGGGTTGCATTGGAATTAGCCCTTTTTAGCCTTCTCACTGTGAAGAGCTTATTTTTTAATTTATTTGAGCCAAGAAGTTGACAATTGCTGGTGTTAGAAACGCCCTTCCACGGTGTCGCAGGAATGAGACAAGCACTCGAGGGGATCGCGAGGCAGAACACTGCCCCGCGGGAGTGCGACGCCCAGCAGCAGGGCGGGCAAGCGCACACGGAGGGCTCCCTGCTCCCATCCTCCCATCGCCCCCCTCCCGCCGCCCCGATGGGCTGAGGGGCCGCTGTCTGGCGCAAAGACTCTGAGAAAAGCAGCCAATCAGGAGGAGACTGGCCGGCTGCCGGGGAGGGGACTGCCACCCCTCTGGATGCTGCGGGCCTGGCTGCCTTGGAGTGTCTGCTGCCTGCCAGGAGATGCCGGGAGTTGATATCTAAACTTCAACTTGTATAGAAAAGGCTCCTTAACTCATCGACACCAGGAAGCAGGCTCTCAATGGGTGAGGTAATGCTCTGGAGAAGGCAGTTTGCACCTTGTTTTATACATTAAATCAAAAGAGGAGACGCATGGGTCCCAGGAAACCCCTGGTGACAGATTAGGGAGGCAGGAGAAAGCAGCGGGGAAGCTTCTGGGACTGGATACGAAGTAAAATGATAGACACAAGCCTCTTTTACAGGTGAGTGCGGGGCAGCCAGCACTCAGCAGCTCCTCACGACAAGGAGGGGCTGTGGTCTTCCGTAGGGCGCCTGGCTTTGGGGTCGGGAAAGAGAACATGACTCTGACTTACAAGGACATGTTACTGTGGATGCAAAAGGAATGGACAGGCTCAGTGATGGAAAAGGCTGACCTTGGTCAGGGAAGGTGCCTGCCTAGGACGTGACTACCCACCAGCACCTGCTTTTAGTTGAAAAGTTTTAATCAGATGCCCAAGTTAAATTTTTCACGTCAGATAGATAAAGGAATCTAGGGAGACAGATGCTGTTTTCACACAAGGTGAGTGTCAGAGCCATGGCCAAATGTCCATTCACGGTTAGGCACCTGCTAAGGGGAGGCCCTTAACACTGTTGGAGAGCTTCTTTCATGAACGTATTGGGTAGTCGTAGTCTTTGAGTCTTTGTCTCCTGTGAAATGAATGTTACTAATTTGTTAGTCCCTACAATGCTGTTGAGTCTTCCTTATATTTGGAAAACAAAAGATTTAAAACATCAACAATATTTTAAACATAGTCATAAGAATAATTATTCTCAATTCATTTAGTCCCATGGTTATTTTTGTTTATCCTGGTTATTCTCCAGTTGTTTTTTTTAATTCAGTTATTCCTTGAAGTTCTATAAATCTTCACTGCAAGTTAGAGTAGGTCAGAGTCCTTTTCATGGATTTTTCTAAAGACATAATCTACCTGCAAATTCATCAGAGTAAAGCAACAGCCGCCCATGAATAACTAAATTCAAAAGTGGCAAGGTTATAGATTTGATAAAAAAAAAAAACACAAAACTTTATCTGTAAAATATAACGTTCTAAGACAACTATTTCTTGGTAAATAATAATTACTGTAAAATGACAGAGAATAATATAAAATTTGTATACTTTTAGATTCACTATAAAATGGGGCAGGTGTTTATTGAGCACTGAAAATAATTCATAAGCACCCAATATGCAAATACCCAGAGCATCACTGGCAGATGCCCCACTGAGGATCATCACTCTTGGCTTGCCTGGTGTCCCTGCCCTGACACATGTTCCCCCTGAAAGTTTCCTCTTTGAACTTGGATCTGAATCTTTACAAGTTCCTTTCTGAAGCAATAATTTCTATAACATTCATTTTAACAAAATATATGTATATAAAGAAAAGTAATTAATTTTTATTTGACAAAGCTTCCCATGTTAAAGTATATTAAATTAGTTCAAAAATATTTCTTTTAAGAAGAGAGAATAAATTCTTGAGTAATTCCAGGGCCCATTGAAATGACTCAAAGTCATCTCCTCGCTCAAGTCTTAACATTTTAACTTTTGGAAAAATTGTCAAATATACTTAACCAAACGATTACATAATAAACTCTTTGTAAATCTAGGAAAAAACATACTTTATGGTAATAACTGTAAAAGACATTAATCAAACTTAAATCAGTTTTAATATTAAAAATTTTGTTCAGACCACAGAATTCTGCTTAATTTATAAGTATTTAATATTTTTTAATCTGGCCAATAAAATATTATATCCTAGTAATGCCATTCGAAAGCTGAAAATTTACCACACATAATACACAAACACATACCACAAGACCACAACATAATTTGAACTACTAATTTTTCCAGCGAAAAAGCAGTATTTTCCTCAAAAATTAATTTCCATACTTTATGCATTCTATTATTAACATAACCATACTGTATAATTTATCCCAACTTAATTTGAACTTGTAACTTTTAGATGCCTCAAATTTTAGGTGGCAAGTGTTACTTAATGTTTCTCAGATTAGTAATACATTCACATTTTTAACAATATATTTCAAATATTGTAAAATACAAGACATATTCAATTAATAAGATTCAAATCTATCCTGTAGATTCTCCATATGAGGCAAACTCAGATTAATGTTTTAGTATCCTGTTATTTCAAAATACCTAGATATTAAAATTATTATCATTACTAGAGGCCCAGTGTACAAAATTCATGCACGGGAAGGGTCCCTGTGCCTGGCTAACGATCAGGGTGGCTCTATGATCGGGGCAGGGTGGTGGGGAGCCCGAGAAGAGTCTTGGCCACGTTCTGATCATGCCGCTGGTGTTCAGGAGTTTACACGCATGCCAAATGGCAGTCACCCCAACCAGCCTGTTAAGACAACTGGAATTTATATTGGGAATACAAATACTCTCAACCTGCATAACCCAAAGTAAAGTATCAGAGCCTTTCTTGAAATAAAAATGCTACTGAGATTAATGCATATCACTTCCCCCTCACCCCCAAAGCAAATTGGTTTATTTAATTCATTCCACAGAATGAATACCAAGCACATGGGCATTGATGATTTAGCGGTAACAAACCATTACCACACATAATACACAAACACATGCCACATGAAGACTACAACATAATTCGAACTACTAATTTTTGACCCAGTCCCCACTCCCTATGAGCTGACACTCAAATGAGAAAATATTAATGGACATTTACGCTTCCAATCAGGATGGAGTAACAGGGACCAGATTTACTCTCCCACCTAAATAACCAAAACACAAAAACAGAAATAAAACACAAACCAATGGACATCAGGCAACAAAAGGCAGTGATCCTGTGGGGTGGAAAACAAACTCGGTGAGGCTCACCCACTGCCCTGGGGGCTGTCCAGGCTGCACAGAGAGGGGCAACCAGACAGAAGCAGTGGCTCGGGTGCAGGGGTCAGAGGTGAGAGCTCAGGGAGAGCAAGGCAGCGGGAACTGGCAGGTCTGAGCACCGAGAGGAGACAGTGCAGAGCACTGCAGAGGGAATTCTCCGGACACTGGCCTGGAGTTGGGAGAGGGCCCTGGACATGGAGAGAACACCTGCTGATAAGCACGCAGTGAGGCTGGAGCAGCACTCAGCACTCACACAGGCACCTGCTCCCACCAGCTAGACTGGAAAACTCGTAATTCATTGGGCACGGGAAACGCTTTCCTTAGTCCTGTGACATAGTTTGTCCCATGCTGAGCCCTCTTCCAGGCCTGCCTAAAAAATTACAAAAGCAAGACCCATAAAGATCAAACTGTTTCCAAGTAACTTAACTGCATCCCCAAACAAAAGTACAGAATATTTGTAATACATACTCAGTACCTAATGAGATAAAATTCATGTCTGTATTCTAATAGAAAATTTCACCAAAGACATGTGAATGACAAGTACACAAATGAAAAAATGCTCAATATTATGAGTCTTAAAATAGGCAAATTAAAACCACCATGGGATACAGCTTCACACCTACTAAAATGGTAAATATTTAAAAAGCTGACCATACCAAGTAATGACAAGAATGTGGAAGAACTATAACTCTCATACACAGCTGGGGGAACGTAAGATGGAACAGCCACTTAGAAAAGCAGTTTAGCAGTTGTTTACTTTGTTAAACACACACTGACCCTGACCGCTCCGTCATTCCGCTCCCAGGAGAAGCACATGCCCACACAAAGGCTTGCACAGAAACATTCACCACAGCTTTATTGGGAGGCAGTGGGGAGGGCGCCAGGAAGACACTGGGAGATGATGTAAGTACAGTCTCTTGATCGCAAAGAGGACTGGTGTGGTGTGTGTCATCAACATGGATGGCATCATACATGTGAAGCGTGTGCAGCTTCCTGCGTGCCCAGTGGGTCTGGGTAAAGCTATTAGAATATCAATGGGCTCCCCACCCTCGGGGTTCTCGCAGAACCATTGCTTTCCTCTTCGGATGTTAATTATGCTTTGGTAAAAGTACTCCAGAACTTTCAAGGAGCAGGAAGGATGCTCATTGGAGACATGCTGTATACAATGAGGAAGAGTACAAGTATTATAAAAGCGAAAAGAATCCTCAGTCAGTAGCTAACCCAAGCCTGACGTGTGCCCGTCCGCCAGTGAAGCCCTCCCCACCCGTCCTGGAAGGGCGCTGCTGGCCTGTGCCCTGCGGGGCCCAGGGGAGCCTTGGGGCTCCGAGAGTCGAACCACGGCCTCCAGCTGTTCTCCCAGCTCCTGGATCAGAGGCCCCGCTCTCCCTGGGGCCGGCGCGAAGGCTGGCAGCGCCCCCTGGCGGACAGCAGCTCCGGGGATGGGAGAGCGGCCGCACAGCCCGTGGCCATCAGCACGCAGGGCGCTGCTTTTGTCCAGAACCGGGCCTTGTAAGGACCCTCCTCCAGCGGCTCCCTTGCCTGCCAGCCCCTCTGGCTCGGAGTCTGGGTCTGTGGTCCGGGCTGAAGAGGCACTGCCATCGGAGGCCTCGGAGCCGTCGGAGGCCTCGGAGCTGGGGGCCGGCGAGGCGGGGCGGGCGGCCTCTTCCTCGCGGACCAGAAGGGCGGCCGCCTCCAGCTCATTCACTTCCAGGCCCAGCTGCGCTTTGGTCAGGGGCGCTTCCTTCAAGGCTTCTGCCAGGGCTGCCAGCCTGGCGGACCTGTAAGAAGAAAGGAAGGCAATGGGAACCAGTTAAGAAAGAAGAGGAAGGTGTTCACTATCCGGCCTGTGGACAGAGAGGCAGTGCTTTCAGCGGGATGCTCCCTTCACATGACACCCCGGACACGCTCCGCAGCCACTGACTGGAGCGGTCACGCATGACCCGAGGCCAGGAGCTTTCCTTTATGCTCCCAGGATGAGGAAGGGGCTTCTAGCCAGAACTCAAAACCCAGAAGCCACAAAAGAAAAGCAAAGATGGCTAACTTCACCTACAGAGAACAACAGTGCCTGTAGGCAAACACCAGCGCCGCCATCCCTGAAGCCGAGGCTGATGTGAAACAGAAACAGCCGCCGCTCAGCACAGCACAGCCTGGCGCCCAGCTCCACCCGGAGCGCGGATGAGAGATACAAGCGGACCAGAAGGAATATATAAAAAGGTATCTAACTTCAGCCAAATGAGCGAAATACAAACTGAAGTCACACTGAGATATTTTCACTTAACAAACTGGAGGAGATCCAAGCATTTGCTCACCTGCCCAGCTGTGGGAAGGGCCTCCACTCGCTGGTGTAAGAGGAAGAGGCACAGCTCCACGAAGGCGCACCTGGCCACGGCTTTCACGGCCCTGACCAGCAGAACCGTTCTGGAAATTAACACGTGCCACACACACAGGCCGGGCATTTTGTGCTCCAGGGGGAGCCACTGCCCTCCCCTGCTGGCCCAGTCCCCCCCAACTGCCCTCCTCTACCAGCCCAGTCATACCTAACTGCCCTCCCTGCTTGCCTAATCACACACAACTGCCCTCCCCTGAAGGCCTGGTCCCCCCTAACTGCCCTCCCCTGCAGGCCTGGTCCCCCACAACTGCCCTCCCCTGCAGGCCTGGTCCCCCCACAACTGCCCTCCCCTGCAGGCCTGGTCCCCCCACAACTGCCCTCCCCTGCAGGCCTGGTCCCCCCACAACTGCCCTCCCCTGCAGGCCTGGTCCCCCCAACAGCCTTTCCTGCTGGCCTGATCCCCCACAACTGCCCTCCCATGCAGGCCTGGTCCTCCACAACTGCCCTCCCCTGCAGGCCTGGTCCTCCCCAACTGCCCTCCCCTGCAGGCCTGGTCCTCCCCAACTGCCCTCCCCTGCAGGCCTGGTCCCCCCAACAGCCTTCCCTGCTGGCCTGGTCCCCCACAACTGCCCTCCCATGCAGGCCTGGTCCTCCACAACTGCCCTCCCCTGCAGGCCTGGTCCTCCCCAACTGCCCTCCCCTGCAGGCCTGGTCCCTCACAACTGCCCTCCCCTGCAGGCCTGGTCCCCCCACAACTGCCCTCCCCTGCAGGCCTGGTCCCCCCACAACTGCCCTCCCCTGCAGGCCTGGTCCCCCCAACAGCCTTCCCTGCTGGCCTGGTCCCCCACAACTGCCCTCCCATGCAGGCCTGGTCCTCCACAACTGCCCTCCCATGCAGGCCTGGCCCTCCCAACCAGTTTGTCTGGTTTGTGTTGACAACTACCGTACTACCGTACCGTATACAGGTAATAAATTTCCTTTATTTTCATTTAACAATAAATGTGTACCATATTCTTCTTCATGGAAAAATAAGACATCCCCTGAAAATAAGACCTAGTGCATCTTTGGGAGCAAAAGACACTGTCTTATTTTCAGGGAAACAGGGTAGATGGCAAAACGATAAGGAAAAGCAAAGTAATGATTAACACAAAACTCAGAGTTGTTGCTATGGGGCAGGGAAGGGGCAGGCACAATTAGGACTGCTCTAGGAAACTGGCAATGTTGTTTTTCTTAAGATTGGTTGTAGGTACATGCATGTCCAGTTTATTAATATTCCTTGAACTGTACATCTATTTTATATATTCTGTATTTTATAATGAAATAACGGAACTCAATAAACATACAAAAAAGGCAATCTTCAATAGATAACTGAGCCCAATATTTCATTTAAATAATAAAGAAAGCAATAACAGAGGAACAGAAAGAAAACTAACCCAGAATTATGAGCTAAAGTAAAAACGATCCAAAAGAGATAAATTATGTAGACAGAAGAATTTCTTTTACAAAAGCCAAGAGCCCAAGAACCATTTTTCCCAAATGAGTCTCTTCATTCATCCAGCCACAAACCAGGCCTCATGCTCCATATTGCTCCCTCCTTTCTCTTCAAATCCATTGTAGTCCCCTGGGCAGGCTACTCACCATCATGAGCAAGAGAACCTTTCTAACTGGCTCATAAGTTTGCACACGACAACACCGGGGCTGTTCGCCCATCTTATGCTTAACACTCTCCACTGGCTTCCCATTGCTCTTTAAGAAAAGTCCAAAACTCATGGTTCTTAGAAGGCACCATAGCCTAAATCACCAGCCAAATCTTGACCTCTCTTCAACCCCTTTTCCTCATGCCTCGTCACCCTGGCCTTCTTTCCAATCCCTCCTGCCAGAGCTCTGCACATGGTGGGCCTGCCCACAGTCCTGACCCCCAGCTCTCCCACGTTAAGTCCACATGTACTTCAGTCCTCAGAGCCAGCAGCTTCCAGAGCAGCCCTGACACCCTCCCCAACCCCATCCCCTCACTAGGTCAGCCAGCACATGCTGTTATAGCAGCATGAATCTTTCGTTTGCAGTACCTTCAAAGATTTTAATTTCACTCTCTGTGTATTTGATTAATCTCTCCCATCAGATCACAAGTTCCATGAGGACAGGGCATGTCTGGCTGTTGTTAGCCATCAGTCTAAGAACCTTCGCACAGAGTGTTGCACACCATAGGAACTCACGACTATTTGTTGAATGATTGGATGGATGGAAAACAAATATTCAAGCCTGAAGCAGTTACAACTTAGAAGGAGAGGAACCAAAAGGTGTGAAACGAAGGAGATACCCAGCATCACCTCTCATGCCCATCTACGCTGGCAGACAATGTTTTCCAAGTCTGACCAACGGAAATGTTGTACTGTCCAACACAGATGATGAGAGGATCTTTGTGGCTTTTGTTTAAAAAACAAAAGCAAAACTGCTCTCACACAAACCGAGCCTTATCTAACTTTTTCTGACAAACAGGTTAGGCAAGCCTATTATTTGCCATATGAAAATTTTAGATTTTCAATTTCCATCTGAAATCATAATTATAGTAATACCAATGAGTAGTACTGCTGTGTTCAGAACGCTAGTTTCACAACTTCTTGAGTTTTGAAAGCTTAGTTTTTGTGTGTGTGTGTGTGTGTGTGTTTTAAAATATATTTTATTGATTTTTTACAAAGAGGAAGGGAGAGAGATAGAGAGCTAGAACGTCAATGAAGAGAGAAACATCGACTAGCTGCCTCCTGCATGCCCCCTACTGGGGATGTGCCCGCAACCAACGTACATGCCCCTGACCGGAATCGAACCTGGGACCTTTCAGTCCGCAGACCGACGCTCTACCACTGAGCCAAACTGGTTTCGGCTATTTATTAATAAAATATATTTTACTGATTTTTTACAGAAAGGAAGGGAGAGGAATAGAGAGCTAGAAACATCGATGAGAGAGAAACATCGACCAGCTGCCTCTTGCACACCCCCTATTGGGGATGTGCCCGCAACCAATGTACATGCCCCTGACCGGAATTGAACCCGGGACCCTTCAGTCCGCAGGCCGACGCTCTATTCACTGAGCCAAACAGGTTTTGGCCACAGTCTAAATTTCTTTGAATTCCTTTTCCTCGGATCACTAATTAACAGTGAAATCACAAAAATCATTCCTCAAGGAATCATACATCTTGATATTAAACCTATGTCACTCCTAACCATGGACATGATCATCCATTTCAAATTTCTTTTTTTCTTAAAATGATAGTTGGCTTTTCTTTAGTATTTATTTATTTATTTTTAAAGATATTTTATTGATTTTTTCAGAGAGGAGGAGAGAGGGATAGAGAGCTAGAAACATCGATGAGAGACCAGCTGCCTCTTGCACACCCCCTACCAGGGATGTGCCCACAACCAATGTACATGCCCTTGACCAGAATTGAACCTGGGACCTTTCAGTCTGCAGATAGACACTCTACCACTGAGCCAAACTGGTTTCGGCTTTTCTTTAGTATTTAAATTAAACACTAGGAATCCCAAAATGAAGACTAAGGCCAAATGGTTTGTGCTCAGGAAACATGTGCTGTGAGGACAAAGGCTGGCATACATGAGTCAGTGGTCTCCCAGGCCAGCAGCATGGCTCTGAAGCAGGGAGCCAGCCTTTTGCTCGGCACACAATTTGTCTTTTTTTTTTTTTTTAATCTTTATTGTTCAAATTATTACAGGTGTTCCTCTTTCCCTCCTCTTCCCCCATAGCTCCCCTCCACCTGATCCCTAACTCCACCCCATGTCTTTACCCCCCGCCACTGTCTTCATCCATAGATGTAAGATTCTTGTCCAATCTCTTCCCTCACCCCCTGAGAATTGTTAGTCCAATCCCTTTCTATGTCCCTGATTGTATTATATTCACTAGTCCATTTTGTTCTTCAGATTTTTTATTCACTTGATTTTTAGGTTTGCTTGTTGGTAGGTATGCATATTATGTCTTTTTGTTGTTCATAATTTTTACCTTTACTTTTTTCTTCTTCTTCCTCTCCTTAAAGAATACCCTTCAGCATTTCATGTAATTCTGGTTTGGTGTTGATGAACTCCATTAACTTTTTCTTGTCTGTGATGCTCTTTATTTGACCTTCAATTCTGAATGATAGCTTTGCTGGGTAATGATAGCTTAGGCTGCAGCTTGACAGGGGACCTCAGGCTGTGCCCCCCCAACCCTCCAGGCAGGGCCTGATGGTGGACTTCAAGGTGTGGCCCCCTCCCCCTCCCGATGGGGGACCTGAGGCCGTGCCCCCCATCCAGTGGAACTTGACAGGGAACCTCAAGGTGGGTTCTCACCTGGCACTGGGCTGGCGGACCTGAGGCTATGCTCACCCCCCCCCAGCACCGGGGAACCTGAAGCTGTGCCCCTTGTCCAGCACCTGGCCAGGGGACCTGAGGCTGCACCCCTCGCTCAGCGGGGCTTGGCAGGGCCCATGGCTGCGCCCCCCACCCGTCAGGTCTTGATGGAGGACCTGAGTCTGTGCTCCCCGCCAGGTGGGGCTTGACAGGGGACCTCAAGGCACTCCCAGCCCCGCCCAGCACTGGGCCAGGGGACCTCAGGCCGTGCGTGTTCCCCACCCCGGCACTCGACCAGTGGACATCAGGCTGCATCCCCCACCCTGAGGGGCTTGACAGAGGCCCTGAGGTTGCACACCCGACCGGGCAGGACTTGATGGCAGTGGGGCCTCATTCCAATGGGGATGAGGCTGGCTGGGTCTGGGTCTCATGGGATTTTGAGGTGCTGCGGGTGGACGAAGACTTGACTCTGGGTCCTGCGGCGTGCCCCAGACTCGGACAGGAAGAAGATTTTCATATACATTTTACTTATTTTCTTTCATCTCTGACACTTCTATTATAGATAAAGGGCAAATAGCAATATTAAAGTATTTCCTCGAATTAATTTCCTTTTAACGTGCACAAATTCCTTGCACCGGGCCACTGGTCTATGATAAAAGCATAATATGCTAGTTAGAGTGGACATCCTTCTGGACAAAACTGTGGCAGCAGGGGCCGAGCCCCTTGCATGAATTTCGTGTATTGGGCCTATATTTATTAATATAAATGTAATTATGATGCCCAAAGTACATACAGAAGTAAACATAAATTATGTTTCCAAATTTCTAAAAATTCTCAAACTAACCAAACCTATTTTTTCACCAAAGTTTGGATTCACAATGATTAGGATGTATCCTACCTAATAAAAGAGTAATATGCAAATTAACCACTTCACTACACCTACCAGCCAATCAGAGCGAGTATGCAAGTAAACCAAACCAAGATGGCTACCAGAAGGGAGGCTTGGGTTTCCACAGCAACAGAGAAAGCCAAGCTTTCCACACACTCTGGCAGGTCCAGACCTCCACTCAAGGATACAAAGTTTCAATTATAGAAGGTAAACAAATCCAAACAGAAATGGCTGCAGCCATGGAGTGAGCAGGAGGCTTGGCTCGGCTCCAGGCTACAAAGTTTTAATTGTAGAAGGTAAATAAATTCCAGATACCAGGGCCTCCTGCTTGGGTCACCAGGGGTTGTGGCTGGCCTAAAAACCACCACAGGCCCCTCGCCCAGGACACCTCACACCCCAAGGGAAACCTCCACCCTGATCCAGGATACCCTTCAGGGAAAACCAGCTGGCCTCCACCCACGCACCAGGCCTCTATCCTACCTAATAAAAGAGTAATATGCAGATTGACCATCATTCCAACACACAAGATCAAGATATCTGTCCCTATGTGGTCAAAGATCCTGCCCCCATGTGGACACAAGATGGCCACCACAAGATGGCCAGCAGGGGAGGGAGGGACCAGGCCTGCAAGGGAGGGCAGTTGAGAGGGACCAGGCCTACAAGGGAGGGCAGTTGGAGGTGATCAACCCTGCAGAGGAGGGCAGTTAGGTGGAACCAGGCCAGCAGAGGAGGGAAGTTGGGGGCAAACAGGCTAACAGAGAAGCAGTTAGACATCAATCAGGCTGGCATGGGAGTGGTTAGGGAGTGATCAGGCTGGCAGGCAGAAGTGATTAGGGGAAATTAGGAAGGCAGGCAGGCAAGCAGTTGGGAGCCAGCAGTCCTGGATTGTAAGAGGGATCCCAGATTGGAGAGGGTGCAAGCTGGGCTGAAGAACAACCCCCCTCCCCACCGCCCCCGTGCACAAATTTTGTGCACCGGGCCTCTAGTGTATTAATAAGCCTTTCAGGTATCTTAATATCCCATATTATTTCACTACCTCCCAATAGCATTCACATTCCTGGGTAATAAAAAATGTGCATTTGAGGCATTTGAGTTTCAGTTCTTAGTAAAAGCAGCACTAAACATGATATCATGGATTAGGAAAGAACATTAGGTAAGAACTAGGACAACCTAAAGAAACTATGACCTTCAATCAATAATGTATTAGCAATAATGAATGTGACAAACATACCATACAAATAAGATGTTGAGAATAAGGGAGACTGGGTGTGGGGGTATCTGGGAACTCTACCATCTTCAGATTTTTTTAAAAATCTAAAACTATTCTAAAATACAAAGTTTAAGAAAAAGTAGGATTGAAATTACAAATTAAAAAAAAAAAAAAACTAACAAAAAGACCAATAAAAAAAGAACACAAACTTTAACATTCAGATATATAAACTTTGGCTAGTTTCTTTATATGCAGTTCCAGGCAGCACTCCTATCTTCACAAAGGGTTATTTCCATCTGAAATCTAAGGGAACCCTCATAGCCCTTAGAGTTGCGGGCACTTTCTTGAGAGAAAAGTCTAATGAAGAGCTGCAGTCCCAACAGGCGTGCTGGGCTCCCGGGGGTCGGTAAAGCATGAAGTACTTGTACATGGAACCACACGGAAGGGATCACGTGAGTGGGTATTGGCATGTGCTAACTTTTTCTTACAGTGATAAACCCCCTTCCATCCAGAATGAATTTGTGGATTAAATTAAAACAGTAAAAATAAAGAGTAGCCCAACATGTCAGAACAAGCATTTTACCAAGAATGACTTCAATCACAGGAGGCTTAACTTGCTTGAAATTATGTACAATTGTTTCTTGAAATTTCTGTATGCTAAGCATTAGCAGCCAATGTAACCTGACATTTTACCATTCCTCAGAGGGTTTCCCATTGGACAGTACAACCACCTGGAGAGAATGATGGCACCTGGCCACCTGACATAGCAGAGCCGAGTCACCTCGGTGCCAGGTCTTACAAAAACCCTCAGCTCTGGTCCAAACAGTGCCCAGACACACTCCTTAGGGTGTCTGCATGCTCTACCTGCACCCTTCTCTGAGAAATGCCACTCACTAGTGACAAAGTGGGCCCGGGGCCATGTATATACCACTTTGGGGACCCCCCAACCTCAAGCTCACTGAGACCACTGCAGCAGGGCCAGGAAAAGACACTGCATGAAGGACAGGGGAGTAGAGTCCATCTCTCCTGAATCTAGGACATGTCAACTGAGGGCTGTGGAATGCCAGTGTCCAGGCCTCAGAGACACAAGCAGCAGACTCTGCAGAAAGCGGCACATGAGAGACCACATTACAGGGTAAGCACTGTCACGCTTCATGTGAGCTTCCGGGGCCTGACTTAAGATGACCTGCAGACTCCTAATAAGCTCCTAATTTTTACTAAAAAATCTGAGTGAGTTTCTCCCATGTGGCCAACTGACTTCCAAGGCAAGAATACGGACAGCACCCAGCACATGGAATTCAGGGGTAAGGCTTGCCTAGCTGGCCTGTGACCCAGGCTAACCATGGACTCTCCCACCTCACAATACAGGACAACACAGGGGGAGAAAACTGACCCAAGTGCAGAGACGCCGCCCGCCTCCAGCACCACAGTCACGGCCACGGGAAGTCTGGGCGCCGTGTCCTCCCTTCCACTCGCCGTCCCCTCTGATGATGCCACTTCCTCAGCCAGGGATGCTGCACACCCAGGTTATTATGATGTTCAATGTGTAACTATGCAGCCAGATACCATTTCTCATGTTTTTCTATTAATTCATATGCCTTCTTTGTCCAAACTCTCATCCATATATCTTTTCCAGCTATGATCCAAATGTTCCTATTTCTTTATAAATATTCGTTAGAGATCTCAAATTGACATTTCTAACCCTGATCTCCACATCTTCCCTCCCTCTCACTACTCTTCCAACCTGTCTCCAATATTATTTAATTTTAGCAAATGCACCTCCAACAGCCCGTTAACTGGCCAAGTAAATGTCTGGATCTCACCTTTGAGTCCTTCTCACTTCCCCCACACCTACATCCAATCAATTACCAAGTCCTGTCTCATCACTCTCTCAAATCCGACCACTAGGCTCCTTTCCTACTATCACTACCCTCCCTCAGATCACAACTGCCCATTGCCTGGATCACCAGTCTCCTAACGAGCCTTCCAGTCTTGAGTCTGATCTCTGCCCATACCAATGCGGCCTAATCTCATTATGTGACTCATACAAATACTCTGCAATTTAAACTCTTCAGCTGCTTCATACCCTCCCAGGACAGAGTACTCACATGAAATTCTGGCCTCATTTCTTTCCTCCCATTCCTGTACTATGATCCATCCATCCTAAGCTTCTGAGTTCCTACCCCACCCCCACCCCCACCCCCACCTCCCAAACTCCCCCGTCTCTCTCTCTCCAGGGCCAGGGATTGAGCCTGCAACCAAAGTACATGCTGTTGACCAGAATTGAAAATTGAACCTAAGACCCTTCAGTCCCCGGACCAATGTTCTATTTATTGAGCCAAACTGGCTAGAGCTTTTAAGCTCTTTAAAAAGGGCATATTCTTCTGTTCTTATTGTCTGAAATATTCTTCACTTGACTTCCCACCTGCATCTGACCATCTCTTACTGATCTCTAAGTTCTCAGCTTCAACTCTTCCTCTGGAGGCTGTTTCCTATATTAAGAGTGGGAGTGGCTTCCATGGTGCTCCCACAGCACCCACACTTCCCCACTGCAGTGACTGTCAAGCCCCCACAAGATCAGCTCTTACTCACCAGAGTAGCCCCATCACCTTTGTCACTCAGTGCCTGACACACTGCAGGGCTCAATGACTAGTGGTTGAAAAAGTAAGTAATTCCATTTTCATATTCAATACCAATGTTTTACCTCCGAATGTGATTCACGACTACTCCCATGGCATTGGCAGGTAAACCAGAAATAAGAGCAAGCTGAATGGAGGAGACCGTGCTTGCTCAGGGCACAGCCCTCTCCTCGACTAAAGCACGTGCACAGGGGAAGCAGCAGAGAGCAGACAGGCCCCATGTTTTCTAAAAGCTTAAGATTTCGGTGCTGAAACAGCTTATTGTTGTTTACAACTGAGGAAGCTGATCAGGGCTGACCAGGAGAGAAAACTCTCTGGTGATGAAATGGTTTCCGTCTGCAAAGTTCCCACATTAGTGAAATGGTCACAAAACAAGATTTCACTGTTGGAGGGAGAGTGTGCTAAAAAGCAGTGAAAACACACGGAACATGAGAATTAACCAAATTCAATGTAAAAAGCTTCAGTATTGCAAAGACTTTTTTCTCCCCACCCCCACCCCAATAACTACCTTAAAAAACTATACTGGAATGAAAAATACAGTGATCTACAACTTTCGCAAGCTCAGATGTGTACTGAAGACAGCTGAAATTTTAGATTTTAATTTTGTTTAGAGGGGAAAAAAAAGCAAAAAAAAACAAAACAAAAACTTTCCATGTAGCAAAAACCAAATAATACCCTATATGATCTCTTGTCCTTTCAAAATACACCAGGCATTAAAAACCATTTAGCACAGCCAAAACCGGTTTGGCTCAGTGGATAGAGCGTCAGCCTGTGTACTGAAAGGTCCCAGATTTGATTCCAGTCAAAGGCATGTACTTGATTGCGGGCATATACCTGGTGGGGGTGTGCAGAAGGCAGCTGATTGATGTTTCTAACTATCTCTATCCCTTATTCTCTGTAAAAAATCAATAAAATGTATTAAAACAAACAAACAAACAAACAAACAAACAAAAAAAAACAGCACAGTGTTTTCTTCCGTGGGCATACACTTCTTTCCTAACTAGGAAAAAATTAGCTTTTTAAAAAACACAACACAACACTAAAGGACCAGAATGAGTGAAAGGGTAAGTGTACAGACACAAATGGGTGTGACTGTGTGAGGGGCAGTCCAATCCCGCACAGGAGACTGGGGAGAAGGCTGAGGAAGACCTCCCCTGGCCCAGGTCCAAACCCACCCAAGTGCACCACCCCGGACCCCAAGTGCCCGCCAAGGACAAGGCCCCAACCCTACAGACCCATCTCAGACCCTGCATGGACCACCCACCAAAGCAGACACCAGTGGGACTCCATGCACCTGGAGAGGACACTGGCAGGACTTTCTCCTGGTTCCCCTGCAGTTTTCCGAGAATACAATTACCGTAACTAATGCTGCTGCCAACACTTTAACCTCACTTTCCTTTTCTAAACAATGTTAATTTAAAGAAAAAGACAAAATATAATGCTTTAAAAAGAACTGTAAGCACAATGCACCAAATGTGTATTTATAACTGTCTTTTTTTAAACATTTATTTTCTAAGCAGTGCCATTTTTATTTTTTATTTTTTTTAAGTAAATTAGCTTTTCAACATCTGCATTTCTTCCCTAAGCAAATTCACCAAGCTACCCGTGTTGATCCACTTCTTAAAATGTTTGGTAAATGAGGCTTCTCTTTCATTAAAATTTATCTCCCAGGTTATTTAATTTTCTTCCTTGGGGTATTCCAGAAATGGGAACATACAAAAGTCATATGTAATTCAAACTTACTTGGCTTTCTGAATCCATACACAGTAGTCTGAGATATAGAGATCGTTTAGAATGTAAGCTGGGTCACTTTCCTGAAAAATTTTGTGAATATCCAGTAGACACTTTAAAACTGCACTTTTACCTAAAAGAAATTTAAAAAAATAAAATCATCCTTAAGAAAATATATCTGACTTTTTTAAACTGAGAATTTCAGACACTAAGAGGTAATATATAGCAGCTCAGAGTTTTAGATTGTTCTTCAAAATATTTTCATATTCCTTTGTTGCATAAATTTTTAAAAAAATATATATTTTATTGATTTTTCACAGAGAGGAAGAGAGAGGGATAGAGAGTTAGAAACATCGATGAGAGAGAATCATCGATTAGTTGCCTCTTGCACACCCCCTACTGGGGATGTGCCTGCAACCAAGGTACATGCCCTTGACAGGAATCGAACCCGGGACCTTTCAGTCCGCAGGCCGACGCTCTATCCACTGAGCCAAACCGGTCCTGGCTGTTGCATAAATTTATATCATACTATTAGGTCCAAAGCTCATTATATTTTCTTTAAGAATGATGAGAAAGCTGCATAAGTTATTGCTATAGCTAATTACTGTGGTTACAAAAAAAAAAAAAAAAAAAAAAAGTACTATGAACACAACTAGGTACATTAAATAAAAAGAAGCAACCTAGATTAAATGAATATTTACATGCACCATAACTTTAATTAGATAATGTTCTTTTAATCAAACGTTCAAAACACCATTGGGAATTATATTTCAGTTTTCAACTTCTTTATTTATGTCAATATTTTTTGTCAAGGAATTACCTAGTACTAACTTACATTTTTTTTTTATGTTGTAAAAGTATCTTTATTTTAAAAATCTTTATTATTGAGAATATTACAGATGTCCTCTTGTTTCCCCTTTTCCCTCCACTGCCCAAGTTTTCTTATATTGGTCCAAGACATTACATTCAATTAATATTTGACAAAGGAGGCAAATGCATTCAAAGGAATATAGACAGTCTCTTCAATAAATAGCATTGAAAACTGGATAAGTACCTGAAAAAAAAAATGAAACTAGACCACCAACTTACATCACACACAAGAATAAACTCAAAATGGATAAGATTTAAATGTAAGTCTAAACTATAAAAACCCTAGAAGAAACCATAGGCAGCAAAATCTCAGAAATCTCCTGTAGCAGTATTTTTACACATACCAAGGAAAACAAAGGGAAAAATAAACAAATGAGAGTATCTTATCTAATAAAGAGGGAATATGCTATATGACCCTCACGCCATTGCAAAGATGGCGGCCCCCACAGCCAATAAGGGGGGAATAAGCTAATTGACTGCCCCACCTTCAAAGATGGTGGCACCCACAATCCTCTCAATCCCGCTAAGGTGGCAGGCGTTCCCAGCCACTTCACATGCCTGCCTCAGGAGTCTCCCACTCTCCTCAACCCCCAGCCTCCCAGGGCCAATCCAAGGCACAGGCAAGCCTAGGATAGTGGCTGCCCAGCTGCCCAGGGCTGGCCGAGGCTTGCGCTGCCAGCAGTGGCAGCAGCAGAGGTGTGATGGGGTGTCGCCTTCCCCTGATCGCCGGGTCGCCTCCCAACCTTGGGGGCTCCTGGACTGTGAGAGAGGGCAGGCCTGCCTGAGGGACCCCTTCCAGTACATGAATTTTCATGCACCAGGCCTCTAGTAGCAAAATAAAAAGCTTCTGCACAGCAAAAGAAACCATCAACAAAATGAAAAGGGAGCCCACTATATGGGAGAACATTTTCCAATGATGAATCTAATAAGGGGTTAATTTCCAAAATATATAAGTAATTCATACAACTTAATAAAAGGAAAACAATCCAGTTTAAAAAAAAAATGGGTAAAGCTTTAACTGGTTTGGCTCAGTGGATAGAGCGTTTGCCTTCGGACTGGAGGGTCCCAGGTTCAATTCTGGTTAAGGGCATGTACCTTGGTTGTGGGCACATCTCCAGTGGGAAGTGTGCAGGAGGCAGCTGATTGATGTTTCTCTCTCATCAATGTTTCTAACTCTCTATCCCTCTCCCTTCCTCTCATGCATGGCGGGGAGGGTATATGTGTGTCCTTCAGCCCAGCCTGCACCCTCTCCAATCTGGAACCCCTCCAGGGGTGTCCAACTGCCCATCGGACATCCCTCTCACAATCCAGGACTGCTGGCTCCCACTGCTCGCCTGCCTGGCTTCCTGATTACCCCTAATCATTTCTGCCTGCCATCCTGATCACCCTCTAACCAGCCTGATTGATGTCTAACTGCTTCCCTGCCAGCCTGTTTGCCCCCAACTTCCTCTGCCAGTGGTAGCCACCTTGTTTCCACATGGGGGCAGGATCTTTGACCACATGGGGGCAGCTATTGTGTGTTGGAGTGAGTCAATCTGCATATTACTCTTTTATTAGATAGGATAGAGGCTTGGTGCATGAGTGGGGGCCAGCTGATTTGCCCTGAAGGAAGTCCCAGATCAGGGTGGGAGTTCCCTTGGGGCGTGGAGCCGCCTGGGCAAGGGGCCTGTGGCGGTTTGCAGGCCGGCCACGCACCCCAGCGACCCAATCGGAGGCCCTGATATCTGGGATTTATTTATCTTCGACAATTGAAATTTTGTAGCCTAAACCGGAGCCAAGCCTTCTGCTCACTCTATGGTGGCAGTCATTTCTGAAACTTGTAGCCTTAAGCAGAGGCCAAAACAGGCCAGGGCTGCAGAAGACTAGCTTCCTCCATTGCTGGGGGCAACCCTAGTCTCTTGCTCTCTCCAGCTCCACGGATGCTTTCTTCTACAATTGAAACTTTGTAGCCTTAAGTGGAGGCCTGGGCTGGCTAGGGCAGGCGGAAAGCTTGGCTTCCTCCATCACTAGGGAAACCCAAGACTCCATCCTGCTCTCTCTGTGTCCACAACCTTCTTGGTTGGGTTAATTTGCATACTCAATCCTGACTGGCTGGTAGGCATGGCTTGTGAGTGTAGCGGGGTGATGGTTAATTTGCATGTTACTCTTTTACTGGATAGGATTAGTGTAGATTACACTATACACCCTACAGGCCAATTTTAATTAAAAGGAGGTAATGTTGAAGGCAGAAATTTTATGACAGGAGGAGGAAATACAGCAGGTTCTTAAATAACTTTTGTTCCACTTCATTTCATTGCAACTGTGTATGGTCTGAACACTTGTCCATATCAAGTAACCTGTGGTAAAACTGGTTTTCTTCTGTTTTTCACTTCAAGTCACAGAGCCTACTGATTACATTAAGTGAGGACTCACAGAACAATCAAAAGTCACAGAAGCAAGGAAACCAAATTAGCCATATTATCCAGATAGAAACATTCCCGGAAGAACTAACTAAACTAGAAGAATTTTTTCAATAGTTTTAATTGTCATAAAGAAGAAAATACAGGCAGAGCATATGCCAATCTCTCTCTCTTCTAGGGGGTGAGGTTCAGGGAAAGACGTTGATTTTTATAACTACCAACTTAACGTTTTAAAAGTCAACAATAAGCCTTTACCAAAAAACCCCTAAAACTCTTCACCTGAAACTTGTCTAAGTGCCTCCACAGTGTGACACCCCGGATACTGCCTCTCGTGATCATACAGCTCCCTGACACTGCCAGGCTGCAGACAATGCAGGGTCTGAAGCTGCAAATCATACAGTGCATGAAGGTATGCCAGCCTGGTGGGCGGCATAGAATGGAGTAGACGTGGACTTAAAATGGGGTAATTCAGAGAATAACAGGAAAAAAATTATTTACTTAGAGCAGATAGCTCCAGTAGGGAAATAGGGGAGTAAATAGGTGAGTTTGGTAGAAGTCAGACTGTGACAAGGAGACTAATGCAACTGAACAGTCCTGTGGTGAGAGGTCTAAATGAGGTGTCTGCAGTAGGAATAAAACACTACTCCAGAGATTTTAACAAGAAAGTTATGGAAGTAAGGCCATAAATGAAAATCCATAGCAACATCACCTAATGAAATTATATAGCTTCATTTAACAGTCATGACAAAAGTAAGGTTGCCTCCTTGCTAAGGGCTAACAGGCAAATTTATTATCACAAAAGAATAGTAAAAGAAATGTCGAAAGTATTCCATATTTTTAATTTAAAGAGAAGTTACATTGTATTTTCATATTTTTATCCCTATTTTGTTTTAAAAAGATAAATACATACGGGGAAAAGTTTTAAATATGTATATAGACAATATATACATACATACATACATATATACATATACATATACAGACATTGAACAAATATGTAATGTGTGCTTGACATTACTTTATATATGAGGAATACAGTAGTTTATTCTTCTTTGCATTTCTCCTATTTTCAAAATTCTCCACAATGAACATTTATTTGTTCAAAAAAACAGACTATATAACTAAGCCTTAAAATACTGATTAAAAAAATGCTAAACATTTAAATTCATAATTGAACATTTTCTTTAATATGCATTTTTGAACAACTGAGAAGCAATATTTTGATCAGGTGTTTTAGAAAATTTACAAAAATTATGAAACAGTTTTGAAAAGGAAATTTATATACTCTTTAAAAGCCTTGCTTTCATTTTGAGTCTTATTCATCCTATTTTCACAGAATGTGTACCTCGGTTTCAGGTTTGATCCTGCTCAGTTGGGGCTTGTAAGGGAGGCAATCAATTATCCCCTCCTCCCCCGCCTCTCTTTCTCTCTCTCTCTGTTTGTTCCTCTCTCCCTTATTCTAAGATCAATAGGGGGAAAAAGTTAACAACAAAAAGCAGTCCTCAGAGTAGATGTGCTTTTCTTTGGAAGCCTTTCCTGATCTCCCAATTCTACGTCCCCTGCTTTTTCCTAGTGAATCACTGTACTTCCCCAAACAAAGTGCATTTCACTCTATTCTGAAATTGTTTATTATTTATCATCTGTCATCCAGGTAAAACTATAAACTTCATAGGCACAGGAAATTTATTTATTACTAGAGGCCTGGTGCATAAAAATTCATGCACTAGATGGGGGTCCCTCAGCCTGGCCTGTCCCCTTCTCACAGTCTGAGAGCCCTCAGGGGTGGGTGGTAACCTGACAATCCGGGGAAGGCAACATCCTTATCACACCTCTGCTGCTGCCACTGCTGGCAGCGCAAGCCTCAACAGGCCCTGGTTACCTGAACCTTGGGTGGCCCTGAGCAGCTGGGCAGCTGCCATCCAAGGCTTGCTTGCATCTCAGACCAGCCTGGGCGGCTGAGGAGCTGAGTCCCTAACCCTAAACTTGGGGACTCTGGGGAAGAAACCAAGATGGCGGCATAGGGTAGACACCTAAATGCAGACTACCACAACAATTTTAAATTTACAACTGGAAATCAGAGGAAATATCACCCTGAAACATCAGACGGCTGGCTGAGCGGCTGGCTCTGCCATCTAGGAAGGGAAGAAAAGGACGTGAGCCTCAGGAAATGAGGAGGTGTGGAGGCCTGTGCACGCGGAAAAGGCAGCCACCAAGTTCGCTGCTGGCTTACTCACGGCGCGCGGAGAGGGCTGGCAGCTAACATGCGGCTGGCTTTCTTGTTCGGGAAGAAAACAGAACTGCCCTATTGCTCTGATAGACAGTCCCAGTCAGGGAGAGGCCGGACTGTCAGGCAGTGGGCAAAGCTCTCTCGGAGGTGCGTGTATCCAGCAGCCATAACTGCGAGACTTCCCAGTGATACCAACAACAAGCAAGGCTTAACAACAAGACTGCACACAAAGCCCACAAAGGGCTGCACCAAGACTGTCCACCTCAGGTAATAGGGAAGGCTGTGGTACTGGGCTCTGCCAGGACACCTAGTACACAAAACTATTCCATCAAATCAGGGAAGCAGCTAAAATGCAGAGAAGAGGCAGGACACAAAGAAAGGAAATGGAGAAAAGATTGGACATTGAGTTCAAAATCACAGTGAGAAGGTTTTTCAAGAATTTCCTAGAAAAGGCTGATTAAATAAACGAGACCTATGAGGATATGAAAAGGTATCAACTAAAAATAAAGAATACATTGTCTAAAATAAAAAATATTATACAGAGTCCTAAAAACAGAATGGAAGATTGCAAGAATCAAGTCAAAGATTTGGAACACAAAGAGCCAGAGGACACTCCTCCACAGAAGCAAGAAGAAAAAAGAATCCAGAAAGTTGAAGATAGTGTAAGAAACCTCTGGGACAACTTCAAGAGAACCAACATCAGAATTATGGGGGTCCCAAAAGAAGAAAGAGAGAGCAAGATACCGAAAACATATTGGAAGAAATAGTGACAGAAAACTTCCCCCACCTGGTGAAAGAATAAGACTTACAAGTCCAGGAAGTACACAGAACCCCAAACAAAAGGATTCCAAAGAGGACCACACCAAGACACATCATAATTAAAATTCCAAGAGCAAAAGACAAAGAGAGAATATTAAAAGCAGCAAGAGAAAAGCAGGTAGTTACCTATAAAGGAGCATCCATACGATTGTCAGCTTATTTCTCAACAGAAACCATGCAGGCCAGACAGGAATGGCAAGAAATATTCAAGGTGATGAATAGCAAGAACCTACAGCCAAAAATAATCTACCCAGCAAAGTTATCACTCAGAATCGAGGGCCAGATAAAGAGCTTCACTAATAATTTAAAAAAGTTATTTGATCTGTTTTGTAGTTTTCGTTTGGCGTTCGTTGAAAAATGGAAAATCAAAAGGAACATTTTTGTCATACTTTGCTTTTTTATTTCCGCAAAGGGAAAAATGCATCGCAAGCTCATAAAAAGTTATGTGCTGTTTATGGTGACGAAGCCTTAAAAGAACGGCAGTGTCAAAATTGGTTTGCCAAATTTCGTTCTGGTGATTTTTCACTCAAAGATGAAAAACGCTCTGGTCGTCCAGTTGAAGTTGATGACGCCCTAATCAAAGCAATAATCAATTCGGACTGTCACAGTACAACACGTGAGATTGCAGAGAAGCTTCATGTATCACATACATGCATTGAAAATCACTTAAAACAACTGGCTATGTTCAAAAACTCGATACATGGGTTCCTCACGAACTGAAAGAATCACAGTTAACGCAACGCATTAGCAGCTGCGATTTGCTAAAGAAACGTAATGAAAATGATCCATTTTTAAAACGACTGATAACTGGCAATGAAAAATGGGTTGTTTACAACAATATCAAGCGGAAAAGATCGTGGAGCAGGCCAGGTGAACCAACTCAAACAACATCAAAAGCTGATATTCATCAAAAGAAGGTTTTGTTATCAGTTTGGTGGGATTACAAAGGAATTGTCTACTTTGAACTCTTACCACCCAACCGAACGATCAATTCTGATGTCTACATTGAACAACTAACGAAATTAAACAATGCAGTTGAAGAAAAGCGGCCCGAATTGACAAATCGAAAAGGTGTTGTATTCCATCATGACAATGCAAGGCCACACACATCTTTGGTCACTCGGCAAAAATTAATGGAGCTTGGTTGAGATGTTTTGCCACATCCACCATATAGTCCTGACCTTGCACCATCTGATTACTTTTTGTTTCGATCTTTACAAAACTCCTTGAATGGTAAAAATTTCAATAATGATGATGATGTCAAATCGTACCTGATTCAGTTTTTTGCTAATAAAAACCAGAAGTTTTTTGAACGTGGGATTATGATGCTGCCTGAAAGATGGCAAAAGGTCATTGATCAAAATGGGCAATACATTACAGAATAAAGTTATTTAGTTCCCTGAAAAAATTTTAAAAATCCGCAATTACTTAGTTGCCGACCCAATATATGAATTGCTGAAGGGGGTTCTTTTGGAAGAGAAAGAAAATAAAGATAAAAATTATGAACAACAAATATTGAATACATAACTATCAACAAGTGAATCTAAAAACCCAAGGGAATTAAAAAATCTGAACAATATTAACTGGTGAATATAATAGAATCAGAGGTATGGAAGGGGAGTGAACTGACGATTCTTGGGGAAAAGGGGAGTGGGGGTTTGGGAAGAGACTGAAGAAAAACTGTGCACCTATGGATGAGGACAATGGGGGGTGGGGAAAGGGCAGAGGGAGGGGTGGGAACCTGGTGGAGGGGAGCAATATAGGGGAAAAAAAGAGGAACATTTGTAATAATCTGAACAATAAAGATTTAAAAAAAAAAGGAAAGTGGAAAAAAAAAAAAGAAACTTGGGGACTCCAGAAATAGGTGCATGGGATGGGCGGACCCACCTGGGGGTGGGCCCTGCCATGCCATGAGCCTGCCGCCCCAGCCGGACTAAGGGGACTGGGCACTACCATCCTGTGGCTGTGGGTGCCGCCATCTTTGTGAGGGCATGATGGTCAATTAACATATTCCCTGTTTATTAGATAGGCTTATACCTACAGTCCTAGCATAGTACCTAGAAATTGTAAGCACCAAGAAAAACTGAATGTTGAAATCTACTAGAATACAAAGTGGTTTGAAATATGATGTGTACCTTCTTTATTTACCTTCCCACTCTTTTTATCTGATTTGTGTGATTATATATCTGTATAAAAACACTATTACTTTACATATACCTGGGAGGAAAAGTGGTTGAATGAATCATTTTCATTATTTACATATAGAAAAAAAGAGTATTACTTCCTCAGACTAAAAACTTGTAATTTTTCATTCTCCATTCTGTAAGCACAATAATACCTCACCTAGTTGCAGTATCTTTATAGTGTCTCTGCAGGCTTTTGTCACCAGCTTGAAATGGCGGTAAAGTGGGTAGCACAAAACTCTTCTTCCAAAAGACACCAGGATGTCATGAACATTAGTCCAAGTCTATGAAGTATCAGTTAAATAAGTAAACATTCCATATTACACAAACAAAAGTACATCATGAAATACTGTCCATTAAAAATTAAAAGTATGGCCCTAGCTGATCTGGCTCAGTGGATAGAGTGCCAACGGGTCCCAGGTTCAATTCCAGGCAAGGGCATCAAATTCGGGACCTTATTATTTATTATTATCCCCACAGTTCTAGCATAGTACCTAGAAATTATAGGCACCCATGAAAAACAAGATTACAAAGTGATTTAAATGTGGGACTTAGCTTGTTTTAAATATGGACCTCGGTTACAGGCTCCTCTGCAGCCTGGGGTCTGGTCAGGGCAAACACAGGGGGCAACCAATCTATGTATTTCTCGCACATTGATATTTCTCTCTGTCTTTCCCTCTCTCTTCTACTCGCGCTCCTCCCCCCCCAAAAAAACAAAAAAGCAATGGAAAAATATCCACAGGTGAGGATTTAAATTTTTTTTTTTTTAGTTTGGATTATTGTGAAGCCAAGTAGAAGAGAAATATAAAACCATAAAGTGAGTTTATTGTACACCTTATAATAAATTAATCTTATTAGTCTTAGTAATTTCCGTATTTTATCAACATATCACAAAGGCTCTTTAAAAATCACATATGTAGTAGGAAAGCTTTTAAAAGTTTCTTAAGAATTACAAATGTGAATCTAAAACATATGGGACTAAACCAAACACACATGCACACAAAAGACCTTTCTCAATAATCTATATTTTATGCTTTCGTCTTTCAGGACCATCCCAGAGAGTAGAGATGAAAGGTTTAGAACTTTTTAGTGGTGTGTGTTCAGTCTCTCTCTTTTTCACTTTGGGCATGAATAATACAAAGTATTTATATTTACTTCAGCAATTTATTTTTAATCATCAAAGAGAAAACTAATAATTCCTGGAGAAAAAAGTGTTTTGTAAATAGTATTAAACTGATAACCATTAGCAATTGAAAACTTACTGAAATTACTAGACAAAGGTAATTTTTTACCAAACTGTTTTCAAATTGAGGTGTTTTTGTTTGTTTTGTTTTCATTGATTTCAGAGAGGAAGGGAGAGGGAGAGATAGAAATATCAATGATGAGAAAGAGTCACTGATCAGCCTCCTACATGCTCCTACCAAGGATTGAGGCCACAACCTGGAAATCAAACCACGACCTCCTGTTCATAGGCTGATGCTCAACCACTGAACTATACTGGCCGGACTTAAAATGAGTTTTGATAAACAATGTTACCCATATATAAAACTTAAAATATAAAATTAACACTAAGGGAGCAGCATAATTTCCATGTATATTAACTTTAATAAATGGGAGATCTGATTAAGAATTTTGAATATCTGACAAAGAATAGTTTGTATCTAAAAAGAGCTATGAACTTTTTTTTTACATATATATTTTCTTGATTTTTTACAGAGAGGAAAGGAAAGGGATAGAGAGCCAGAAACATTGATGAGAGAAAAAGATCAACCAGCTGCCTCCTACACACTCACCACTGGGGATGTGCCCACAACCAAGGTGCATGCCCTTGACTGGAATCGAACCAGGGACCCTTCAGTTCGAAGGCTGAAGCTCTATCCACTGACCCAAACTGGTTAGGGTGAGCTATGAACTTTTTAAAAATTCTAGCAAAAAAAATGAAATACTTATAAAAGTTTGACGGTTATTAACACATCTGGCAATTTCAAGTTTTCTCAAAAACTAAAAATTTCAAAATAAAATCACATATAGATGATGTTATTCATGTAGACTTTAATAACCAAACTATAAAATTGATCACCAACTCCATAATGAATGCAATTATTACAAAACCAGTTTCTCCAATATATGCTAATGGCAATATGTAGAACCTAAATGAAGTCTAGTGAACAGCACTTCTCTATATTTAATCCTATATAATAAAAGCCTAATATGCTAAGTGTCCAGTCAACTGGTTGGTCGATCAACCAATCAAAGTATAATATGCTAATGATATGCTAAGGCCACTCAACCACTCCTTTTGACGTGCAATGACCACCAGGGGGAAGACACTCCAACAGGTAGGTTAGCTTGCTGCTAGAGTCCAGCTGACTGGGACTGACCAAGGTGGGCCAGACATGCTGTGGAGTCCTCCCGCTGTCCCTCCTTAGCTGGCCAACCTCCCGTGTCCTTCCCCAGCCCCGATCATGCACCGATGGGGTCCCTAAGCCTGGCCTGTGCCCTCTCACAATCTGGGACCCCTGGGGGGATCTCAGAGAGGTGGTTTTGGCTCAATCCTGCAGGCCAGGCTGAGGGACCCCACTGGTACACAAATTTGTGCACCAGGCCTCTAGTATACGCATAAAATCCTGGAGATCTAGCTACAGATTCTGACTTAGTGTGTCTGGACTGATGTTATGTGCTGCTAGCAAGCTCCCAGCCAAGGATGCTGGTCAAGCTGTTGGTCCATGGACCAGTCTGGGAGCAGCAAGATTCTGTGATAAAATGTTTCACTTCCTGTTTACAACTTACCTTTTACTTTAATCAAATGATGCCATGAAACAACTTTGATTTTACAACTTAAAATGTACTATATGTGGGATTTTAACTGGGGGAAATTTAAATGGACACTTTTTAAAGCTTCTACTCTTAATTACAGATTGTCCAAAACAGGTAAATTTAAAGATATCACCCATTGGTATTTTCAATAAAACCTACACAACTATTTTCTAGAAAATATATGTAAAAACAAGTATCACTATATTAAAAGACTTATCAGTTCTAACTACTAATTCTAGAACCTAAGAGAAGTTAGTTATGCTACATGTGCTAAGTTTCCTGGTCTGTAAAATGTAAATATAGTACTTCTCACAGACTATGGGAAGGAGTTAGTGAGGGAATGCATGTACTACGCTTCCACAGCTCCTGGTGGTCAGTGACAGCCAGTGGTAGGACCACTGGGTGTGATTCCCATCTTTGAGCTCTGAGCCCCAATATATTGCAACTCACAAACATGCCTCAACTCCACCCACAGTCTCCCCCAACAGACCACATACGCATTCTTTCTCCAAAGTGTGTTCTCCCTCTCCTGACTTCCAAAATACCCCACCTATTCATTAGTATACTATAATTAGATAAGAGTAACAAATGGAATCAGAATTTTATTAAAAAGATGAAAAGTAAACTTGTACAATAAAGCTTCCGTTTTTAAAAAGTCAAGGAATTGCTTGAATTACCCAAACTGAATTAATAACAATAAAAAAACAAAAAAAACAACAACACATTTCTGGACAAACAAATCTAAATAATTGCAATTAAAAATCATACCTCAAACCAGCACAGTGTTGGACTCAGTTTTCTGATATTCCACGCAGATTCAACCTTTATTTGTTTTAGAGAAAAGAATACTGTCACATGAGAGATAAAGTAATATAAAAACAAATATCCATTTATCCAAATAGCATGTGAGTAGTGTTGACATACATATAAAAACTAAGTGTCTATGATTGCAAAAAAATAATAATAAAATTGCTTTACTAAATGCAGGTGCTATCAAAGCCAAGTTTCTGTCTATTTGGACTTTACAAAGCAAAGCTTTCCCACTGAGAAGAGTCCTAGGGCCCAAGAGCAAATGAGCACAGTTTTGAAAGTAAAATTAAAGGAAAGTGATGCTTGCTCAAGTTCTGTCCTTTTCAGCTAAGTTACCACCTCCCGACCTGCTACCAATGTACGTAAAGATAATAGGAATGTGTGTCTGGCACAAAGAAAAGCTGCTCAAGAACCTGGCCTTCAGAAAATGCTTGTGAGACAGTATATTCTAAAGGAGGGTTTAAAGTTCTAGACCTCATCGTTTCAAATATGTAAATACAAGAATAAAGAATAGCCAAAACCTGTTTGGCTCAGTAGATAGAGCGTCAGCCTACGGACTGAAAGGTCCCAGGTTTGATTCCGATTAAGGGCATGTACCTTGGTTTCGGGCACATCATCAGTGGGGGTGTGCAGGAGGCAGCTGATAGATGTTTGTCTCGCATCAGTGTTTCTAACTCTCTACCCCTCTCCCTTCCTCTCTGTAAAAAACCAATAAAGATATATTATTTTAAAAAGTATAAAGAATAAATTTATTGAGTAAAGTTAAACACTTACTTATCTCAAGCAAAAATATAAATCACTTTTTTTGCCAAAGAAAACATTTTCTCCAATTGTAGTATCTTAAAAAGATGAGTGTAAACAAAAACCATTTTCAGTTATATTAGGCCCTGGATACAATCATTTATATTCATTTTGGAGTGAAATGAAAATCTCAAGAGTCTCTTGAAATTTTCAGAATCATGACAATATAAATAATCTTGGCACATATAAAATTATAAACCTAAAACTATGATGTTAACTGAGACCAGCAGATTAAATAATGCATACATCACGGCCCAATATACACATACATGCAAACATACATGTGCACAATGAAAGAGTTAAAGAGATACATCACCTTTTTACAGTGGCTTTTCCTGGGGCTCAGATTACAGGAAATTTTAATGATTTTTTTCCCTTTACAATGATACATAGTATTTGTGTATTTAAATTTTTAAGAAAGCATGTGCACAGCTCAAGAAAAGCCCTTTGAGCAAGGATAAACAAAAATAGCTGCAGGGCACATTAACCAGAAAGACTTTTTATTGTTTCCCAGATTTTTTAAAAATAAATCTTTATTGTTCATATTATTACAAATGTTCATTTTTCCCCCCCCTCCATTGCTCCCCTCCACCAGGTTCCCACCCCACCCTCTGCCCTTTCCCCACCCCCCATTGTCCTCATCCATAGGTGCAGTTTTTCTTCAGTATCTTCCCGCACCCCCCACTCCCCTTTTCCCAAAGAATTGTCAGTCTACTCCCCTTCCATACCTCTGATTCTATTATATTCACCAGTTAATATTGTTCAGATTTTTTAATTCCCTTGGTTTTTAGATTCACTTGTTAATAGTTACATATTTGTTGTTCATAATTTTTATCTTTATTTTCTTCCTCTTCCTAAAGAACCTCCTTCAGCAATTCATATAATTCTGGTTTGGCAGTGATGAACTCCTTTAGCTTCTTTTTTATTTCTGAAGCTCTTTATCTGGCCTTCGATTCTGAGTGATAGCTTTGCTGAGTAGAGTATTTTTGGCTGTAGGTTCTTGTTATTCATCACCTTGAATATTTCTTGCCATTCCCGTCTGGCCTGCATGGTTTCTGTTGAGAAATCAGCTGACAGTCGTATGGGTGCTCCTATATAGGTAACTATCTGCTTTTCTCTTCCTGCTTTTAATATTCTTTGTCTTTTGCTCTTGGAATTTTAATTATGATGTGTCTTGGTGTGATCCTCTTTAGATTCCTTTTGTTTGGGGTTCTGTGTGCTTCCTGGGCTTGTAAGTCTAATTCTTTCACCACGTGGGGGAAGTTTTCTGTCACTATTTCTTCAAGTATGTTTTCGGTGTTTTGCTCTCTCTCTTCTTCTGGGACCCCCATAATTCATTCTTGCAATTTTCCATTCGGTTTTTAGGACTGTGTATAATATTTTTTATTTCAGACAATGTTTTCTTTATTTCTAGTTGATCCCTTTTAATTCTAGTTGATCCCTTTATATTTCTAGTTGATCCCTTATCATATCCTCATAGGTCTCGTTTATTTTATCGGCCTTTTCTAGGAAATTCTTGAAAAACCTTATAAGCGTGGTTTTGAACTCTAAATCCAGTCGCTTTTTGTCCTCCATTTCTTTCGTTTGTGATCTGTTTCTTTGTCTTGGCATTTTCGCTGCTTCCCTGAGTAGGTATGGTGGCTTTATGTGCTAAGGTGTCCTATATGGTTCAGTGGGTCAGTCTCCCAGTTACCTGAGGTGGACACTCTTGGTGTGCCCCCCTTTATGGACTGTATATACAGCCTTGTTGTAATTAAGTCTTGATTGTTGTTGGTATCACTGGGAGGAACTGACCTCCAGGCCAATTGGCTGTGAGGATCAGCTGTGTCTGCCAGGAGACAACCTTATTCTACTAGATTTGGAAAATTGTAAAAGCCTCTGTTCTCAGCTTGGATGGGGTGGAGTTTCAGGGTGGAACCTACAGCCTTGGCTTCTCATCAGCCCTGGCCTATGAGGTTCCTGAGTCTCAGTGTTCCTCAGTATCCTTTGGTACTCGCTGTAAGCATCTCTGAGAGAAAGGTGCCCTCAAGTTTTGCCTGCTACCAAATAGTCTAGGCTCTCCCTCAATGAGTCTGGAACTAGGGTTCAGTGCGGTTGGAAGAGGGGTTCAGAGCAATCTGGAGCTTTTGTCTCCTTCCCACTAGGGCAATCCCGCGACACAGTCAACACTCTGTTCTCTGTGCGTAATGTGCGCGCCTCCGGAACTGCCTTTCACCGCTCCCCTGAGTTTCCACCTTACAGCCCAGACTCCCTCCATATTAGCCTGGGTCCCCAGGGTCTCACCCAGAACTGGGGTTCAGCGCTGTTGGAGCTGGGGTTCAGCACAGTCCAGAGCTTTTATCTCCTTTCCACTAGGTAACACCAGCCAGGCACTCAGCCGCCCCTCCTCTCTGGCTCCTTTCTCTCCCCGCGCGCATCGTGTCTCCATACCTTAGGCTTTTACAGATCCTCTGATTTTCCTTCTGGTTTTTTCTTTCCTTCTAATTGTAGAATTTCCAGTCAGTCAACTTTCCTGTAGTTCTGGATAATGTCCAATTTATATTTTAGTTGTGTTTTTTGAAATTGTTGTGTGAGGCTGCAGTTAGGTGTTTACCTATGCCGCCATCTTGGTTTCTCCTCCTGTTTCCCAGATTTTTTAAAAGTAGAGATGAGGCCCTAACCGGTTTGGTTCTGTGGATAGAATATGGGCCTGAGGCCCGAAGGGTACCAAGTTCGATTCTGGCAAGGGCATGTACATTGGTTGCAGGCACATCCCCAGTAGGGAGTGTGCAGGAGGCAGCTAATCAATGTTTCTCTATCATCGATGTTTTTAACTCTCTATCCTGCTCCCTTCCTCTCTGTAAAAAATCACTAAAATATATTAAAAGGAAAAAAAAAAGTAGAGGTGAGAAAAATGTTTGGCTCTTCATTTACAAACAAATGTGGTTTGAGGAGAGCTACAAAATCTACGTAATTTAAAAGAGTATAATTTAAGAATACTGATGTGCTTCACAAAGCATTTACTTTTAGAACAGGACTAGAGGCCCTCCGCACAAAATTCATCCACTTGTGTGTGGGGGGGTGTCCCTCACCCAGCCTGCACTCTCTCGCAGTCCAGGAGCCCTTGGGTATGTCCAACTGATGGCTTAGGCCGCTCTAGTAGGACACTGTTAGCACTCCTCGGAGGCAACAGGAGTTCCCCCGCCTGCCAGCTGTGAGGTCTGGCTTCTGGCTAACGGCACTGCCCCTGTGGGAGCACTGATCACCAAGGGGCAGCTCCTGCGTTGAGTGTCATTCTGCCGTTCAGTCGATGTGCAATATTAGCCTTTTATATATAGGATTTCTTTAAGATTCCTATACCTTGCACCTGCTAATTAACAGCTTAGAGAAAGAATATAAACGGGTTGCTAGTTTGCCCCTTTCCAATGTCAAGTGTCTTATTTGAGCAATTTATCTCCTAAAGATCCTTTTTCTTAACCTCAATTTTACTTCTCCTCTTTGCTATATGTGTAGACACTGATGCCAAGAGAGAAAAGAAAGACACCAAGTAAGCATTATGCTTCCATGTTGATACCCACCATCAACAAACACGTGCAACTCTGCCCCAAGCACCCCTAAGTAGTGATCACCACAGATCTTCCTCCATGAGAAGCGTGAAGTACTAATACAGCTTACTCAGTGCAGGAGTCTAGGCCAACAAGCACAGGCACACATGCACTTACGTTCTTCTCTCCTTCATTGACACGAGTGTCATAGCAATAGGCCAGAAGGATATCAATCAGACTGTAGTACACTTGACGTTGGGCTCTTTTGTCCAGCAGATAAGACTTATGGACAAATTTTCGCAGCTGATATTTCTCTTCTTCAGAGAAAGATACTAGAAGAAAATGTATTTAAAAATTAGATGTTCCATCCAGTTTTGTAGAGCCCCCCAATACTGAGATCTGTCAAAATTAGAACTTTGATTATAGAAACTGAAATAGACATTTAATTCTAGATACATAAACAATTTTTAAATTAGACTTCATTGTTTTTTTTATTTATTCTTTAAAATATATAATTATTGATTTCAGAGAGGAAGGAAGAAGAAAATAGAGATATAAATATCAATGATGAGAATCATTGATTGGCTGCACGCCCCCTACTTGGCATCAAGCCCACAACCCAGGCATGTGCCCTTGACCAGAATCAAACCCGGGACCCTTCAGTCCAGTAGTTGCCAACCTTTCAGACCTCATGGACCACCAGTGTCCACAGACCACTTTTTGCTTCAGTCCATAGGCTGACATTCTATCCACTGAGCCAAACAAGCGAGAGCTAGACTTCACCATGTTATTAATAGCTTTGTATTTGCTCAAATCCTATGAGGGCTAAATAAAGCAAAAATGTCTACACAATTCTTATTGCTATTACCAGATCTCTTACATCTCTTCTTGCTAAAGTATTCTGTATTCAAGGCATCTGAATGTCAGTTATTGACTTTAAAATTACCATAATATATTTTGACAACAGAAAGCATCTCTAATAATAAAAGCTTAATATGCTAATTAGAGCAGATGACCTTCTGGACAAAGCCAGGACCAAGTTCGATTCTGGCAAGGGCATGTACATTGGTTGCAGGCACATCCCCAGTAGGGAGTGTGCAGGAGGCAGCTAATCAATGTTTCTGCCAGGTGCCGGCAGCCAGGGGAAGGAAGGCCTACTCCTGCATGAATTTCGTGCATCAGGCCTCTAGTATAATAGAGCTAAGTAAAGCACTCTTTAAATATTCACTATTCATTTTAAAAGTTCCATACAAAAAGTAGGAATATTCTCTTATATTAGTCCATTTAAGAAGGAATTCGGAGCCAAGAGCCCCCTGCAGAATATTCTCTATAAATTCTTTATAATATTCTCTATAAAAAGAAACAAAATTATACATAAATACATAAGTGTGGCCATATCACACATACTTATGGAAAGAGGATGTTTCTTTTCAATAGTCCTTTCCTTTTTCTTGTTCTGCTTGGCACCCTCTTTTCATCTTCACCAACAGTCCCAAGTTAAAAATTTAGTATATATACTAATTATTACATATAGCATATACTAATTTTTCTTTCTTTTATTTTTAATTTTATTGTTTAAGGCGTGGTTGGCAAACTGTGGCTCGGGAGCCATATGCGGCTCTTTAGCCCCTTGAATGTGGCTCTTCCACAAAATACCATGGCCTGGGCGAGTCTATTTTGAAGAAGTGGTGTTAGAAGAAGCTAAGTTTAAAAAATGTGGCTCTCAAAAGAAATTTCAATTGTTGTACTGTTGATATTTGGCTCTGTTGACTAATGAGTTTGCCAACCACTAGTTTAAGGTATTACAAGTATTAGTACATATGTTTCCCCCCGACACTGACCTACCAACCCCCCCAGCCTCTCCTACCCCTGGCACTTGCCCTCGTTCCCCTACCTCCAGAGTCTTGAGTCTGTTGGTTGAGCTTATGCGCATGTATACAAGTCCTTCGGTTGATCTCTTACTCCCCTCAACCCTCCCCTACCTTCCCGCTGTAGTTTGACAGTCTGTTTGATGCTTCTTTGCCTGTCTATTTTTGTTCAACAGTTTACAATGTTCTTTATATCTATAAATGAGACCCCTGACCTTTCACATGGCTGGTCCTGCGGTTTGGACCCCTGACCTTTCACATGGCTGGTCCTGTGGTTTGGATCCTCCCCTCCCCGTCCCTCCCCTGGCATGTTGCTAGTCCTGTAAGACCCTCTGCGGGAAGGAACAGGGGCTGGAGAATAGCCCTTCGGCATCAAGCCCCCAGGACAGAGGTTCTGACCGCATCAGATACATCCAGGCCCAGAAACAGCCAAAGCAGACAAGCAAACCCATGGCTGCCCGGACCAGCTGCCCCAGGGAGGGCCTGAAAGACACACCTGGAGCTGATGCATCTCAGGGACCCTCCTCGGAGGGCGCAGAGACACCCTCAGGACAGGACCAGTGCTGCTCTCTGGGAGCAGCCTGGCCTTGCCCGTCCCTCCCCCAGGGCGTGTCCTGCTCCCGTCTCCTCAGCGGCCAGGGCCCTTCTTCCTCGTCCGCTCTTGTTCCCGCTGCCATTTCTCCTGCCGCTCACTCCCACCCCGTGGCTTCCCCAGGGAACGCTCCTGCAGGGGGCTCTTGGCTCCGAATTCCTTCTCAGCCAGGACTCAGGGACCAGGCTGCTGCACCGGGTCAGGTCTGAGCCCACTGGCCACCTGGGCCATCTCCCCACCCACAGCCCCGCCTGCGATCTGAGCAATGGGAACAGAAACGGGCCTGATACAGCTGTGAGGCAGGTCAGCGACGTGCTCCCCACGGGTCAGAGGTGGAGGGAGTGTCTGGCCACTGCTCTGGGGGGCTCTGCGCCACCGTTTCGGTGTCTGCCCTGACCCGCTCTCCTCGAATCCCTACTCGGTGGCCCAGGGAGGCTGAGCCCCTTGTCCTCCGGTTTCTGCCTGGACTCGACCATTCATCCCTTTCCATCTTCCTCGAAGGTTGGCAGCTCCCTTCCAAGGCCACAGCACTCACCAGCTCCTCCCGCCAGGCCAGAGCAAAGCCAGAGGAAGAAGCAGGACCGATCACTCACACGGCCTCTGTTCAGTTCACATGGTTTTCCAAACTCACTCTGTCCTCTCAGACCAACCTGAAGTTCAGCCCGGCTCCTTTGGTTTTAAGGCTTCCTTCCAGCAGGTTTGCAAATCACAGGAGCAATCTTAAGTACACTTACTGAAGTCATTAAAATACACAGCACCAAAAAAAGGTTTTACAATATATTTTATAATTATTTTTCCAACAATGTTTAAAAAATAAAACAAAAAAATGTATTTGCACAAGCATTACTTTCATAAATGACAAATGACTAAGAATGCAGTTATTTAACTTGCTGGAAGCAACATAAAAATGCATATTTTTAAACTTTATACTGCAGGTGTCAGGTAAAGCATTCTTTAGGACACATTTAAAACAAAATAAGGGCTCATATCAAGACCCCTTAATTTAAACAGAAGCTAATTAATCTGACTTAAGGAAATTGTAAAGAACACATTGCACGAAGAAAGTATGCCTGACAAAGCATTTTAAGACCCCCTGGTATTCAACAAGGTTTAAGACAGTTACTCCCTTAGGTATAACTTTTTAAAAATATATATATTTTATTGATTTTTTTACTGAGAGAAAGAGAGAGAGATAGAGAGTTAGAAACATCGATGAGAGAGAATCATCGATCAGCTGCCTCTTGCACACCCCCTATTGGGGAGGTGCCCGCAACCAAAGTACATGCCCTTGACCGGAATCGAACCAGGGACCTTTCAGTCCGCAGGCTGACGCTCTATCCACTGAGCCAAACTGGTTTCGGCATGTACCAGATTCTTGATCTGAAGTTAACCAGTGAAAGACAACATGGGAAACATGGAAAATCCATCCTCATGAAACTGCAGCTCAGCAGAAGCATAGCATTTAACACTTGCAATTACAAGCATTTGGGGAGAAAGATCAGGACCAGGACAAAACTGAAGAGATTAACGAAAGTATCTGCATTGTAACTCAGGGCTCTGAAGAAAATGACAAGAACCATAATGGAGGCAAGAGGCTTACCTGAAGCTGAAAACAATTATAGCACAATATTGTAAGATGAGGACGAGTGAAAGGCCCCTCACATTTGCACTGTTATATCTGTCTGGTAACACCTGACCAGGGAGCCTAAAGGAAGGAGGCCTGGAGGCGAAGGAAAGAGAGGAAAAGGAGGGAAAACTGGAGCAGCAGCATGCTCCTTGAGAACTTGAAGGTTTATTTCTCTGTTTACTTCTTTTCTCCCATATTTTATTCTGGCTTAGCACACTTCAATGTATTACTCCAATTCAAGAGGCCTCAAATATTTGAACACAGAAAAAAACTGAAAGAAAAATCTCACTAACAAAGAACTCCCTTTTAAAGCTTTGTAAATGCACAAAAATTGTAATTTCACAGAAAGCCATTCAATTCCTTGCTCTCCTGCCAGTGATTTCACTGTATAATAATAATATTTCTGATTGATTCAAAATGGCAGCAGAGTAAGTGGAAGCTACACTAACATTCCTAGGACCAAACTGAAATGTAGAAAAACCAATCTGGAAAATCAACTGAGGACTAGCTGGAGAGTACCCTGACAACCAAGGATGGAAAGGTAAGATCACATAGAAACTAGAAGGAATGCGAAGATGAGAAATGGTTAGCTGGGCTCTCACAGATGGAGGCTGAAGGTGTGGGGGGGTTTCCACTGAAAAGTCTGGGTTCTAAACCCCAAGCTGAGCACTAAAACTGAGAAAGGTACCCACAAAACAAATGGCTGTGAAAAGCAGCAGGATTGTTGTCTGCCAGGAGAGATGGCTGAAAATGCAGGCACCCTCTTAAAGGGCCAATGTACAAAATTTCGCGTAGCCACTCACCTGGGGTTCCAGCAGAGAGAGGGCAGAGTAGACCGCAGCCCTGTGAGGAGATTCCCGGCGTGGGGATCCTGGGATTGGAACTCAGAGGGCAGCCCCCCCGTTTCCTGTGCTGAGTCCTTCCTTCACGATGTGGACATCTTTTACCAGCGGATCTTTGCTGACCAGGAGGTTTTTGATTGGGGGAAAGGCAGTGGTCCCAAGCAGTTGGAAGACGTATTCCCCACCCAGTGGTCGGTAGCTTAAGGCTAATCAAGACTGAAAACAATCAGACTGCTGGCAGAGGAGGGTCTCTGGAGGTTTTGAGTCTTTGCCTTATCTCCTTCTGAGCCCAGGGCCAGAAAAAGCAGACCCTGGTGCACATCCTAGTCCTTTCCAAAGGCACCCAGCCCCAGCAGATGAGCCACAGGCTGTGGATTGCTGATAGCTCCAAACAGGGACTCAGGGTCAGTCACAAACAGTATCTGACATTGTCCTGCACTAGAGGTTGGAAGTCCTAGTAGATCTACTTAATACACAGACACAAATCCAAGCAGGCAGCCAAAATGGAGAGACAAAAAGACAAGCACCAGATGAAAGAACAGAGAATTATCTGAAAGAGGAGATAAATGAAATGGAGATAAGAAGCTTATCAGATATAGAGCTCAGAATAATGATGGCAAAGATAACCAACAGCATGAGAAAAGACACGGTAACTATGAAGACTGACTATAGTATTATAACTATAAAAAACATAGTGGAAGGAACACACAGCAGATTGGAAAAAGCCAAGATTAGTGAATTAGAAAACAAGAGTAGAAAAAAATTCACTCAATCAGAAACCCAAATAGAAAAAATAATTTAAAAATGGAAGGGCAGCTTAAGGGAGCTGTGAGAAACCATGAAACTTAACAACTTTCACATTATTGGTGAGACAGAAGGAGGAGAAAGTGAGCAAGGAGTAAAGAATGGGTATGAAAAAAATAATGACAGCCAACTTCCCTAACCTGGTAAAGGAAAAAGTCACACAAGTTCAGAAGACATAGAGTCCAAGAAAGAAGTACCCAAATATGCTCATGCCCAGACATTCCATAATTAAAATGTCAAAAAATAAAAACAAAGAATCTTAAAGGCAGCAAGAAAAAAAAACAATTTGTTATCTACAAAGGAGCTCCCATAAAGCTGTCAGAGGATTTCTTATCAGAAATTCTATAAGCCAGAAGGAAATGGCTTGAAGTATTCAAGGTAATGAAAAGCAAGGATCTGAAACCCAAGATTATTATATCCAGCAAGGCTATCAATCTAAATAGATGGTGAAATAAAGAGCTTCCCAGACAAAAAGGGCTAAAGGAGTTTATCACCACCAAACTAGTACTGTAAGAAATGCTAAAGGGACTGCTGTAACGAAAAGAAATAAAAAGAGAAAAACATAGGTATACAGAATTAAAATGGCAATAAAGAAGTACCTTCAATAATAACAGTAAATGTCATTGATAAAATATCCCAAAAAGACACAGGGCAACTGAATTGAATACAAACACATAATCCAATTATATGCTGTCTACAGGAGACCCACCTCAGAACAAAAGACTCACAAAGGATGAGACTGAAGGAATGGAAAATTTTTCCCATAAAAATTGAAATGAGCCGAAAACCGGTTTGGCTCAGTGGTAGAGCATCAATCTGCAGACTGAAAGGTACCAGGTTCGATTCCGGTCAAGGGCATGTACATTGGTTGCGGGCACATCCCTGGTAGGAGGTGTGCAAGAGGCAGCTGGTCGATGTTTCTCTCTCATTGACGTTTCTAGCTCTCTATCTCTCTCCCTTCCTCTCTGTAAAATATCAATAAAATATATATATATTTTTTAAATTGAAATGAAATAAAATCTGAGGTGGCAAGACTCATATCTGACACAAGATTTCCAAATAAAGGCCATCACAAGAGACAATACAGAGAACTACTAAAGTGATCAATCCTTAAAGAGGATATAACTCTTGTAAACATATAAACACCCAAAATAGGAGCACCTAAATATATAAGAAAATTTTTTGAAGGACTTTAAGGAGACATTGGCAACAATGTAGTCATAGAAGAATACTTTAACACTCTACTGACACGGGATAGATCTTCCAGACAAAAAATTATCAAGGAAACAGAGACTCTAAGTACCACACTGGATCAGATTGATTTCATTGACATTTATAGAACATTTCACCTCAAAGAGGCAGAATATACAATCTTCTCAGGGCACATGGGTCATTCTCAAAGATAGACCACATGTAAGGACACAAAACAAGTCTCTACAAGTCCAAGAAGATTGAAATCATATCAAGCATCTTCTCAGATAGCAATAGCAAGAAATTAAAAATCAACTACAGTAAAAACACTCAAACATTAAAACGTATGCAGGTTATATACATATTATTAAAGAATGGGATATCAATGAGACTCGGGTAAAAAAACTTCCTGGAAACAAATATAAATGCACAATAACAACCAGTATCTCTGGGACACAGCAAAAGCAGTCCTGAGAGAGAAGCTCATGGCACTACAAGTCTACCTCAAAAAACAACAAAAATCAGTAATAAAACATTTAACCCTACACTTTAAAAGAATTAAAAAGAGGACAAAAAGCCCTAGCTAGTTTGGCTCAGTGGATAGAGCGTCAGTCTGCAAATTGAAAAGTCCCAGGTTCAATTCCAGTCAGAGGCACATGTCCAGGTTGTGGGGTCAATCTCCAGTGGGGTGTGCAGGAGGCAGCCAATCCATGATTCTCTTTCATCATGGATGTTTCTATCTCTCTCCCTCTCTGAAATCAATAAAAATATATTTTTTTAAATCCAGAGAAGACCAGAATAAGAAGGAAGAAAATAATAAAAATTAGAGCAGAAATAAATGACACAGAGATTTAAAAAATACAAAAACAAAATCAATAAAACCAACAGCTGATTCTTTGAAAAGATAAACAAGATAGATGAACTGTAATCCAGACCTGTGGTCGGCAAACTGCAGCTCGCGAGCCACATTCAGCCCTTTGACCCCTTGAGTGTGGCTCTTCCACAAATACCATAGCCTGGACGAGTCTATTCTGAAGAAATGGCGTTAGAAGAAGTTTAAGTTTAAAACATTTGGCTCTCCAAAGAAATTTCAATTGTTGTACTGTTGACATTTGGCTCTGTTGACTAATGAGTTTGCCAACCACTGATCTAGACTCATAAGAAACAAAGAGAGAGGAGCCAAATAATAAAATAAAAGCAGTGAGGTAACAACTGACACCACAGAAATACAGAGAGTTGTAAGAAAATACTATCAACAACTATCCAATCTAAGAAAGAAGGAATATGCTAATTGACCATCGAGCCCTCACAAAGGTGGCGGCGCCCAAAGCCACAAGAGAGCAGTACCCAGTCCCCTCAACTGCACCGGGGTGGCAGGCATGACACGTGCAGGTATGACTCTGCACACCTGCCTCTGGAGTCCCCAATCCACTCAGCCCCCCAGCTGCCCAGGGCCAGCCCAAGGCCCAGGCAAGCCTCAGATGGCAGCTGCCCAGCTGACACCCGAAGCACATGCAGGCCTCGGATGGCAGCTGCACAGCTGCCCAGGGCCGGCCCGAGGCTCAGGTAACCAGGGCTGGCCGAGGCTTGCACTGTTGGCAGTGGCAGCAGCAGAAGTGTGATGGGACGTCACCTTCCCCTGATCGCCCCTGAGGTCTCCTGGACTGCAAGGGGGCAGTACATGCTGAGGGACCACAGCTCCAGTGCATGAGTTTTCATGCACTGGGCCTCTAGTCTATATATATATATATATATAAAACCCTAACATGCAAATAGACCAAAAGGCGGAAAAACCAACCAACCAGTCACCATGACATGCGCTGACCACCAGGTGGAGCGCACAGAACATGGCAGGCATTGGAAGCAGGCGGCAGAGCGGGGAATAGGAAGGACATTGGCCACAGCGAGACAGTGGAGCAGGTGAGCGGGGGTGCTAGACAAAGGCAGAGCGCTGGTTACTGACATAGGGGAGAGCCTCTGCAGTTACCGAAAATTCTTTGCTCCTGCGCTCACACCTGCTGCTGGCAATGGCTCACTCACACCCGCTGCCGGTGCCAGAGCCTCCACTCGCACCAACTGCCAGCCCCCGGCGCAGGCCCTGATCACTCGGCATCAGCAGTGAGTTCGAGTGACGGCTGCCAGCCCCAATTGCCCCTCAGAGCTTCTTTACCTCCCCCTGCTCCTGAGGGGTGAATGAGGCTGGCAGTCCTCTCTCGTACCCGCTGCTGGCGACAGCCCTGCTCACACCTGCTACTGTCTCTGGCCCCCGATCACACTCGCACCCACTGCCGGCACCTGGTGCCGGTCCCAATTGCTCCACACCATTAACGGGTACGAGGAGCAGCTGCCACTCTCACCCGCTGCTGGCGCCAGCCTCAGTGGCTCCGCGCCCTCAGCAGGTGTGAGCAGTGCCAGAGCCGTCAGCACATGGAAGCAGTGGTGGTGGGGCTGCTGGCAGACAGGGAACCAGGGGCCATGGTAGGAGGGGCCAGGCTGAGACCTGCCCCTGTGCCCACTACAGCATCATGGCCAACAGTTCCTTTGAAGGTGCACGTATTCATACCCTGGGCCCCTAGTATGCCAATAAGCTAGGCAATGTGGATGAAATGGACAAATTCATAGAAAAATATAATCTCCCAAAACTGAATTGGGAAGAATCAGGAAATGAATAGGCCAATAACAAAAGATGAAACAGAAGCAGTAATAAAAATACTCCTGGCAAAGAAAAACCCAGGTCCAGACAGCTTCACAAGAGAGTTTTAACAAACACTTAAAGAACAACTGTCTCCGATACTCCTAAATCTATTCCCAAAAAATCCAAGAAGAAGCAACACTCCAAGCTCACAACACCAGATTTCAAGTTATAGTACAAAGCCATTGTAACCAAAACAGCTTGGTACTGGCACAAGAACAAGCTTATAGATCAATAGAACACAGCAAAGACCCCTGAGATTGACCTAAGACATTACACTCAATTAATATTTGACAAGGAGGCAAGAGCATACAGTGAAGTCAAGAGAGTCCCCTCAATAAAATGTATTGGGAAAATAGAGTACATACAAAAAAAAAAAAAAAAAAAAAAAAAAAAAAAGAAACTAGACCACCAACTTACACCATACACAAGAATAAACTCTAAATGGATAAAAGACTTTAATGTAAATTGTGAAACCATAAAAATCCTAGAAGAAACCATAGGCAGCAAAATCTCCGACATCTCTCATAGTGATGTTTACAGATACATTTCCTAGGGCAGTGGTCGGCAAACTCAGTCCACAGAGCCAAATATCAACGATACAACGATTAAAATTTATTTGGAGAGCCAAATGTTTTAAACTTAAACTTCTTCTAACACCACTTCTTCAAAATAGACTCACCCAGGCCATGGTATTTTGTGGAAGAACCACACAAGGGGTCAAAGGGCCGAATGTGGCTCGCGAGCTGCAGTTTGCTGACCACGGTCCTAGGGCAAAGGAAATTAAGGAGAAAATAAACAAATGGAACTACATCAAAATAAAAAGCTTCTTCACAGCAAAAGAAACCAGCATTAAAATGGAAAGGGAGCCTACTGCATGGGAGAACATATTTGGGAATGATACATCTGTAGGTGATCGCGCTGTGAGGGAGCAATGACAAAGGACTAATATCCAAAATGTATAAGGAACTCACACAACTTAACAGAAGGAAGACAAACAATCCAATTAAAAAATGGGCCAAGGACCTAAATAGATACTTCTCCAAGGCATACATACAGAAGGCCAAGAGACATGAAAAACTGCTCAAACTCACTCATCACCAGAGAGATGCAAATTAAAACGGCAATGAGGTATCACTTCACACCTTTCAGAATAGCTACCATCAACAAATCAACAAATGACAGTGCTGGCGAGGATGTAGAGAAAAGGGAGCCCTCATGCACAGCAGGTGGGAATGCAGACTGGTGCAGCCATTATAGAGAACAGTGTGGAGTTCCCTCAAAAATTAAATATGAAACTGCCATCTGACCCAGTGATTCCACTTCTACGAATATATCCTAAGAAATGTGAAAAACCATCAGAAATAATATATGCATCCCTATGTTCATAGCAGCACAATTTATAATAGTTAAGATCTGAAAACAGCCCAAGTGCCCATCAGTAGATGAGGGAATTAAAAAAAGCTGTGGTACATTTACACTATGGAATACTATGCAGCAGTAAAAAAAGAAGGATCTCTTACCCTCTAAGACAGCATGGAGGGGCCTGGAGAGTATTATGCTAAGTGAATAAGCCAGTCAGAGAAAGACATGATCTCACTCATATGTGGAATCTAAAGAACAAAATAAACTGATGATCAAAGTAGATCCAGAGGCATAGAACAGACTGTGCAATCTCAGAGGAAAGGTGGTGAAGGAAGAGATCAACCAAAGAATTTAATATGGATATGCAAAACCCACAGACACGGACAATAGAGTGGTGAAGGCCTGGGGCAGGGGTGGGCTAGAAGGGTTCAGTAGGTGGAAAAATGGGACATATGTAATCCTTCAACAACAAAGATTTAACTTAATAATAATAATAGTAATAACAACTTCTAACTACTACAATCTAGCAAGTACATCATCTTATTCAATCCTCATGACAACTCTTAAGTGGTAGCTACAGGATTTCCACAGCAAAATCACACTGCCAGGCTGCCAGGCTGTCGTGGACCAAGGCGTTAAACCTTAAGGCCTGTATTTAGCTTATGTTCAATCCTTAATCCTATACTTGACACATTTACAAGAGGCATTTTCTATACAACATAGCACTCAAGTTGTTCTAACTTAGATCAGAAGCTCCTGCTGTCTTTAAAAGTGATGTTTAGAACGAATCACAACACTAGCTTAGCAGATTGTACTTTTTCTTGAAGCATCAGACTGGATATATGCTGTGGGTCAGAGGAAGATGAAGGGTCAAGAGGGCAGTGGTTAAATACACAGCCCAGCTTAACATGTTAGAATTACACATAGAGAACTAACAGAACAGTCACCAATGATCAAAGTAGAGCAAATTAGAATTTAAATCAATGGCACAAATGCCTTCTCTTGATTTTTATAGAGCAACTAGCTCACCCTTGTGGACGAAAAACATAATCACCTTTTTAAAACACTGTGCTAGAACTGAGAAAACTGATTTAAACCAGTAGATATCCTTAAGTTTGAGCTACATGGCATATACAGTTACTATCTATATTGTGCTTAAACTCAAATATAAATCCAAGAATTTACTGAAAACAATATAACAAGAATCATTATTTAAAAATGAGTTTCTTCTTTTTAAAAAAAAAATATTTTATTGATTTTTTACAGAGAGGAAGGGAGAGGGATAAAGAGCTAGAAACATCGATGAGAGAGAAACATCGATCAGCTGCCTCCTGCACACCCCCCACTGGGGATGTGCCCACAACCAAGGTACATGCCCTTGACTGGAATCGAACCTGGGACTTTTCAGTCCGCAAGCAGTCCACTGAGCCAAACTGGTTTTGGCTAAAATGAGTTTCTTTATGGCAGCAGAGTCAATTCTAAAAGATTAGAGTAGCAATTTTTCAATCTGGTAGAAATCACCTAAACTCTAACAAAACCTAACTACAAAAAAAAAATTTCTGCAATATTTACTTTTTCTATAACTATTTACTAAGTACCTATTTTGTAACATGCATAAAGTTAGATTCTAAATATAGGACATATAATGGGCTATTGCTTTTCTATGTAGAAAATCAAAATAAGACATGCAATAGAGACCCTATAGCTACTCTGACTTTAGTAATCAAAGAAGACAACTCCAGAAACCTGGAAACAACCCAAAGTTCCATCAGTAGTCAACAGCACAAATGTCTACCAATCATGATGCAAATATATAACAGAATACTGGAGACAGATGAAAAGTACCAGCTACAATTGTGCTAACTTAAAAGATATACAATGTATACCACAAACTTAAGACAAGGTAAGAAGAGAATATGAGTCTATGTATATAAATTTCTTAAAGCATTTATTTAGATGTGGGCATATCCATTAAAAATATAGCCCTAGCTGGTCTGGCTCAGTGTTGGAGACTGTGGACTGAAAGGTCTAGGGTTTTATATGGGTCAAGGGCACGTACCTCAATTGCAGGCTCAATCCCTGGCCTGGGTCAGGGCCTGAGCAGGAGGCAACCAATCGATGTCTCTCTCTCACATCGATGTTTCTATCTCTGTATCTCTCCCTCTCCCTTCCACTCTCTCTAGAAATCAATGGAAAAAATATCCTTGGGTGACGATTAAACATTAACAGTGATACTTTAAAAAGAGGAATTTTAAGTGGGAGATTCTATATTCTACTTAATGTGTATACATACATGATATATGAGTGTGTGTGTATTCCTTTAATTTAAACACTGAAATTTTACTTTTAATATACAAATAAAGCCAAATCAATATGACAGGAAATATGGGCCTTATACTCTTGATCTATCTAAAACTGTTATAATTCTAATTTACACTTAATAAACCAACCTCTACTAAAGAAGGCAGTAATAAATTGAACACCTAAGAAAGGACACTGTGGATAATGTTTGCTTAATGTTAAATATGGCATATGGCATAGCCATCTCCTGTGATTCATGACCCAACTCCCAACCCCAGTTCAGCTGTCATTGGTAAAAACTGGTTCACCTGATGCAGGTATAAGGATAACTATTCCAACTTCTACTTAAATCCATTTAGAAAAAAACTGGGAGGACATATCAAATTCATACAACAGACAAAGGGAATAAAAACCGGGTCTTCTCCCACCACTCTAACACTCACATGACCTTCCCACAAAGGAATGTTCAGATCTCTCAAGCTGCTTCCTCAACTACAAATATCCTATGTGCTAATTCTCCTAAGTTTACTAAATACATTATTTTAAAAGGACTCCAATGATTCAGAAGTAAAACATACTCCAGGACAATTTAGACAAATAATCTAATGTTGAGTAGCATTTTCCAACCCACGTTGTGTTGAGTAGCATTTTCCAACCCACGTTGAGGACCCTGTTTCCAAAAGTAGCAAACCAAAAAAATACCTACTCACTCTATGAGGACGTAAAAAAAAAAAAAAAAAAAAAAGAGCCTATTTTTTTAGTATCTTACCTAAAGCAGCATGATTTTCTTGCTCCTGACTCTTTCCCATAAAGGCCATCATCTCTGAATACATATCAGTCCACCAAGGGTTATACTGCAAAGCCTGTTCAACTGCCTCATCTTCAAAAAAGTCGGCTCTGGGAAAAACAATGAATGTTAGGTGGGCTTCTGTACAGGCTTTGTCTGGGTTTAATGCTTTCTGATTTATAACTCATTACATTTTCATTAGAAATTCAGAGTACATTTCAAAGAAAGATGAGCACTACGTTTAATTTACTTTAGTAATCATCATAAAATGAAAGTAAGCAACTAACTAAAAGGATAGCTGACATTTATGATCTCTTACATGGGAGTACACGGTAGACTGGTCTTACCCTAACAGCCTATCCCCTGCTCTACAATGGTGTGGGATGATGTGAAACTGAACACACAATGGACTGAAGCCCAGCCTTTGTCCTAGATTTGCAAATATCACAGATTCTGGTAAAATTACAACATAGAAAAGGATCTCTTAACTCCACCAACAAAAAAAACTAAACATGTGAGTAGAAAATTTAGGATACTGAATATCCACACGCAGGCTACATACATGTCACTGTTTAGTTTCTGCACTCATATTTTCTTACCAAAACACAATCTTAATAGGTCCTTAAATTAAAACTACTGAAAAAGATAAAAATAACCTTTGTTGAGAACAGAAAATTAATTTTCCTTCACTTCACTTTCTTAATTTTAGCTGGAAAAATAAATGCTATATTTGAAATACACCTTGGAGGACACTTGTTCAGAAAATATGCTATCCCTCATTCAAAGTTGGAAACTGGTATTCTTGGGGTAACAAAGAGAAAAAGTATTATAGTGAAAAATTCATTTATATTTTAGTTAATTAGAAACTCAAGCGATTGAGGTTTTAATAAATTGGATTTTCTAGCTGATAGTTTTATGACCTTAAATATATTTTTCTTTCAAGTGAGATACTGAAATCTTTTTAAAATTAGAAATATCACAGATAACAAATTCTTCATATGTGCCAAGCACTTTACTAAGTACTTCTCATTCATTTTTTTTTTTTTTTTTTGAATTTTCACAGTCCCAATGAGAGGGGATACACCCTGCCCATTTTACATGGGTGGAAACTGAAGTTGTACATCATGGCTACGATAAAAAAAAAACACATACACAAAAAACACACACACAGTAAGAAGTGTGGCCCTGAATTTAGACCCACTTAAGTTTTACTCCAGAATCCAAGTTAGCAATCAAAATAAGTGTTCTATCTTTATGCTTAAGAAAATAAAGTACATACTGGACAAAACTGAATAGCAATGATGTTGAAACAATAATTCTCAATATCAATTTTCAGGCACACAAAGCATTTGGGGCCAGGATGAAGCAGTTGCTTTATAAACCAATCCTGTGAAGAGTCTCTTATTAGCCATCTGTGGGAAGTCAGGGCCTCCTCTGCTAGGAGCTGTACCCACCTGGACACCAGGTGTTAGACTCACTAGTATCAGAATAGTGAATAGACTCAAACAATATCAGAAATGAAAGAGGCAAAGTTACAATTTACACCACAGAAATACAAAGGACTATACAAGAATACTATAGGGGGGAAAAAGAATACTATGAAAGGCTAAACACTGCCAAATTCAATAACCTAAAGCACATGTGTCAAACACAAGGCCCACGGGCCAAATCCGTCCCGCCAGGCCTTGCAATGTGGCCCACACCGCGCTGTCATCACTGCACTCCACTGCGTTTCCATCACAATGACAGTTTATGACTGTTCAGTAAACCATTCGGCCCGCGATTTAGGCTGGATTTTAGATTTTGGCCCCTTCTCTGATTGAGTTCGACACCCCTAACCTAAAGAAATGGACAACTTTGTAGAAATGTATAATCTTCCTAGTCTAACTCATGAAGACTTGGGAAATCTAAATAGATCAGTCACAGTGAGAAAATTAAAATAACCACTAAAGACCTCCCAGAAAGCAAAAGTCCAGGACCAGATGGATTTACTAGTGAATTCTACCTGTAGATGAGCTTGCTGCTGAGATCTGGCTGATCGAACTTAGCGAGATGGGCCAGCCATGCCCTGGAGCCCTCCCGCAGTCCCTGCCCAGGTGGCCAATGCGCCCCCCCTCCCATTCCTCCCAAGCCCCGATCATGCACCAGTGGGGCTCCTCGGCCTCGCCTGCCTCCTCTCACAATCCGGGACCCCTCGGAGGATGTTGGACTGCCGGTTTTGGCCCAATCCACACAGGCCAGGCCGAGGGACCCCACCAGTGCACGAATCTGTGCACCAGGCTGTATTCGGCCCTATTATCGCAGGCCAGGCAAGGGGACGCTGGGTCTCTACTATATATGTGTGTGTGTGTGTGTGTGTGTCTGTCTATGTGACCGAACAACTGGTCAACTGGTCATTATGATGTGCACTGACCACCGGGGGACAGACACTTAACGCAGGAGCTGCCCCCGGGTGGTCAGTGTACTACCACAGCGGGAGCGCCACTCAATTGACTAATGAGTGCCAGACACAGGGCTCACGGCTGGCCACTGCAGTCCAGAGACTGCAGCAGGGCAGCAGGGAGTCTACCAAGTGGTGGCAGCAGCAGGTGCAGTGGGGTCAGGTTTAGCAGGAGAGGCAAGTGGTGTAGAACTGCCAGTTTCAGCCCAATCCCCACAGGCTACACCAAGGGAGTCCACTAGTGCAGGAATCCGTGTACCAGGCCTCTAATATGCATATAAGATCTTTGGTTAATCTATTTCTATCCTCCTGCCAAAACCGGTTTGGTTCAGTGGGTAGAGCGTCACCTGCAGACTGAAAGGTCCCAGGTTCAATTCTAGTCAAGGGCATGTACCTTGGTTGTGGGCACATCCCCAGTAGGGGGTGTGCAAGAGGCAGCTGTTTGATGATTCTCTCTCACTGATGTTTCTAACTCTATCCCTCTCTCTTCCTCTGTTAAAAATCAATAAAATATATGTTTTAAAAAAATTTTTTTAAGTTATTTATAAAAATTAAAAGAAAAGATATTTCTATCCTCCCTCCTCTCCCTTCCCTCTGAGATCCATCAGTCTGCTCCACGTTTCCATACCTGTGCTCTGAGCGTCTGGTCCCTGGTGGCCAGTGTGCATCATAGCTGTCAGTCAAACGGTCACTTAGACTTTTATATATATACTAAAGGCCTGGTGCATGAAATTTGTGCGGGGGGCGGGGCGGTGGTGTCCCTCAGCCCACACTGCAGCCTCTCGATTCTGGGACCCCTCAGGGGATCCCTCGAGGGATGTCCAATTGCCCGTTTAGGCCCAATCTGACCAGGTAGTCAAACATCCCTCTTACAATCCAGGACTGCTGGCTCCCAACTACTCACCTGCCTGCCTTCCTGATTGCCCCTAATTGATGCCTAACTGTTCCCCTGCACTATTTGCCCCCAACTTCCCTCCTCTGCCGACCTGGTAACCCCTAACTACTCTCCCCTACAGGGTTGATTTCCCTCAACTGCCCTCCCTTGCAGGCCTAATCCCTCTCAACTGCCCTCCCCTGCTGGCCATCTTGTGGTGGCCATCTTGTGTCCACATGGGGGCAGAATCTTTGACCACATGGGGGCAGCCATCTTGTGCATTGGAGTGATGGTCAAACTGCATATTACTCTTTTATTAGGTAGGATAGAGGCGTGGTGCATGGGTGGGGGCCGGTTGGTTTGCCCTGAAGGATGTCCTGGATAAGTGTGGGGATTCCCTGGGGCATGGGGTGGCCTGGGTGAGGGGCCTGTGGTGGTTTGCAAGCCAGCCATGCCCCCTAGCGACCCAAGTGGAGGCCCTAGTATCTGGGATTTATTTATCTTCTATAATTAAACCTTTGTAGCCTGGAGCGGAGCTAAGCCTTCTGCTTGCTCTGTGCCGGTAGCCATTTCTGTTGAAATTTATGTATCTTCCATAATTGAAATTTTGTAGCCTGAAGTCAAGGCCTGAGAGGGCCAGGGCTACAAAAGCTTGGCTTCCTCCATTGCCTCCTGTTCTTCCAGCTCAGTAGCTGCTGCCATTTGTTGGAATTTATTTACCTTCTATAATTGAAACTTTGTACCCTTGAGTGGAGGCCCGGGCCCACCAGGGTGTGTGGAAAGTTTGGCTTCCTCCAATTGCCGGAGAAACCCAAGCCTCCTGCTAGCTCCATGGCTGCAGCCATTTTTGTTGGGATTTATTTATCTTCTATAATTGAAATTGTAGCCTTGAGCAAAGGCCAGGGCCAAGAGGGCGGAAAGTCTCGCTTCCTCCATCACTGGGGAAACCCAAGTTGCCTGCTCGTTTTGTGGCAGAAGCCATCTAGGTTGGGTTAATTTGCATACTTGCTCCTGACTGGCTGGTGGGCATGGCTTGTGGGTGTATTGGAGTGATGGTTAATTTGCATGTTACTCTTTTATTAGATAGAATAAATACCTGCATGGTCATAGACCAGGCTGAGGAATCCCACCAGTGCACGATCAGAGCTGGGGAGGGAAGGTTCCAGAGTGTGTCTGGCCAGTTTTGCAGTCCCGGGTGGGATCAGGCCTAAACAGGCAGTCGGACATCCCTCTCACAATCCAGAACTGCTGGCTCCACACTGCTTGACTGCCTGATTGTCCCTAACCGCTTCTGCCTGCCAGCCTGATCATCCCTTAACCACTCCCCTGGCAGCCTGAAAAATACCTAATTGCTTCCCTGCCAGCCCGATTGACCCTAACTGCTGTGCCCTGCCGGCCTGGTCACCCCTAACTCCCCCCCCCACCTGGAAGCTTGGTCACCCCCAACTGTCCTCCCCTACTGGCCATCTTGTGTCCACTTGAGGGCAGCGATCTTGTGTGTTGGAGTGATGGTCAATTTACATATTACCCTTTTATTAGATAGGCTTAGATGAGGCTCTTGAGCAAATTTAAGCCTCATACAGATGCACTATGGTTAAAGACACAATTAATGCAGGTAGGGAATAAATGCAACAAAACTTACAACTAGATTTTATTTATACCCTACTATATACAATTATTATTATTAATTTGAAACTAGATACTGGTGCTAGTAGATGAAAGTGTTATGAAAATCCTGGATCAGCCAAGAAATGCAGTAAATGTAGATTTAAATTCATAAAGACCATTAATCATAACAAAATGCCTGCTTTGAAAAGTACAACTATGTTTGGATTCGGTGTTCTATTTTTAAGCCTGGATAGAAAAACCTCAAAGCAGCACATTAAACATGTTCTCTGCTAGAATGAACTTCTAAGAAGCAACGTTCTACGAACATCACAAAGGTACTTACAGTGGTAAGTTAATTCATATGTCAAGCCTTTAAGCCTTCACTAATTTCCAGAATCCAAAAAGCACATACCTAACACAATTAAAAAGACACTCAAAATTTATAAATAATTGTCAAGCAAATTATTTACTCCTCAAAAAACTCAATACTCACAGATAATGATCAGGATCAAATTTGGCCAGCTCAGCAGCCACGCGTTTCTGCCTGCGTTCAGCTGCAGGAGTAAAATCTGGATCCTTAATATCGATGACATCACTGAATTCATCCTAAGGACACCAAGAAAGAATAATTACTATCTCTTATTTTAGCACTGGCAAGTCTAATTTTGCAGAAATTGTCAAAACACAGGAAGAATCTAATTGATCAGTAAGCCATGAAACTACCTGTGACATTTTGATTCAAATCCAGCAAATGTTTGTTAAACATCTACTATGTGCCAAGCAAAAAGTATCTGATTTAATCCTTACGCCAATCACGTGTGTATGTTTCAATCGGTCATTGTTGATTGTGAATTTGGTTGATAGTTTTATCATATAGTGGCGAATAGTGATATTAACATATTTCTTCTAATTCATTTCCTTTCAATGTACACGAATCTGTGCACCATGCCACTCGTCTACATATATAAAAGGCTCATATGTTAAGTGTCCATCCGATGGGTAGCTATGATGCACACTGATCACCTGGGGGCAGACGCTCAACACAGGAGCTGCAAGCTGCAGTGACTTGGCAGTGGTGGTTCTCAGTTGACACACCCAGAAACTAGAGAAGAGGGAGCCAGATTCCTCACGGGGCCATGCAATTCCACCTTTGGCTATGGGTTATGTTGTTGCTCAGGCACTGTGGGTTTACTGCCCACTTTGCACAGTGCCCTCTCACACTCTGGAATCCCTCTCGAGGGATGTCAGAGAGCCAATTTCAACCCGATCCCCACAGGCCAGGCCAAGGAACTCCACCTACTGAAGGGACCCTGCTCACTCTGCAGTCGTCCTTCAAGCCACAACACCATCCCAAGTGCAGCCAGCGGGGAAAGGAGTGCAGGAGGTTTCCGGTATATCTCACCCAGTCCTGCCCTGCCAGCCACCTTACCTTCTAATTAATTTCCTTTCAATGTGCACAACTGGGTCTCTACTGTTGAAATAAATTTCTAACTCAAGATGAAAGTGCTCCTATCCTAGGTGTCATGTAAACTAATCAAAACTTAGGTGATAACTTTCATGTCCCTGTAAGTGCTCTGCTTGACCAGAATGCAGTATATTCCCTTAGCCAGCCAATCCCCAAACACCAAACCCACTCTGCACTTTACTTACTTTTTTATTCTTTCTAGCCCAAAAAAAGGTTGACTATAGGGCCCCTGCCAATTGGATATATTTTATTTTTCCCTTCTTTGTTCTTGATTCTTTCTTTTATAATAGCTCCTTGTCTTCCATCTCATTTTGCAGTTCTCCAAGTAAATTGTCCGTCTCATGAAGCATTAACATTGTTTGTATTACCTACATCTTCTTTATTTTTTAACAGACAGAATGATTTGAATATCAGTCATTTATACACAGACTTTCCTTTCATTTCTTCCTTTGGTCTATCTCAGCTGGTCTCAAGAAGCACTATATAAAACACACAGAACTATACATTCTACTTTATTAGCATATTTAAAAAATTTTAAGAACAATTTTAATGGATATGACTTTCCATTTGAAAAGCTAAAAATATAACCTAAATAATATTCACCTTGACTGTAACCATCTTCTCCTAGATGTATACATATTTATATGTAACATGTTTCCTTAAGCAAATCCTACAGAAAAGTTATATTGGGAAAACTGCCTTTATGTTTTTTTATTCCAGTCAGAATTATGAAGTAAAGAAACTTATACCACACAAAATGTTTCTAAAACTATACATTTTTTCTTTCTTCAACCTCCCATTTCTACTACTAACCCCAAGTGAGAAGTAATGGAAATTAGAAAAAGCTTAAAGAATATTAACTGAAAAGAAATAAAGATAAATAATTTGATAGAGAGATGTACAGCAAACTATTAAATCAGATTTTGTAAGTGGAATGACAGGTTAGTGCCTATCAATCAGGCTTCAAGTCCATTGTGGTAATGCAAAATTCCCTACAATGAAATGAGCTATGCTAAATTAGCCAGGGAGAAACTAGGGTACACACTCTCGACCTAGTCAAAATTTCTGAATAAAAAATTCGCTCCTTCCTACCACCATCCATTGAGCTGAAGTGACCCAGTTGTGACATATAATCTAAGCACAATACATGATAAGGAGCCAAAGACCTTTCTGGAAGTTACAGCCACAATATCCTAATACTTCTAAAGAAACATTCAGAGCAAAAACCAGATATCTGGCCATCCCCAACCTTATACTGTATTATAGAAATGGGATTCTAAAGTTCTTTTTCAATTTATTTTTTGGAAACTTAGAATGTATTTTCCTATAGAAATACTATTACAAATAATAAGAGTCTAAGGGCAACCCATAAATGTCTTCAACTCTTAATAAACTACACAGAATACTCACAACAAATCCTACCTAATAAAAGAGTAATATGCAAATTAACTACCACCCTGCTACACAAGCCACTCCCGCCAGCCAATCAAGAGCAAGTATGCAAATTAACACAACCAAGATGGCTGCGGCCACAGAGTGAGCAGGCGATTTGTGTTTCCCCAGCGATGGAGGAAACCAAGCTTTCTGCAGACCCTGGCCAGCCCAGGCCTCTGCTACCAGGCTACAAAGTTTCAATTATAGAAGATAAATAAATCTCAAATACCAGGGCCTCTGCTTGGATTGCCAGGGGGCGTGGCTGACCTGCAAATCACCACAGGCCCCTCGCCGAGGCCTCCCCATGCCCCAAGGGAACCCCCACCCTGATCCAGGACACCCTTCAGGGCAAACCAGCCAGCCCCCACCCATGTACCATGTATCCTATCTAATAAAAGAGTAATATGCAGATTGACCATCACTCCATCACACAAGATGGCTGCCCCCATGTAGACACAAGATGGCCACAAGATGTCCAGGAGGAGAGGGCAGTTGGTAGGGATCAGGCCTGCAGAAGAAGGCATTTGGGGACAATCAGGCTTGCAGGGAAGGGCAGTTGGGGGGGAACCCAGACCTGCAGGAGGGAGCAGTTAGGGGTGACCAGGCCTACAGAGAAGGGCACTTAGGGGCAATCAGCCGGCGGGGGTGATCAGGCTGGCAGGCAGAAGCGGTTAAAGCAATCAGGCAGGCAGGCAGGCAAGAAGTTGGGAGCCAGCAGTCCTGGATTGTGAGAGTGGTGTCCGACTGCCAGTTTAGGCCCAATCCTATCAGACATCTCTCTAGTGGTCCCAGATTGGAGAGGATACAAGCTGAGCTGAGGGACACCCGGTCCCCCCCAATGCACAAATTTCATTCACCGGACCTCTAGTTGTTTAATAAGTACTCAACAATGTTTCATGGGAAAATACTTTCAAAGTTCCAGTTTAATCCACCAGAAACATCTCTTCCCCAGTAATGCAACTAGACTCAACCTTCCTCGTCCATTGAAAATTAGCTCCTCCAGCCATAGAGCTGGAAAGGGTGCTGCAGGAGGGCTTGAAGGAGACAAGTTATACTTTACCTACAGGACTTACCTCAGCTAGATGATTATGAAGAGTCATTTCCTGCCCCTGGACCCCAAGTCCCTCTCCCTAGCACCCTGGAGTCACTGCTTTATTTCCTTCTAGCCCCGAGAAGTTCCCTGAAACGCTCACGTGTGAGTACGCGCATGTGCACACACGCACACACACACACACACACACACACATTCTCAAAGCAACATGATTAAATAGAAAAACATGATTTTGAAGTTAGACAAACCTGTATTTATTTATTTCATTTTTTAATTTAAGTACTAGAGGCCTGATGCACAAAATTCATACAAGGGGCTCAGCTCCAGCCGCCACAGCAGCTGCCTCTGCTTTGGCCCCCACTGTGACAGCTTCATCTGGAAGGTCATCCCATCTAATTAGCATATCACACTTTTATTATTATATAATAGAGGCCTTGTGCACAAAATCTGTGCAATATTAGGCCTTCCCCCAGCTGCTGTCTTCCCTTTGACACTGTTGAAACGGGTTTCCTTATGACTGCTGGCAGACACCTAGGACCAAGGCTTCCCTCGCAGTGCCAGCTTCCTCCAGGATGTCCGCTGCAGCTTTGTCCCGAAGGAAGGACATCCGGGAGGACGCTGGTCTAATTAGTGTATCACGCTTTTATTATTATAGATAGTTCATATACAACGTCAATACCCTGTTTCCCCAAAGATAAGACAGTGTCTTATATTAATTTTTTCTCCCAAAGTTGCGCTAGGTCTTATTTTCAGGGGATGTCTTATCTTTCCATGCGCTAGGTCTTATTTTCGGAGGATGTCTTATTTTCGGGGAAACACGGTATTATAGGTTAAATTAGTTTCAGGTGTACCATACAGTGATTTGACATTTTTTGTATCTTACAATCTAATCATCCCACTATTTCTAGTAGTCATCTGTCACCAAGCAAACTTAAACAGTATTATTGACTATGTTACCCCTCACCTTTTCATCCATCTCCTTACCCTTTCCTCTCTAATAACCATCTCTTTGGTATCTGTCTACATGAATCAGACAGAGAACAACAAATACCATATAGTTTCTCTTATATGTGGAATCTAAAAATAAAAACAGAGGATTAAAAATGGCAGTGGAGTAAGTGGAAGCTATACTGACACTCTCCCAGGACCAAACTGGAAATACAACTGAAATGCAGAAAAACAACCCTGACAAATCAATTGAGGACTAGCTGGAGAGAACCCTGATAACCAAGGACAGAAAGTGGAGACCTCAGAGACTGGTAGGAGGTGTGGAGACAAGAAACTGGTGGCTGGGCTCCCATAGATAGCAACTGAAGTCCCAGAGGGATATCTCAGCTATTCCTACTGAGAACTCTGAGGTCTAATCCCCAGGCTGGGTGCGCCAGCAGAGAGCACCAGAACACAGAGGGGCTACCCAGTAACATCTGGCTGTGAAACCAACAGGACTGCTTTTCAAGTAGAGAGGGCTAGAAATGCAGGCAGCCTCATAAAGGGCCAATGCACAAAATCTCATATGCAGCCACACACCCAGGGCTCCACAGGGAACCCTGCTAGCGGTTCTCAGCCTGTGGGTCACGACCTCTACTGTAGAGCCTAAGACCATCAGAAAACACAGATATTTACATTACAATTCATTTACAGTAGCAAAATTACAGTTATGGAGTAGCAACAAAAATAATTTTATGGTTGGGGGTCACCACAACCTGAGGAACTGTATTAAAGGGTCATGGCATTAGGAAGGTTGAGAACCACTGTCCTAGCAGATCTACATACTACATAGACACAAACACAAAAGGCAGCCAAAATGGGAAGATAAACAAGCCCCAAATAAAAGAACAAGAGGATTCTAAGAAGAGATAAGTGAAACGGAGATAAGAAATTTATCTGATATAGAGTTCAGAGTAATGGTGGCAAATATGCTCAACAGCATGAGAAAAGACATAGTAACTATACAAAAAGAACAGTCAGAAATAAAGAATGACATAGCACTAATAAAGAACACAATGGAAGGAATACACAGCAGATTGGGAGAAGCTGAGGATCAGATCAGTGAATTAGAAGACAGAGTGGGGGGTGGGGGGGACCCCTCAAAAAAAACAAAACCAAAAACAATTTAAAAATAGGACAGCTTAAGGGAACTGTAAGACAACATGAAACAGAACAATATTCACCTAAGTGGAATACCAGAAGGAGAAAAAACTAGCAAGCAATAGAGAACATGTCTGTAGAAGTAATGGCAGAAAACTTCCCTTACCTGCTTAAGGAAAAAGTCACACAAGTTCAGGAGGCACAGAGAGTCCCAAGCAAGAAGAAACCAAACATGTCCATACTCAGACACATCATACTTAAAACACCAAAAGTTAAAGACAGAGTCTTAAAGGTAGCAAGAGAAAAGCAATTTGTTATCTATAAAGGAGATCCCATAAGGCTCTCAGCTGATTTCTCAACAGAAACTCCATAGGCAAGAAGGGAATGGCATGAAACTCAAGGTAATAAAAAGCAAGGATCTGAAACCAAGATTACTATATCCACCAAGGTTATCTTTCAAAATAGATGTTGTAAAAAAGAGCTATCCAGACAAAAAAGTCTAAAGGAGTTTATCACCATCAAGGCAACATTGCAAGTAATGCTAAGGGGATTGCTGTAATGAGAAGAAGAGAGAAACATAAGTATATGGAATTAAAATGGTAAGAAATAAGTACCTTTCAATAATAACCTTAAATGCTCCAATCAAAAGATATAGGGTAGCTGAACGGATAAAGAAAACAATTATATGCTATCTTCAAGAGACCTACCTCTCAAAACAGAAGACTCACAGGATGAGAGTTAAAGGATGGGAAAAATATTTCCAGTCAAATGGGAATAAAAAAAACAAACAAAAAAAACCTAGGGTAGCAATACTCATATCTTAAAAAAAAGACTTCAAAATGAAGGCCATCACAAGTGAACACTAAGGTCACTACATAATACTAAAGGTACTTACCCAGCAAGAAGACATAACCCTGGTACACATATTTGTGATGGGGGGAAAGACATTTTGGGAGGGTAGCAATCTGAATCTAGTCACTGCCCCTTTAATTGACTGGTCCTGCAAGACCTGTTTACTCTCATTTTAGAGAGGTTATAAACCATCCCCAGATGAAGTTATCAGTGCTGGCACCAGGTTAAGCCTTTGGTTGAGAGCACATAGGGCTCTTTAAGAACTTGCAAAGGGGCCCTGACCAGTTTGGCTCAATAGATAGAGCATCTGCCTGCAAAATGAAGGGTTCCAGGTTCGATTCCGGTCAAGGGCATGTACCTTGGTTGTGGGCACATCCCCAGTAGGGGGTGTGCAGGAGGCAGCTGATCAATGATTCTTTCTCATCGATGAAGTTTCTTAACTCTCTATTCCTCTCTCTTCCTCTCTGTAAAAATCAATAAAATATATTTTTTTAAAAAAGCAAAAAGAACTTGCAAAGGGGAAAAAAGCCCATATTTGGGAAACAAAGGACTGGGAAAGATATAAAAAGGAAAGCTTCCTGTTTTGCTGCTCAGAATTTGAAAGACATTTTTCTCTGGGCCTGAACGTAATAATAATAAATTATAACTCCATTTCTCTAAGCGTAGCTTGTTTTTCTCAGATCTTCTGTAACATATGCACCCAATATAGGAGCACCTACTAGGTGTACTGGTTAATAATGCAGATTTTGAAATAAAAGAAAAATACAATAATTTCAAGAGAAAAATCAAAAGTGCTTTATTCAGAGTAATGTCCACTGCTAGCTACACATTTCCCCATCTTTCAGGTAATTTGCGGATACCATCCCAATAGAACTTTTCTTGTTTTGGGGCAAATCATTCAGAGACTCAATTTTCCACTTCTTCGTAAGTTTTGAAGTACTGCTCAGGAAGTACATGTGCCATTGATTGGAACAAGTGGTCATTTGAAGGAGCAAGGTCTGGTGAAATACAGCAGATGGGTAAATACTTCCCAGGAAAAATCTTTTTACGTGTCTTTAACTGGTTTTGAAGTGTGTGATGGTGCATTATCATGAAGCAAAATTAATTGGCTGTGTCTTCTGGCCCATTCTGGTTGTTTTACAAAGCATGGCTCAAATTGACCTGGACATTCGTCTTTCACATTGAAATCATCACTTTTAAAGTGTTTAAACCAGAGTTCACAAGTATCTTGAGATGGAGCATGTTCACCATAAGCTTCCCAAAGTGTACATTAACTTTCAGCAGCAATTTTCTTCAAAATAATGAATTAAAACTTCCTGCAGATGCTCTTTTTTTGGCACAAAATTTGACATTTTTAAGTGTAAAAATATCTATAATATTACCACCTTCAGAAAATTTGAGATATGAAGTTTTCAAATTTGTTTCAATACAACAAAGTAGCATACATATCAAATCGCATATATATCAACATATGTGTAACTCCATCTATTTTTTAAAAAATCCACATTATAAACCACTACACCTAGTAAAATACATAAAAGAACTTCTGGAGGATTTTAAGGAAACATCCTATATAATAAAAAAAATCCTATATAACAAATTGATCCTAACAACAAAACGACTGGTCACTGTGACACACACTGACCACCAGGGGGAAGATGCTTAACACAGGAGCTGTTCCCTGGAGGTCAGTTTGCTTCCACAGGGGAGTGCCGCTCAACCTCATGGCTGGTTACCACAGCAGTGGTAGCGGGAGCCTCTCCTGCTTCTGCTGCCAGAAGGATGTCTGACAGCCAGCTAAGGCCCAATCCCCGGGGGAGAGGGCCTAAGCCAGCAAATGGACATGCCCTGAGGGGTCCTAGACTGCAAGAAGGGTACATTCCTGGCTAAGGGACCCTTCCCCCCAGAGTTCACTAATTTTCATGCACCAGACCTCCAGTAGTCATTTATTGTTCATACCCCTCTGAGTTCACTGGATACATCTCCCAGACAAAAAAAAATCAAAAGATGGCGGCCGAACAGACGGACTTGTTCTGAGCCTAGTCCTAGAACATATAGAAGGAGTGTCTGAGAGTCGCTCAGGGAGTATTAATTGGCAAGCTAAGGGGTAGCAGAACTCTAAAAGAAGGTAAGGGTCTGCTGGACAGGATTTCCTAACCAAGCAGCCAGCGCTGCAGCTGCGGAGACCTCTCCTGGAGCTCCGGGCTCAGAGGGAAAACTACACCATCTTACCAAGAAAAGAGGATTTTCTCTGAGGCCTGAAAAAACCACAGCAGAGGAGACCCCCGAACAGCTGTGACGCCCCAATCGGCGCAAACACGTAGATTCAAGGGAGTTCTTCAATCACCCATGAACAGGAGAAAGAAAACCACATAACCAGACATCCTGAAAAGAGAGGCCATGGGGAGACAAAGAAATAGCCCACACATGAAAGAAAAGCAGGCATCACCAGAAAAGGAAGTAAACGAGTTAGAGGCAAGCAACCGACCTGAGCAAGAATTCACAGTAATGATCATAAGATGGCTAAAAAGAATGGAAGACAAATTTGACAATATGGATAAGAACCAAGAGGAAATGAAGAATGAAGAAGAAATGAAAAAAATTACATCACTACTGTAAAGAACTCAATAGAAAGCATCAAGAGTAAACTAGAAGTAGCAGAGTACCCCATCAGTGAACTAGAAGACAAGATAGAAAAAAATGCCCAATTAGAGCAGCTTCTGGGGGGAAAAAAATTAAAAAGCAGGAGAGCCTAAGGGAACTTTGGGACAATACAAAACAAAACAATATTAGAATAATAGGGGTTCCAGAAGGAAAGGAAACTGAGGAAGGCATAGAAAAAATGTTTGAAGAAAAATGCTCTTTTTCCTGAGAAAGAGAAAAAACACAAATCCAAGAAGCTCGCAGAGTTCCAAGCAAAATGAATGCCAAATGACTGACACCAAGGCACATTAAAATTAAATTGGCAAACACCAATGACAAAGTAAGAATCCTAAAAGCAGCCAGAGAGAGACAGAAAGTTACATATAAAGGAACCCCCATTAGACTAGCAAATGATTTCTCAACAGAAACTCATCAGGCCAGAAGGGAATGGAATGAAATATACAAAGTCATGCAAAGGAATGGCTGAATCCAAGAATACTGTACCCAGCAAGGCTATCAATCAAAATTGAAGGTGAAATCAGGAGCTTCACAGACAAAAACAGACTAAGGGAATTTATCACCACCAAACCAGCAATGCAAGAAATGCTAAAAGGTCTGCTGTAAAAATAAAGAAATAGGAAGGGAAGAAGGAACACATGGGTATAGAATAAAAATGGCAACAAGTAAGTGTCTATCAAAAATAACTTTAAATGTAAATTGATTAAATGCACCAATCAAAACACATAGGGTAGCGGATTGGAGAAGAAAACAAGATCCATATATCTGCTGTCTACACGAAACCCATTTCAGAAATAAAGAAGCACACAGACTGAGGGTGAAGGGATGGAAAAAGGTTTTCCAGGCGAATGGAAATGAAAAAAAAGCTGGGGTAGCAATACTTATATCTGACAAATTAGGTCTCAAAGTAATGGACATTAACAAGAGATAACGAAGGCCACTTCATAATACTAAAGGGAGCAATCCAACAAGAAAAATAACCCTGGTAAACATATATGCACCCAATACAAGAGCACCCAAATACATTAAAAAAAACAAAAAAAACTGCTGGAGGACATTAAGGGAGAGATTAATAGCAATACAATCATAGTAGGAGATTTTAATATCTCACTATCACCTTTGGACAAAGCATCTAAACAAAAAATCAATCCTTAAATGACTCGCTAGACCAGATGAAATTAGTTGACATCTTCAGAACATTTCACCCTAAAACCACAGAATATACATTATTCTCAAGTGCACATGGGTCATTTTTAAAAATATACCACATGTTGGGACATAGGCAAAGCCTCTTCAAATTCAAGAAGATAGAAATCATATCAAGCGAAAAGGAAATTACAGAGAGGAGGAACCAAGATGGCTGCACAGGTAAACACCTAACCGCAGCCTCACACAACAATTTCAATAAAATACAACTAAAATACAAAATGGACATTACCCAGAACTACAGGAAAGTCGACTGGAAATTCTACAACAAGAAGGAAAGAGAAAACCAGAAGGAAAAGCAGAGGAGCTGTAAAAGCCTAACGTATGGAGACACGCTGCGCAGAAAGGACAGAGCCGGAGAGGAGGGGGCAGCTGAGCGCCTGGCTGGTGTTCCCTAGCAGGAAGGAGATAACTATCAACAAGTGAATCTAAACACCCAGGGAATTAAAAAAAAAAATCTGATGAACAATATTAACTGATGAATATAATAGAATCAGAGGTATGGAAGAGGAGTTAACTAACGATTTTCGGGGAAAAGGGGAGTGGGGGGTGTGGGAAGAGACTGAACAGAAACTGTACACCTATGGATGAGGACAATGGGGGGGTGGGGAAAGGGCAGAGGGTGGGGTGGGAACCTGGTGGAGGGGAGCAATGGGGCGGGGAATGAGAAACATTTGTAATAATATGAACAATAAAGATTTATTTTAAAAAAATAATAAAAAAATAAAAAGTAATCATATCAAGCATCTTCTCAGTTCATAATGGCATAAATCTGGAAATCAACTACAATAAAAATAATCCAAAGAAATCAAACACATGGAGACTAAACAGCATGCTATTAAAAAAGAACTTGGTTTCCAGAGAAATGAAGGAAAAAATAAAAAACATCCTGTCAACAAATGACAATGAAAACACAACAATCCAAAATTTATGGAACACAACAAAAGCAACCTTGAAAGGGAAGTTCATAGCTCTACAAGCATACTGCAAAAAACAAGAAAAAATGGTAATAAATTATCTAACTCTACAACTGAAAAAGTTAGAAAAAGAGCAACAAGAAAAGCCCAGTGTAAGCAGAAAGAAGGAAATAATGAAAATCAGAGCGGAGATAAACGACATAGAGACCAAAGAAACAATACAAAAGATCAACAAAACCAAGAGCTGGTTATTTGAAGGAATAAATAAGATTTATAAACCTCTAGCCAGGCTAACCAAGAAACAAAGAGAGAGGACCCAAATAAACAAAATCAGAAACGAAAGAGGTGAAATAACAACAGACCCCGCTGAAATACAAAGGAATGGTAAGATATGTACACAGATAAGTTAATTTTTAAAAAATCAACAAGAAAACAATAACTCGCAGAAACCGGTTTGACTCAGTGGATAAAGCGTCAGCCTCCGGACTGGGTTCGATTCTGGTCGAGGGCATAAACCTTAGTTGCGGGCACATCCCCAATAAGGGGCATGCATGATCAATGACTGTCTCTCTCATCGATGTTTCTAACTATCTCTTTCCCTTCCTCTCTGTAAAAAAAAAAATCAATAAAATATATTAAAAATAAACAAAATAAAATAAAATGGCAATCAATTTAAAAAAACAGTAACTCTAAATGACACACTGGATCAGCTGGATTTAATTGACATTTATAAATCACAGTGCTCGGATTCGTGCACACTGAAAGGAAATTAATTAAAAGGTGGCCAGCAGGGCGGGACTGGGCAAGATGAGCCAGACCCAACCTCCTGCAGTCCCTATCAGGCACCTGTAGAATGAGCGGATTCCCTCCAGCAGGTGGGTTCCTTGGCCTGGCCTGTGAGGATCAGGCCGAAACCAGCTCTCCAACATCCCCTGAGGGGTCCCCGGGTATGAGAGGGCACTCTGCATAGTTGTTTTTGTACTGGGTGTGGAACGCAAATGCAAGTGTGCAGTGAACCAGATTCTGAAAGACAGTGCCCCAGCAACAACATAACCCATGGTTGAAGGTGGAAATGTGCAGCCACGCAAGGAATCTGGCTCCCTCCTCTCTGGTTTTAGAGTGAGTCGCCCAAGAACTACAGCTGCCAAGTCGCTATAGCTCATAGCTCCCAAGTTGAGAGTCTGCCCCCTGGTGGTCATTGCACATCACACAGTCAAGAAACTTAGCATATTAGCCTTTGATATAGAAAGAGAGATTTCACCGCAAAGAGACAGAATATACATTCTTCTCAAGTGCACATGAGTCATTCTCAAAGACAGACCACAAGTTAGGACATAAAACAAGTCTTTACAAGTTCAAGAAGATTGAAATAATATCAACATCTTCTCAGATCACAGTGGCATGAAATTAAAATCAACTATAGTAAAAACACCCAAAAACATTCAAATACATGGAGGCTAAATAGCATGTTATTAAACAATGAATGGGTTACCATTGACATCAAGGGAGGAAAAAAAAAAAAAAAAAAAAAAAAAAAAAAAAAAAACAACTTCCTGGAAGCAAATGAAAATGCACACACAACAACCAAAAATCTGAGACAGAGCAAAAGCAGTCCTGACAAGGAAGTACATAGCACTATAGGCCTACCTCAAAAAAACAACAAAAATTAATAATAAACTATTTAACCCTATAACTTATAGAACTCGAAAGGGAACAACAAGAAAAGCCCAGGGTAAGTAGAAGGAAGGAAATAATAAAGATTAGAGCAAAAATAAATGACATAGAGACCAAAAAAAGTACAAAAGATCAATGAAGCCAAGAGCTGGTTCTTTGAAAAGATAAATAAGATTGATGAACCATTAGCCAGACTCATCAAGAAACAAAGACCCAAATATGTAAAATCAAAAATGAAAGCAGCAAAGTAACAACTGACACAATAGCAACACTAAGAATTGAAAGAAAATACTATGAACAACGATATGCCAACAAGCTGACTATATAAATGAAATGGACAAATTCCTAGAAAAATACCACCTCTAAAAACGGAATCAGAAAAACCTGAATAGGCCAATAACAATGGAAAAAATTGAGTCAGTAATTTGAAAATTCCCAGCAAAGCAAAGTACTGGTCCAGATGGTTTCACAGGGGAGTCTTACTAAACATTCAAAGAAGTAACACCTATACTCCTCAAACTATTTCAAAAATTTCAGTTTGAACTTCTTTCTATGAGGCAAACATTATCTTAATCCCATAAACAAATAAAAAACACTATATGGAAAGAGAACTGCAGGTCAATATCCTTGATGAACATGGATAATAAAACCCCCAACAAAATATTAGCAATTTGGATGCAGCAATATATTATAAAGATCATGACCAAGTGGGACTTATTCCATGAATGCAAGGCTGTTACAAAACTCTTAACTCAATAAACATGATATATCATGTAAGTAAACTGAAAGACAAAAATCACATGATCCTATAGATACAAAAAAACTCATTTTTAAGAAAATCAGTTGATAAAAACTCTCAGCAAAGTGGGAATAGAGGGATCATATCTCAACATAACAAAGGCCATGCATGACAAACCTACAGCAAACATCACACTCAATGGGAAAAAACTAAGATCATTTCCCCTAAGAACAGGAACAAGATAAGGATGTCTGCTTTCACCACTCTTATTCAAAATATCCTGGAAGTCATAGCCACAGGGATCAGCCAAGAAGAAATAAAAGGCATCCAAATTGGAAAGGAAGAGATAAAACTGTCATTTGAAGATGACATATATTATACACAGAAAGTCCTAAAGACTCCATAAAAAAATTACTAGATTTAATAAGTGAATTTGGCATTGCAGCAAGATACAAAATTAACACCCAGAAATCAATGGAATTTTTACACACCAATATTGAATTCTCAAAAAAAGAAACTAAACAATTATTTTCATTTACCACTACAACAAAAAAATTAAGATACTTAGGAATAACTCAACCAAGGAGTTGTAAAAGACTTGTACTACAGGATATTGAAAAAAAGAGAATAAGGAAGATATAAACAAGTAGAAGAATATATCATGTTCATGGACTTGTAGGATTAACATCCCTATTAAAATACCAACAGCACTATTTCACAGATCTAGAACAAATACTCCAAAAATTTATATGGAACCAAAAAAGACCTTGAATAGCCACAGCAATCTTGAGAAAGAAGAATAAAGTTGAAGGAATCCCAATACCAGAAATCAAATTATACTTTAAAGCCACTGTGCTCAACACAGCCTGGTACTGGCACAAGAACAGGCATATAGATCAATGGAACAGAATAGAGAACCCAGAAATCAACTTAAGACATTACACTCAATTAATATCTAACAAAAGGCAGCAAGAATACACAGTGACATCAAGACAGTCTCTTCAATAAATAGTGCTGGGAAAATTGAAGATACAAAATGAAAAATATAACACCACCTTATATCATATACAAGAATAAACTCAAAATGGATAAAAAAAAAAAAAAGACTTAAATGTAAGTCATTAAACCATAAAAATATTAGAAGAAACTATAGGCAACAAAATCTCAGACATCTCTCGTAACGAAGTAGAGAGAACATAATTCAGCAGAAAAGTGTCACAGGTTTTTTAAGGGAAAAGTTCATCAGCATTGTTTGTTCCTAAGTAAATCCCAATTTTGTTCCCTTTAAGGAATCTTAAATTTTTCAAGGGCAGAGGTCTTTCTAGCATCTTACAGTTGTTTTCAAAGAGTTTACACACTGTAGCATCCCCTTAAATTTTCTAGAAATAAGTTACGTGGGCACACTATACCTTATAAAGAGGTGAACAAAGTTATCTCTATTTTATAAAGTGGAAATGAAACTTTCTTGTACTCAAGTAAGTGACCTGGCATCCCAAATTAAAACATGGGTACAAGTGGGACTACAGCGCAAACCGGTTTGGCTCAATGGATAGAGCGTCGGCTTGGGGACTGAAAGGTCCCGGGTTCGATTCCGGTCATGGGCATGTACCTTGGTTGCGGGCATATCCCCAGTAGGGGGTGTGCAACAGGCAGCTGATCGATGACTCTCTCTCATCGATGTTTCTAACTCTCTATCTCTCTCCCTCTCTGTACAAAATCAATAAAATATATATTTTTTTAAAAAAATTTTTTAATTTTAAAAATAAATAAAATTTAAAAAAAGAAGTGGGACTTTACAGCATAGGTCATTTACCTTTCCTTGTTAAACTCAAATATGTCTTACTATAATAAACTACATTACAACAGGTTTAACATTCTCTACTCAGACAGGAATGAAATAAAACAAACAAAACTGCTCATTGCTGTTTCTTTCATTTTAAAAAAGGTAAGAAGCTAAGAGAGTGGTTCATTAACACTTTCATCACACGGCATTCTAGGAATACATTTCCTTTAAAACAGCATTACAAAGTAATCCAAAATATTTCCTCTCCATTTCATTCATTTCAATATTCCTAGATAACCTAAAACGAAGCCAAATTTCCTTCATTATTGTAGGAAGAGAAAGTGATGCCATTCTTGTTTAGCCTAATTGACAAATAGTTAGGTTTTAACAAGAGATTACATTCAATCCCCATCAAGAGTAAAGAGACAGAAGTGCCTATTATACACCAAAAATTAAACAAACTGATCAAACAACACAAACTCACTATCACCAGTAACTTCTTATCTAATAAAAGAGCAAAATGCAAATTGACCACACCTCTGCTATACCCACCAGCCACGTCCACCAGCCAATCAGAGCAAGTATGCAAATTAACCCCAACCAACATGGCTGCCACCACAGAGAGCAGGAGGAAGGCTTGGGTTTCCCAAGCAATGAAAGAAACCAAGCTGTCCGCCTGCCCTTGCCAGCCTAAGCCTCCACTCAAGGCTACAAAGTTTCAATTAGAGAAGGTAAATAAATCCAAACAGAAATGGCGGCAGCCATGGAGCAAGCAGAAGGCTTGATTCTGTTCCAGGCTATAAAGTTTCAATTGTAAAGATAAATAAACTCCAGATACCAGGGCCTCCACTTGGGTCACCGGGGAGCATGGCTGGCCTGCAAACCACCACAAGCACCTCGCCCAGGCCTCCCCATGCCCCAAGGGAACTCCCACCCTGATCCGGGACACCCTTCAGGGCAAGCCAGCTGACCCTCACCTGTGCACCAGGCCTCTATCCTATCTAATGAAGAGTAATATGCAGATTGACCATCACTCCAACACACAAGATGGCTGCACCATGTGGTCAAAGATCCTGTCCCCATGTGGATAAAGATGGCCACCACAAGGTGGCCAGCAGGGGAGGGCAGTTGAGAGGGACAAGGCCTGCAAGTGAGGGCAGTTGTGGGTGACCAGGCAAGCAAGGGAGGTCAGTTGGGAGGCACCAGGCCTGCAAGGGAGAGCAGTTGGGGGTGATCAACTTTGCAGGGGAGGGCAGTTATGGGTGACCAGGCCAGCAGAGGAGGGAAGTTGGGTGCAAACAAGCTGGTAGGGGAGCAGTTAGACATCAATCAGGCTGGCATGGGAGTGGGTAGGGGGTGATCAGGCTGGCAGGCAGAAGTGGTTAGGGGCAATCAGGAAGGCAGGCAGGCAAGCAGTTGGGAGCCAACAGTCCTGGATCGGGCCTAAACGGGCAGTTGGACATCCCTCAAGCGGTCCCAGATTGGAGAGGGTGCAGGCTGAGCTAAGGGATACCACCACCTCCTCTCCTCCCCGGCCCCTGTGCATGAATTTCGTGCACTGGGCCTCTAGTCCTAGCTAATAAAACCCTAATATGCAAATTGGTCGCTATGACACGCACTGACCACCAGGGGGAAGACACTTATACAGGAGCTGCCCAATGGTCAGTCCGCTCCCACAGAGGAGCAATGCTCAGCCAGAAGCTGGGCTCATGGGTGGCGAGCACAGCGGCAATGGCAGGAGCTGCTCCCGCCTCTGCTGCAGGTGGGCAATAAGAAGCGAGAGATCCCAGACTACAAGAGCCCTGGACACAAGAGGGCGCAGACTGGGCTGAGGTACACCTGCCATAAGCACATGACTTTCATATAAAACACAAAGCTTTCCAGAAGTATGAGGAGAGGTGGTTCCACTTTGTGTTTAAAACCTAATGTCTAGAACCCTGAACCAAGCGCAGAACAAAGAGGTAGAGAGCATCATCTACCTGGAGGCGTGGAGCCTGGGCAGAGCAGCTGTGCAGAGGACAGGCAGGAGAAGCTATCATGTGTGCAGACAGGAGCTGAGCTTTGTGCTCTCAACAGGTCGCCTCTTATAACATTCATAAACTCACTTCCAGGATGAGCAGAACTGAGACTACAATATCTACGTGTAAAACCTAGATGCCCAGGTCTTCTGGGAAACAGCCTACCTGTAACCGCTGAAATACTCCTGATCGCAGGCCTCCAAATCCATAGTGGCCATGCGGGTACAGAACACTTTCTGGCACCTCTTCATAGGGGGACTGTTCAATTTCCCAGTCAAAGTCTTCATCATCATCTTCTACTCCTTCCTCAGAAGCACCTAAATGTGTTAAATATTAACTTTTTAAAATACTGGATTTCCTAGGTACCACTCAGGGAAGAAAAAAATGGAAGGAAAATGACTGCCTGTGTTGTACTAAAACACAGTAAAAGAATATTCATATACTAGTTAGCAAAAAAATGGAAAAAAAAAACACACAATCCACTCATGATAGGATGTAGGAATAATACAGAAAAAACAAACAGACCTCAGCCATATATTTATAAATCTCACAAAAATGTTAAGTGACAGAAGCCAGTCAAAAATGAACACATACTGTGAAATTATATTTATATACAATTCAAAAACAGGCAAAACTGAAGACAGTGGGTACCTTGGAGAGGAGGAGGGACCAAGGAGGATTCCAGGTTACTGGAAATGTTCCATTTCTACTCTAATATTGGTGTTCACTTTATGTAACTCACTGAATTGTACACTTCTAATTTTAGCTCAAGTGGCCAATATTTTGCCAGACCGAGATGCTATTTTAATATATTAAAAAATATGACTGACCTACTGGTTCAATGGAGTTCTTTATGTCTTTAAATTATATGTTGCCGTCCTGATCGGTTTGGCTCAGTGGACAGAGCGTCGGCCTATGGACTGAAAGGTACCAGGTTCGATTTTAGTCAAAGGCATGTACCTTGGTCGTGGGCACATCCCCAGTAGGAGGTGTGCAGGAGGCAGCTGATTAATGTTTCTCTCTGATCAATGTTTCTAACTCTCTATCCCTCTCTCCTCCTCTCTGTAAAAAAATCAATAAAATATATTTTTTAAAACAAATTATATATTGCCAAATAAGCTATTTTCACATAACGTACCTTGTCACTTGAAGTATTTTCTCCAATCTCCTATTTGCTATATTCTTTTCCCCTGGAAATATACAATATTCCAAATATTCTGCTTTTTTGTTGTTGTTTCAAATGCAATAAACATACCTATTTCCTCCACCAGTGGTTTTGCAGTCCTGGATTTTCTTGGTGCCAGAAGCGCAGTTAACATGTTCAGCCCCTCAAAATGCTGACCAGGAGTTTCTTTGGGTAACTGAATGGTAAAAATTCCTTAAACATAAATTTGTTTTATGGTTAACAAGATTAAAATACTTAAAAACTTCACAAATATATCTATGTAATATGTATGTTTAGATATAATTCTATTTTATAGAGCTCCAAAACTATGGCCTTACATAAGTTTAGTGACTAAAAATCAGAAAAGTTCCAACTGGGTTTTTCAGAACCACTAATTCAGCTGTCACCACTATAAGAAAGTAATTTGTTAAAGCTGCTGAATACTTTAGTCTTACTGCAATATCACCCTAACTATTGATAATATTAAAATTCCAAAACTCAATAGCCTGAGAGGGTAACAGCAGCTTCTTATAAAATGTATTTCTGGACTAGGGAGGCAAAAAAAAAAAAATCAGGATACATTATCCTATACAGAATAGCACCAATTTCAAAAATACATAAAAGCAGTTATAGCTTAATAAAATCCTTTACTATCTTAGGAACTACATTCCTAAAGTCAGTCTAAGGCAGATATAAATTATACCTATGTACTTCTTTTCTTTCCTTGACTGGGTTTATCAAACTTCAACTAAGCTCAGCTATGAACTCATTACATTTTAAAACATTTTATTCTTTCAGTGAACTAAACCTTATCTAAATATATCAAGTGCAATTAACCCAAAATATTTCCACATATAGCAACCTTCCTCAAGTCCTATGTCCTTTTAAAATGTAATAACAACTTATGTGCAATTAAAAGCAGATTTAAACCTAGGAAGGCAGTTTTATTATACTTCTTTATCACATTAATTATATTGCACTATTGTCACTTAACACTGTCATCCCATCTTTCCTCCCTTTCCCTAGTTCATGAAGGCAATAGATAATACTCCCTGGGTAAATTACATAAGAGCACACAGCGTATTCTTATTCCTACCTAATAACAAACTACTTACATAAAGAGAAAAAATGTTTGTAGGGCTAGCTGAATGACTTATTCACAAGAAGAAAATTCTGTCAGCCTTTAAATGCCACCTATGAACAGCTTCTTTCTCATCTACACATAACTAAATTTTAAGTTTGAAAGTGTACAAGAAAGATTTGATTCACAGCTAAAATCATCTATGTCATCTATTGCCTCACACAAGCAGAGTGTTAAGTTTACTATGAAGAATACTGTGAAATACTTTCAAAGACTAAAAAAATTGTCAATTTTAAGAAACCCATGAATAACAGCATTTGACACTGAAAAACTTTAGTCATAGGGACAGACTGCACTTGCAATACATGTAATTGCAAGTGCATCTCTTTATTATTAGAGATCCTCACAGTATCTCTAATAATAAAAGCATAACATGCAAATCGACTGAACAGCTGAAAAGCAGAACGACCATCCAGACAACCTTCTGCACAAAGCCGGGGCTGTGAGGGCATACGCTTGCATGAATTTTGTGCATCAGGCCTCTAGTCTTAAAAGATTTTTACACAGTAACATTAACATGAAGAATCCAAAGAACAAAACTAACAAAATCTCCGAAGTAAATACCTTTATCTGCATCATAGGACCCTTTTTCACTTCCATTTTCTACAATTCTCCCAGGAAGAGTTAATCTGCAAATTTAATATAAGAGCTCATGAAGACCTCAAACTACAAAATATAAGTGATCAGTATACATTGAAAACTGTCAACCATTTTAAAAGGAAATCCTTCAGCTGAAACCGGTTTGGCTTAGTGGATAGAGCATCGGCCTGCAGACTCAAGGGTCCCAGGTTTGATTCCGGTCAAGGGCATGTACCTTGGTTGCGGGGACATCCCCAGTGGGAGGTGTGCAGGAGGCAGCTGATAGATGTTTCTCTCTCATTGATGTTTCTGACTCTCTGTCTCTCTCCCTTCCTCTCTGTAAAAAATCAATAAAATATATTTTTTTTAAATAAATAAATAAATAAATAAAAGGAAGTACCTCAGCATTTAACATTTTAGAAAGTAAATAACAGATTTCTTTCCTAAGATTTTAAAAAAATTAGAGATGACTTCTCTGTCTAAATACTACTACTCATCGATAAAATACTTAGAGGAAAGCCACAGTGTAGCTATCACCATTGTGACAGTACTCCCACTCCCTGATGAATGCGCTATTTATGTGCCTGGGGCCTGCCACAGCATGCACCCAATAAAAGCAGAGTAATCGGCTACCAGAAAAGAGGGGTGAGGGACAACAAGGAACAACAAAACCAATTGTTTGCATTGGGCAAATTACTACTAAGAGAAAAAAAATGTTTTTCTAAAATCTTATAATTACTCTATGGGGATTTTCTTTTCTTTCATACAATGAACTGATTCCTGTTTCCAGTTTTACTCTGGTTCTGTCAATCTTCCATTGAGGCCCTAAAATAATTCTTCTAAAGTAGAAGTCAGGACTACAGGGAATTCGAACATGGCCAAAAAGACAGCAGGGAGGGAGAGAGGGACAGAATAAAGGATAAGGGGTGTGTGTGGACAAGGGTGGTATGTGTGGGGTGAATGAGGGACAGATAGCTATCTCAGGAATCCCAGGGACTGACAGACTGGGCTCTCCTAGACAGGCTACCGCCAGGAGCACTCCAAGGCCAGCGCAGCATTGGCACCAAACCCACGCCATCTTGTAGAGGGGAGCAACAGAGGCTATGAGTACAGCCATGCCAACATCCACACCGACCTCAGATACCATCCCTGGACTTGTGGGGGAGCCACTTGCCAGCCATGACCTGTGTGAAGCCACCACTGCTAAGTGCCCGGCAGTGAGCAGCCGAGGCACCACACCATGGGTCCCAACCTTCTGCGGAGTGCATGCCAGAAAGACCTGCTGAGCACCTCCTCACAGGAGCCCATCCTGCATTTCAGGTCCCACACGGCAAGTGCAAGCCAGGGATAGCCCACACCCCGCTCCATCTCTGGTCCCAGTATAGAGCTGTCACCCTGGCACGCATCCCACCCCAGGCCCAGGTCAGAGCTACTGGTATGAACTAGTGTGCCCAGCCACATGTCACAGGACCACACTGCAAGTGCGCTGCCAAAGAGATCTAGGGCACCATCCTGCCTTGGTGCTGGGGCTGCACAGTGCAGTGCATGCCAGAGGGCTTTGGGCCCTGTCAGAAAGTCCCACGCCAGAGGAACTGTGCAGTCACCCTGCCGACTGCAAGAATCTAAAGTGGACGATGGAGGTACCAGACCGTGGGAGGAGTTAGAACTCAGAAGAGAGACAATAAAGGTGTGAAACTCAAGACAGACCCAGTCCCCAGGCTAGCTAGGGTAAGCATGTCAAACTTGTGGCTTACAGGTCACATGCAGCCCACAAGAAATATTTTTGTGGTCCAGCCAATATAATGGTAAAAAAAGTTTTAATAAAAATTCTGTAACTTAATTTTTACAATATCCTGTCATACATAATTATTAATAACAAACTACAATGTTCACTAATGACTAATCACTATAATCGTGTTGCATTTATTTCCCTTGCATGCAGGCACACCATTTCTCTCCACAAATACTAATAGTGAATATTTTAGCAGCCAACTGCCATATCATTAGTCTTGGATTCATTTGTTTGGTGTGCACAACAGGAAATATTTCGCTTTCAGAGAACAAGAAAAATAGGTTTATTTGCATTATGCTTATTAATTTGTGCAGTTATTCAGTGTCTGGTAAGATAATATTTAAGAAAATACTAATTTTAATAAAATGTCCTATTATTCTATGTTAATGATTACTCATTTATTTCAGCCTTTTATATTCACCACGTCTCTATCAAAATAAATCTACATTTCTATGAAAATTGAAGCTTTTGTTTTTTTTGCGGCCCAAACAAACTTAAACTTTATTTTGCCCTTCGAGTTTGACATGTTTGTGCTAGGGGCTTCAACCCCTCAGACCCTAAGCAGGGAGCCCAGGACCAAAAATAGACAGAAAAAATGGGGAGACAGAGAAACAACCCCCAAAAGAAAGAAAAGTCAGAAAAGGAACTAAATGAAATGGAAGTAAACAATATATCAGAGAAAGAATTCTGCATAATGGCCATAAAGTTCCAAAACTGGCCGGATGAGAAAATCAACAACATATGTAAGAACTAAGTCCAAATGAAGAATTTATATAGCTACAATAAAGAACACAATGGAAGGTTTCAACAGTAGACTAGAAGCTGAGCAGTAACTGGAGAAAAAAATTCAAAAGCACAATGGTAAGATATGTACACAGATAATAATTTAATTTAAAAAAATTCAAAAGCAGGAGGATAGCTTAAGGGAGCTTTGGAACAACATGAAAAGAAGCAACATTCATATAATAGGGGTGCCAGAAGGACAAGAAGAGGAGCAAGGATTATATTAGGTCTACTAATAATTAATGTCGTTTTCTAATACTTTTTTAAATCGAATTTATTTAAACAATACAACAAAATTTAATCAACAATATAGTTGCCGTTGTTTTCTACTACTTGTGCCCAACGCTCAGGAAGCATTTTAATCTCTCTGTTGTAAAATTCTTGTGATTTTGATGCAAAAAATTCGGTCAATGCATTTTTGAGACATTCTTCATTATTAAATTTTTTTCCAAGAAGAAAGTTTTGCAAAGAACGAAACAAATGGTAAACGGAAAGGGCAATATCAGGAGAATATGCAGGTTGAGGGAGAACTTCCCATTCCAACTGGCGCAGTTTTTCAGCAGTGATTCTTGCAGTATGCGGTCGTGCGTTATCGTGGTGAAGAATTACGCCCTTCCGATTAATCAGCGCGGGTTCTTTTTCTCTTAAAGCTTGGGCTAACCTTTCCAATTGGGCACTATACACTGCACTTGTAATGGTTTGGTTAGATGGAAAAAGTTCATAATGAAGAATTCCTTTAAAATTCCACCAAACACACAACATCACTTTTTTGGCATGCAAGTCAGGTTTTGGTGTGGGCTGCGGAGCCTCATTTTTGTCCAACCATTGAGGCCGCCTTTTCAAATTAACATACAGCACCCATTCTTCATCTCCGGTAACAATTTGCTCTAAAAACGGCAAACGGTTTTGACGAGAGAGGAGCGAACTGCGAATTGTGACTCTTTGATTACGGTTGTTGTCGGTCAACTCATGAGGAACCCATTTTCCAAACTTTTGGACTTTGCCAAGTGCACGCAATTGATTGGAAATTGTTTTTTGTGAACAATTTAAAGTTGTCGTAAGCTCTTGTTGGGTAATTTGAGGATTTTGCACCAAAAGAGCTTGAAGAGCTTCTTGATCAAAATTGGACACACGGCCTCGACCACTCTTGTCATCTAACGAAAAATTTCCCTCACGAAATTTCTCAAACCAACGCTGGCATTTTCTGGCGCTTAACTGCATCTTGACCAAGAGCACTACAGATGTTTTTTGCAGCCTCACTTGCTTTTCTTCCTAATTGGAACTCGTAAAGCATGCAGTGCCGAATATGCTCTTCATCCGCCATCTTCTTAGCCCTAGTTTTGCAACAAAAACCAAACCAAACACAAACTTTTTCAAGCAAAACTTGTTAATTGCACTTCACACGTTCTATAGATACCACGTGTTTGAAGGTTATGTCAATACAAGTCAACGCCAAGCAAGATTTTAAACGAATGTTAAAAAACGACATTACTTATTACTAGACACAATAAAAATTATCTGAAGAAATAATGACAGAAAATTTCCCTGATTTGGGGAAGAAAAGTCACAAAAGCACAGTGTCCCAAACAAGATGAATTCAAAAAGACCCACACCACCACATGTAATTAAAATGGCAAACATTAGTGACAAAGAGAGAATCTTAAGAAATGCAAAAAAACACAGAAAGTTATCTATTATACAAGGGATCTTCCATTAGATTATCAAATGATTTCTCAACAGAAACACAGCAGACCAGAAGTGAATGGAATGAAGTATACAAAGCAAGGGACTGAATCCAAGAACACTCTATCCAGCAAGGCTATCATTCAAAATTGAAGGTGAAATAGAGCTTCACAGAAAAAAGAAAAAGAAAAAGGTTAAGGGAGTTTATTATCGATACTACCAAGCCAGGAGTGCAAGAAATGTTAAAGGAAAGTTTATTTTTATTTTTTTAAAATATATTTTATTGATTTTTCACAGAGAGGAAGAGAGAGGGATAGAGAGTTAGAAACATCGATGAGAGAGAATCATCGATCAGCTGCCTCTTACACACCCCCCACTGGGGATGTGCCCACAACCAAGGTACATGCCCTTGCCCGGAATCGAACCCAGGACCTTTCAGTCCACAGGCCGACGCTCTATCCACTGAGCCAAACCGGTCCCGGCGTTAGAGGAAAGTTTAAAAAGAAGAAGTAGGAAGGGAAGAAGGAACACAGGCATAAAGAATAAAAATGGCTACAAACAAGTATTTATCAATAACCTTAAACGTAAATGGATTAAATTATCCAATCAAAAGATACCAAGTGGCTGAATGGATAAGAAAACATGACCCATACATATGCTGTATACAAGAAACCCACCTCAGAACAAGGGACTCAAGCAGACTGAAAGTCAAGGGACAAAAACAATTTTTTTCAGGCAAACGAAAATAAAAAAACAAACAAACAAAAAACTAGTGTAGTAATACTTATATCTAACTAAATAGACCTCAAAGTGAAGGCCATAACAAGACATAAGGAAGGCTACTTCATAATATTACAGGGATCGATACAACAAGAGGATATAATTCTGGTAAACATATATGCACCCAATACAGGAGCATCCAAATACATAAAAAAAAAAAAAAAAAAAAAAAAAAAAAAAAAAAAAAAAACACCTGGAAGATATCAAGGGTGAGATCAACAGTAATACTATCATAATAGGGGACTTTAATACCCCATTGACATAACTGGATAAATCTTCTAGACAAAAAAATCAACAAAGAAACAGCAATATTAAACAACTCACTAAATCAGATGGAACTAGCTGACATCTTCAGAACATTTTAACCCCAAGATACAGAATATACATTCTTCTTGAGTGTATAAAGGACATTTTCAAAGATAAACTACATATTGGAACATAGGCAAAGTCTCTTCAAGTTCAAGAAGACTGAAATCATATCAAGCATCTTCTCAGAACACAATGGCATAAAATTAGAAATCAACTAAAAAGCATGCTATTAAACAATAATTGGATTAGCAAAGAGATCAAAAAAGAAATAAAAAGCATCCTGGAAACAAATGACAATGAAAACACAACAATCCAAAATCTATAAACACAGTAAAAGCAGTCTTAAGAGGGAAATTTTCAGCATTACAGGCTTACCTCCAAAAAAAAGAAGAAACACTGGTAATAAATTATCTAACCCCACAACTTAGAAAATGAGAAAGAGAGCCAAACAAAAAGCCCAGTGTAAGCAGTACGAAAGAAATAATAAAGATCAGAGCGGAAATAAATGACATAGAGACCAAAAAGACAATACAAAAGATGAATAAAACCAAGAGCTGGTTCTTTGAAAGGATAAACAAGATTGATGATCATCTAGCCAGACTCACCAAGAAGCAAAGAGAGACACAAATAAACAAAATCAGAAGTGAAAAAGGTGAAGTAACAACCAACCCCACAGAAATAGAAAGGATTAGGAAAAAAGATACTATGAACAACTCTATTGCAACAAATTGGACAACCAAGATGAAATGGACATTCTAAGAAAAATACAATCTTCCAAAACTCAATAGCCCGCTAACTACCAATGAAATTGAAGCAGTAATCAAAACACTTCAGCAAATAAAAGCCCTGGTCCAGACAACTTCACAGGGGAATTTTACCAAACATTGAAAGAACTAACATCAATCCTCCTCAGATTATTCCAAAAATTTCAAAAAGAAGGAACACTTCTTTTTTTTTTTTTTTTTTTTAGTTTTAAATCAATTTTTATTGTTCATATTATTACAAAGGTTCCTCGTTTCTTCCCCCCTCCACCAGGTTCCCACCCCACCCTCCGCCCCCTCCCTATCCCCCATTGTCCTCATCTATAGGTGCACAGTTTATGTTCAATCTCTTCCTCCCTCCCTTTCCCCGATAGTAAATCCCTTTTCAGATAGTAAATCAGTTACTTAGCATTTTCTCATATCAATAATACCTCCACATGCCCAATGATAATAGTTCACACAAAAGACATTTCCAAACAGGTCAACCAGCCTCATCCAGGCCCCACCCAAGGCACTCACAGATCAACACCCCAGCGCTATACTAACTCAATACATCCAGATCTAAGCCTTCATCACTTGATTCAGCAGACTCTCAAGTTGCCGCAAAAGTTTCCAGCCATGTCTGAGAGGCAGCCGTGGGGCAGGGGCAGGCGAGGAGGAAGCTGTTCTGGGCCTGGCTGTTCCGGGCCTGGCTGCTCCGGGACTGGCCTCTGTTGCTCTGGTTCGTTCCACAACCAGCTGCTCCGGGTCTGGTCACTGCCGCTCCCGACCTAGTTGCTGTGGACTTGGCTGCTGCTGCTCCGGGCCTGGCCGCAGCAGACCCGGCTGCTCCGGGCGTGGCCGCACCCGACCCGGCTGCTCTGGGCCTGGCCACTCCCAGCCTGGTAGCTGCTGCTCCGGGCCTAGCCGCACCAGACCCGGCTGCTCCGGGCCTGGCCGTTCCCAGCCTGGCAGCCGCTGTTCCGGGCCTGGCCGCACAAGACCCGGCCGCTCCGGGCCTGGCCGCTCCCAGCCTGGCAGCCACTGCTCCGGGCCTGGCCGCTCCCAGCCTGGCAGCCGCTGCTCCAGGCCTGGCCGCTCCCAGCCTGGCAGCTGCTGCTCCGGGCCTGGCCGCACCCGACCCAGCTGCTCTGGGCCCAGCTGCTCCAGGCCCGGCCGCTCCGAGCCTGGCCGCTCCCAGCCTGGATGCTCCGGGCTTGGCGACTACTGTTCTGGGCCTGGATGCTCCCAACCCAGCTGCTCTGGGCCCGGCTTCTCCGGGCCCGGCCACTCCGGGTCTGGGTGTTCCTGGACTGGCCACCCTGGGCTTGGCCGCCTCCGCCTCAGGCCTGGCTGCCACTGCCCCAGGTCAGGCTGCTCCAGTGCTGGCTGTTGATGCTCTGGTTCTGGCTGCTGCTGCTCTGGGGCCTGGCTGTTGCTGCTCCGGGCCCGGCTGCCAATGCCTTGTGCCTGGCCACTCTAGGCCTGGCCGCCGCTGTCCCAACATTCTGTCCTTTTTTTTTTTTTTTTTTTTTTAAACACATTTATGTTGCAATGTTGGCTGGTGAGTTGAGTTCTGACTTAGTCTTTGATTTCTCAAAATCTTCTTTGTATTCTTTCTTAAGTAATTTTACTATCTTTTGCTCTCACTTGATTTCTTCACATTGAGAACTTCTTTGGTTTCTTCCTCCTTGTCCTGGGAGCTCAGCAGGTTGGCCTGTGGCACACCTTTGTTCTCCGCGGGCTCCTGCGCTGCTTCAGCCTGTTGCTGGGGTCAGCGCCACCCAGGAAGCAGCCCCCGGCCTTGGCTCTGTTGCCCGCGCTCAGCGGTAGAAGGCTCAGGGGCACCCCCCTCCTGGGGGCCCTGTTGCCCGTTTCCTTGCTGGTGCCCAAAAGGCCGGTGTCCGGCAGGGGCTCCTGCTCAGAAAGAACACTTCTAAGCTCTTTCTATGAAGCCATAATTATTCTGACCCAAAACGAGATAAAGACACCATAAAGAAAGAGATTTTCAGACTAATGTCCCTGATGAACATTGATGCTAACACCCTCAAAAAAATTCTAGCAAATCGGATCCAGCATTACATTACAAATGGAGTATATTCTGGGGATGGTACAGTATCTGCAAATCAATAAATATGATACATCACATAAAGAAACAGAGAGACAAAAATCACATGATCATATCAATTGATGCAGGAAAAGCATTTGACAAAATCCATCACCTTTGTTGATAAAAACTCTCAGCAGCCCCAGCCAGGGGATAGAGTTGGCCTGCTGTCCAAAAGGTCCCAGATTCCATTTCCAGTCAAGGGCACATACTTTGGTTGCAGACTCCACCCTGCACTGGCCCTGGTCATGGCTCGTGCAGGAGACAATTAACAGATATGTTTTTCTCACATCAATGTTTCTCTCAATTTTCCCTCTCTTCAACTTTCTTCTCTAAAAAAAAGAAAATGTATATATATTGTACATATATACATATATACATAAATGGAAAAAATATCCTTGGGTGAGGATTAAGAAACAAAAACAGAACAAACAAAAACTCTCAGCAAAGTGGGAATAGAGGGATCATACCTCAACATAATAAAAGCCTTACTATATGACAAACCAAAGCCAACATCATACTCAGTGGGCAAAAATTAAAATAATTTTCCTCAAGAACAAGACAAGGATGCCCTCTTTCACCACTCCTGTTTGACATAGTACTGGAAGTGCTAGCCACAGTGATCAGACAAGAGGAAGAAATGAAGGCATCCGAACTAGTTCGGAAAAGAAGAAGTAAAACTGTCATTTGCTGATGACATGATATTGCACATAGAAAAACCTAAAGATTTCATCAAAAAACTAAATGATTTAATAAATGAATTTGACAATGTAGCAGGATACAAAATTAACAACCAGAAATTGATGGTATTTTTATACACCAATAATGAATTGTCAGCAAGAAAAACTAAAAAAAACAATCCCATTTACCATTGCAACAAAAAAATTGAGGTAAAAGACCTGTACTCGGAAAACTACAGGATGTTGAAAGAAGAGAAAAGGAAGATAAAACAAGTGGAAGAATATACCACGTTCATGGATTGGTAGAATCAACTTCATCAAAATGTCCATACTATCCAAAGCAATATACAGATTCAATGCAATGCCCATTAATATACCAATGGCATAGTTCACAGATCTAGAACAAACTCTCCAAAAATTTATATGGAATAAAAAATGACCCCAGAGAGAAACCAAGATGGCCGCATAGGGTAGACACCTGAATGCAGCCTACCACAACAAATTTGAATTTAGAACTGGAAAACAGGGGAAACATCACCCTGAAGCACCGGACGGCTGGCTGAGAGGAGGTTCTACCACCTGGGAAGGAGAGAGAAGGCACACTGAACCTCAGGAACTGTGAAGGTGCGGTGAACTGCGCGCACAAAAAGGCGGCCACCTGACTTGGCTGCAGGCTTGCTTGTGGAACACGGAGAGGGCGGGCCAGGCCGAGTTCGCTACTGGCTTACCCCTTGCGCGCAGAGAAGGAGGACAGCTAATGGCGGCAGCTAGCTTTCTTGTTCGGGAAGAAAACAGAACCACCCTATTGCTCTGATAGACGGCCCCAGACAGGGAGAGGCCAGACTGTCAGGCAGTGGGCAGAGATCTCTTGGAGGTGTGTGAAGCCAGCGACCATTACTGCGAGACTCAGAAACCAGACCCTCGTAGGGAGGGGCTGAATAAAGCTTGTCTGCAACACCCAAGACTCGGCCCCATCCAAGCAGAGCACAGAAGCCCTTCCAGTGGCTAGCTTTCTCATTCGCCGCTAATAGGACTCTCCTAGGGAGGGACAGACAGGAATCCAAAGCTTATCTGCACCTATACCAAAGAGGTGCGCGCACCTGCAACCAATCTTACGGGATTCACCAAAGCTTGGCTGTGCCACCCCAAGACTCTGTCCCATCCAAGTGGAATACAGAAACCCTCCTAGCTGAGACATCTCTGATCCTCATAGCCAACTGGCTTGGAGATCAACACTTCCCAGTGATACCAACAACAAGTAAGGCTTAACAAGACTGCACACACAGCCCACAAAGGGCTACACCAAGACTGTCCACCTCAGGTAACTGGGAGGCTGACTCACTGAACCATATAGGACACCTTAGCACACAAAGCCACCCTACCAACTCAGGGAAGCTGCGAAAATGCTGAGACAAGGAAACAGATCACAAAGGAAAGAAATGAAGGACAAGAAGCAACTGGATATAGAGTTTAAAACCACACTTATAAGGTTTTTCAAGAATTTCCTAGAAAAGGTCAATAAAATAAACGAGACCTATGAGGATATAAAAATGGATCAACTAAAAATAAAAAATACATTGTCTGAAATAAAAAATATTATACAGAGTCCTAAAAACAGAATGGAAGATCGCAAGAATCAAGTCAAAGATTTGGAACATAAAGAGCCAGAAGACACTCCTCTGCAGAAGCTAGAAGGCAAGAGAATCCAGAAAGTTGAAGATAGTGTAAGAAACCTCTGGGACAACTTCAAGCGAACCAACATCAGAATTATGGAGGTCCCAGAAGAAGAGAGAGAGCAAGATACCTAAAGAATAATGAAAGAAATCGTGACAGAAAACTTCCCCCCCCTGGGGAAGGAATTAGACTTACAAGTCCAGGAAGCACACAGAACTCCAAACAAAAGGAATCAAAATTGGACCACACCAGGACACATCATAATTAAAATTCCAAAAGCAAAAGACAAAGAGAGAATATTAAAAGCAGCAAGAGAAAAGCAGGTAGTTACCTATAAAGGAACACCTATACGATTGTCAGCTGATTTCTCAACAGAAACCATGCAGGCCAGATGGGAATGGCAAGAAATATTCAAGGTAATGAATAGCAAGAACCTACAGCCAAAAATACTCTACCCAGCAAAGCTATCACTCAGAATCGAAGGCCAGATAGAGAGCTTCACAAATAACAAAAAGCTAAAGAAGTTCATCACCACCAAACCAGAATTACAATATATGAATTGCTGAAAGGGGTTCTTTAGGAAGAGGAAGAAGATATAGATAAAAATTCTGATCAACAAATACGTAACTATCAACAAATGAAACTAAAAGCCGAGGGAATTAAAAAAAATCTGAACAATATTAACTGGTGAATATAATAGTATCAGAAGTATGGAAAGGGAGTGAACTGACGATTCTTGGGGAAAAGGGGCATGGGGGGTGTGGGAAGAGACTGAACATAAACTCTGTACCTATGGATGAGGACAATGGGGAGTGGGGAAAGGGCAGAGGGTGGGGAGGGAACCTGGTGGAGGAGAGCAATGGTGGGGGTAAAAAAAGGAACATTTGTAATAATATGAACAATAAAGATTTATTTAAAAATTTAAAAAAGACCCCAAATAGCCACAGAAATCTTGAGATAAAAGAACAAGTTGGAGGGATCACAATACCAGACCTCAAGTTATATTACAAAGCCACTGTTCTCAAAACAGCATGGTATTAGCATAAGGACAGACATATAGACCAATGGAACAGAACAGAGAGCCCAGAAATCAACAATGCCGACTGATTATTGAACACATGGATAAATGCCAGGCATGATAATGAGGACTATGTATTCATTATCTGTCCTTCTATCAGCTCTTTAAGATCACTAACATTAGTCCCACTTTACAAATTAAGAAACTGAGACGGAATAACTTGTCAAAAGTCACAGGGCTCTAACTGTTCTGAGACTCAGACAAGCCCAACTCCCAAGCCTCCAATACGCAAGGAATGGACCCCTTTGTGCGAAGTGAGTCCTCCATAAACTGCTTCACAAGTCCTCTTCTGTCTTCATCAACACCCCCCGCGTAAGCAGAGAGGTTTTCACTTGGAAATTTTTATTTATTGTTTACTAGTATAACTCTATCCCATTTAAAAGCTTTTCTCTGAGCCTCTGATCCCTCATTGTACCAGCGGTAAATAATAGAACCTATTTTGCCGGACTTTCCTAAATTCCAATTAGGTCATTCACAAAGCACCAAACTGGAGTAAAAATGCAGTAAAGGTTCGCCGGCACCGCCATCATCTTCCGGTCCTTCCTGAGTTCAGTGTCACCGCAGATAAACACGGCGCCCTTTCTCCTCCACCAGCGCCATGTGTTTCCCTACAGAGCACTTGCTGCGACGTGTGACTAGAAGTTTACTTACTTCCCCTTCCCCGCTGCCCTGAAACCTGCGCGAGGCTCCGCCACATCCCCTGCTGAGAACAGAGCTGGTCTAGACCACATGTGTCAAACACAAGGCCCGCGGGCCAAATCCGTCCCGCCAGGCCTTGCAATGTGGCCCGCACCTCGCTGTCATCACTGCACTCGGCTGTGTTTCCATCACAATGACAGTTTATGACTGTTCAGTAAACCATTCGGCCCGCGATTTAGGCTGGATTTTAGATTTTGGCCCCTTCTCTGATTGAGTTCGACACCCCTAGTCTAGACCATGGACTTGACAAGTAAGCAGATGAGTGAAGAAGTGGGAAGGGCAGTACCATCAAGGAGGGGGTCTCAGTTAAGCCAGTGGAGATCTGAGCAGAACCGGTTCGGCCAGGAAGGCACGTGCTGGCCTGGAGAGGAAGGTTTGTACTGGGAATGCGGCGCCGCAGCGCCCTCGGAAATGGCCCCGAGCCGCGCCGCCGCCGGGCGCAGCCGGGCCGGGCGCGGAGGGGGGAGGCGGGGGGAGGCCGGAGAGGAGCGGGCCGAGGGGCGCTCGGGGAAAGGTCCAGGTTCAGGACGCGGCTCGGAGTGGCCGGGACCGCGGGTCAGGCACGGGCACGCGCGGAGCGGAAACCGGGACGGAAACCGGAGGGGGCGCGGTCGCCAAGCCACGCTCCGCGGCGGCCAGGGTGCCTCTGACTTGGGCCCCGGGCGGCGGGCGCGGCGAGGGAAAGGCCCGGGTCCCGCGCCGAGCAGCGGCGGGCGCCGCGGGCTCCGCCCACCGTAGGGTCAGCCCCGGCCGCCACTCGCCTGAGGAAGTACGGCTTGGCGTAGAACCTGAAGTCGGCGCCCTGGAAGTAGACGTCGAACTCGGAGACACGGGCGTGGGGCACGCGGATGGCGACGGTCAGGAAGTCGGCGTCCTGGCTGAGGTCGAACGCCGGTGTGAGCATCGCCGCGGCCCCGTCAGACCCTCCAGAAATCTTGCCTCGCCCGCCGCTCTGGTTACCCTGGCGCTTCCGGACCAAGGCGGAAGTGCTCCTCTGTGGGAGAGGAAGTCCCGCCCCACCGCCATCTCCATGGAGACGGGACGCTATTGGTTCAGTGGAGAGGGAGTCTGGAGCCCGGCTTTGTGCCTAGGCAATGTGCTCCGGGCACAATTTGGAAGAACCCGAGCATGTGTCCGCCTCAGACGCACTCAACCCTTCGCATTGCTTCGAGATGATTTTTTAAAAATATATTTTATTGATATTTTACAGAGAGGAAGAGAGAGGGATAGAGAGTTAGAAACTTGGGTGAGAGAGAGTCATCCATCAGCTGCCTCTTGCACACCCCCTACTGGGGATGTGCCCGCAACCAAGGTACATGCCCTTGAGCAGAATCAAACCTGGGACCTTTCAGTCTGTAGGCCAATGCTCTATCCACTGAGCCAAACCAGTTTCGGCTCAAGATGATTTTAATAGCATAGGCTTCCCAGGTAGAGGCCTGCATTTGAATACCTCTCGGCCACTTCCCTGCTGTAAGACTGGGAAAATTACAAAACCTCTGCTTCAGCATTCTCTTCTATAAAATGAGGCTAACACTAGCCTCATAGAAATACTGTGAGGATAACATCGAGTTCTGTAAGCTCTAAGAACGAACGTGCCTGGCCAGTTGTCAATAGAGCAGTCACCCCGGCAGCCAACAGCAGCCAAGCAGCACCCATACTGTCATTTTCCTTAGTTCTCATCTGTTTTGCTAACAATTCTCCCCACCACGCCTCTCCCCCTCCACATTTCTCTCCCTCTTCCTCTCTCTTATAGTTCAGACAGAAAGGGAGAGGGAGAGATAGGCAGAAACATCAGTGATGAGAGAGAATCATTGATGGGCTGCTGCCTGCACACTGGGAATCAAGCTGGAAACTTGGGCATGGGCCCTGGTGGGAATTGTTCATGTAAAAAAAAGCAACACAGACACACACACACACACACACACACACACACACACACACAAACACACACACACACACACAAAAACAAAAACAAAAAAAACATTCAAACCTGTAAAGAATTTCTGTGACTTTATTTGAGCCAAACACTTGACATATGGCAGGAAGCAGAACCTCAGCAAATTGAGATAATGCTCCAGAGGATGGCGAGTTACATTTGTATTTATACATCGCAATCAAAGGAAATGGTTGTAGGTGGGTTACATGAAATTCATTGGTGATAGACTAGAGAGGTGGGAGAAAGCAAAGTTGGGAAATCCCTGGGATTGGATAAAAGGTAAAATGATGGACATTTAGGTGGGTTCAGGAACAATTAACATGATAAGGAAGGAATTTGTGGTCTCTGTCTTGGCACCCAGCATATTAGGTTGTGTCCCAAGGGGTCCAGAAAAAGGGAAATTACAAGTTTCCCAGACATTTCCAGGGTGTGTTATCATAGATGCAAAAGGACAGATGGGCTCAGTTAAGGTAAAGGTTGACCTTGTCAGTGAAGATATCAGCCTAGGAGGTGACTGCCCACCATAATTGCTTTTAGTTAGAGTTTAATTTTAGACCATCCTTTGCAGTTACTTTAGGTCTCTGAGTTTGCAAGAGTGTCATGCAGGCCTCCCCTGAGCTTGTCAGGTTAGCAGGTGGCCCCTTTTGTCCACAAAATCCAATTGTGACCTCCTTGGCTCATAGGTCAAGGCTCAACCACTAAGCTATGCAGGCCAGGCCCAATTAATCTCTTTTAATCTGCACTATGAACTCTGAAGAATACGACTCAGAGCAGTTAAGCAATACATCCTATCTAATAAAAGAGTGATATGCAAACTGACCATCACTCCAACACACAAGATGGCTGCCCCATGTGGATACAAGATGACCACCACAAGATGGCCAGCAGGGGAGGGCAGTTGGGAGGGACCAGACCTGCTAGGGAGGGCAGTTGGGGGCGATCAAGCCTGCAGGGGAGAGTAGTTAGGGGTGACCAGGCCAGCAGAGGAGGGAAATTGGAGGTGACCAGACCTGCAGGGTAGGACTGTTAGGGGTGACCAGGCTGGCAGGTGACCAGTTAAGCATCAATCAGGCTGACATGGGAGTGGTTAGGGGGTAATCAGGTTGGCAGGTGAAGTGGTTAGGGGCAATCAGGAAGGCAGGCAGGTGAGCAGTTGGAAGGAAGCAGTTGGGAGTGGAGGGGTCCCTGATCGGAGAGTGCAGTTTGGGTTGAGGGACACATACCACTGTGCACAAATTTCATGCACCAGGCCTTTAGTCTTATAATAATCATGCATTTTACAATTATCAGAACCCAGAACGTCTGACTCTTAAACCCAGATAGTGACTGTATTGACAAATTACAGTCTCTCTATACTTTCCCCTTACTTGAATTTTCTTCTTAGACTTGTTTGAGGTCCTCTTCCCTGACTCATTTTTTTCTTCTTTTCCCTTTGGTCTAAGCTCCTCATACTCTCCCAGACCTCTCCAAATAATCTCTTTGCCTATATATATATATATATATATATATATATATATATTCTCTCATTTTATTTCTGTTATTCCAGTAATAGCTAGAATAATCCAGGAAATAAGAATATTTATAATAATCCAGGAAATAGGAATTCCCTAAAGCAGGAATTTTAGGGGAGCATAGGCAGGCTCAGGGATTTTTTAGAATTGGGGGTCATGGAAAAGTGCGGGGCTACAGACTAGGACAGGGGTCTGCAACCTTTAAGACATAAAGAGCCACTTGGACCCATTTTCGAAGGAAAAAAAAAACCCGGGAGCCGCAAAACCATTGCGACATTTAAAACAAATATAACACTGCATATATTGTTTCTTACCTTAATGCTATATACCGGATCGTGCAGTTAGCTGTCAATCTGAAGAAAAAAAGGACTTTTCCACTTAACAATGTTTTTGCAAATTACAATAATAGCTAATTAAAATATTTAATTTACCTGGTTAATGGGATTTTTGCTCCTGAACCTCAGTGCACAGTGTCAGCACATCAGGGCTGTAAGACGTTACCTTCATTTTCACACAGGCTTGCAAGTTGTCGGAGCCGCGGTAAAGCTTCAAAAGAGCCACAAGCGGCTCTGGAGCCGTAGGCTGCAGACACCTGGACTAGGAGAAGGTACATTTCCATAACACAAGGAAGCAAGGTGCAGTTACATTTCCATAAGACAAGGGAGGCAGCAACAGGTATTGTACCTAATAAAAGAGTAATATGCAAATTAACCATCACTCTGCTCAAGCCACGCCCACCAGCCATGCCCACCAGCCAATCAGAGCAAGTATGCAAATTAACCCCAACCAAGATGGCTGCAGCCACAGAGAGCAGTTGAGAGGCTTGGATTTCAATAGAGAAAGCCAAGCTTTCCACACACCCTGGCTGGCATAGGCCTCCATTCAAGGATACAAAATTCAATTATTGAAGATAGATAAAATTATTGAAGATAGATAGAAATGGCTGCTAGCTGAAACCGGTTTGGCTCAGTGGATAGAGCGTTGGACTGCAGACTGAAAGGTCCCAGGTTTGATTCTGCTCAAGGGCATGTACCTTGGTTGCAGGCACATCCCCAGTAGGGGGTGCGCAAGAGGCAGCTGATCGATGTTTCTCTCTCATCGATATTTCTAACTCTCTATCCCTCTCTCTTCCTCTCTGTAAAATATCAATAAAATATAATAAAAAGAAAAAAAAAGAAATGGCTGCCAACCACGGTTGGCTCTACTCCAGGCTGCAAAGTTTCAATTGTAGAAGGTAAATAAATTACAGATACCAAGGTCTCCACTTGGGTCTCCAGGGGGCATGGCCGGCCTGCAAACCACCACAGGCCCCTCACTCAGGCTGCCACACGCCCCAAGGAAACCCCCACCTTGATCCGAGATACCCTTCAGGGCAAACCAGCCGGTCCCCACCCATGCACCAGGCCTCTGTCCTATCTAATAAAAGAGTAGTATGCAGATTGACCATCACTCCAACACACAATAGCTGCCCCCATGTGGTCAAAGATCCTGCCCCCATGTGGACACAAGATGGCCAGCAGGGGTACAGTTGGGAGGCACCAGTCCTGCTAGAGAGGGCAGTTGAGAGGGACCAGGTCTGCAAGGGAGGGCAGTTGGAGGTGATCAACCCTGCAGGGGAGGGCAGTTAGGGGTGGCCAGTGGAGGTAAGTTGGAGGCAAACAGGCTGGCAGGGGAGCAGTTAGACATCAACCAGGCTGGCATGGGAATGAGAGTGGTTTGAGGGTAATCAGGCTGGCAGGCAGAAGCGGTTAGGAGCAATCAGGAAGGCAGGCAGGCGAGCAGTTGGGAGCCAGAAGTCCTGGATTGTGAGAGGGATGTCTGACCCAGTGGGATCAGGTCTAAACAGGCAGTTTAACATCCCTGAAGAGGGGAGAGGGTGCAGGCTGGACTGAGGGACACCCGCCTATCCCATACATGAATTTCGTGTACTGGGCCTCTAGTATTTCCATAAGACAAGGGAATTGGAAGTGACCAAGAAAGGTCACATTTACAAAATAAAGAGAAGGAAGCCCTTCATTCAGAATTTGAGAAAGAAAACCCAAAGGGAATAGGAAAACAATAAGGAAGGAGGGGGAAGAACCTCACATGTCCCACATGAGTTTCGACCTTTGAGCCCAGGAGTTACTATGGTAACCAGTCAAAGGGAATAGTGACCAATCACTATTGAGGGGATATCAAGGCACCAAGATCTGCAGCCTTTATAAGGCTTTGGGAAGAGGAATCAGTGGGACCCTTTCCCCCTCCCTACTTGAGAGTCCGTTCTGTACGACTCTTCCCTCTCCCCAAGTGGTAGTTTATACTCATTCTTTTATAAATCTCCACCTTTGCTAGACAAAGGTGAATTCATTCTTCAATTCTGGTGGACAAAGAATCTGGGTTCCAGCAAAAATTCAGTATCACTGGTTTTAAGAATAAGTGAAGGAGGGGGGAAAGTTCTGTTCTCAGACAGTGGACCAGATAACTTCCAAAGCTTTGTCAACTTCCAATTTTCCACCTATCAAAAGAGACAGATAAAGACTAATTTACCTATTGTAATTAGTTTCATGAGTGGAAACTAACTAGGATTCAGAAAAAATACATTAACAGAAACAAAATTAAAAAACACTCTGCTTAAATCTGGAAGTTTTGATAAAGACAAAATAAGAGGTCATATGTAACACAGAGCTTAACTGAATGCTTACCAGATAATATGTGCCATCACTATACACAGTCCTTTATACTGATCTTATTTCCCCCTCCTGACAGGTTTATAAAATAGGCATATGTCCCCTTATTTGCAAAGGATTGCATAGCTAGTGGGTGGTAAAAGGGGAATTGAAACCCAGTGATTCTGATTTCTGGGCCCAGGCTCTAAAATTCTATGGAACTGACTCTCTAATATCACCCAACTTGTTTCACATTATAAGCCCAAGCTTCCCTGCTTTAGGCCATACTGAGCTTTACAGATAATGTTACAGAAAACCAAAGAAGAACAAAGCAATACCAGAGAGATGGAGTTACATTTATTACACAAGGGTCCAGAGGAAAATGTCTCTCAAATTCTGGGCCCCAACATGCAGTAATTCTCCCTATTTATATGATTTCACCTTCTTTGTCTCCCAAATATGGAGTGTTTCCTGTCCCCTTTTGCAAGTTCTTAAAGAGCCCATATGTACTGGGGCCTTGAGACCTCAACCAGAGGCCTGGCCTGGCACCAGCACTGATAACCTTGTCTGGGGTAGGTTTAATTTACAGAAGCCAAATAGCAGGGTTAAAATTTCAAACAGCAGTTTTCATACAAGATGGATGCTTCATTCCCCACTGGTTTTATATACATGAGTCAAGTCGTAATATATGGTATTTATCTCTGAGGACTATAATCTTAATTTTCTGCCTATTAAAGTTAGTGGGCCTTCTTATTAAATAAGGGCCTGGAATGAGGGCCAGGAGTAATCTTTAGAGAATCCAAAGAGTCCTGGATTCTCAATTTTCCCTGTCTTAAGCCGGGTGTGATGAAGCCACGTTGAGATTCCATTGACCTTGACTACCATGGAGGTGGTCCTTTCCAGGTAGGAGTCAGTCCTTGGATGGCAAATACCTTTACCCAAACAGTCAACAGGGTGGAAGGGATGAACCCGATCAGAAGTTGGTACAGGCATAGCATCTCAGATGCTTCCTGGGTAGACTGTAAAGCCTGTAAGAACTTGAATAAAGGCTGGTTATGAATTTTTGCTTTTCTAGATTGGATAGGTTAGGATCTGGAAGCGTCACTAGAATCTGGAGAGGCCCCAATGGTTTTAGGGCAGCCTCCCGGGAAGCTTCATCTGTGGCCCAGTTCCCTCTTGCTTCTGTGGAGAACCCTTACCTTGTTGTAAATGTGTACCTGCTATCAGTATAAATTGTTACTGATTTTTCTTTTGTCCACTAGAGTGCCTAAAACTGGGTGACTCAAATGTTTGATATCCAATGCTCTAGTGTATTCTGGATTAAAACATCGACTTCATGTGGGGCAGTTAGGATTAGTTACTGCCCTAGGGTTAACTTATTTGCTTTTTCAATAAGCACAGCTGTGGCTGCTACCACCCAGAGGCAAGTAGGTCACCCAAATTCAAAGGTGTCAAGTCTTTTGGTCAAATAGCCTACTGGTCTTCTGTAAGGGCTGAGACTTTGGGTGAATACCTCTTTAGCTACGCCCCTTGTCTCACATACGTAGAAGTGGAGAGGCTTGGTTAGCACTAATTGGCCCATCATCCCTGCTCTGCTCATGTCTGTTTAACTGCCTAATATATTACCTCAAGGATCCTGGCTCTGAATTCTTTTAGGGGAAATGGATGTTGAATTACTTCTGTAGCTGCTTCATGCTGAGGAGGGATAGAGTTTTTCTCTCAGAGCCAAGAGATCCTTGCTATCTGTCACAGGGTCGATGAGGCCTAGGCACAGAAGGAGGTAGGCTTGTCACCTGGCAGAGACAAACTGTAACAACTGATCCAGTAGAAGGGAAAGAAAAGATTTCAATTTTAATGACCTCTATTGAAATAGAATTTTTCTCCTCAAAATTACCTCTATGTTTATCAAAAGAGCCAGATAAAGACTAATTTACCTATTGTATTTAATTTAGCCTGATTGTTTGCATAAACACAACAAGAATGGTAACTGACTACCTCTGTTGGAATTTCATGATTGAATCTTATTGTGCCCCGTAGGGCCAGGAAGCCAAGCCATCCAGCAGCCATCAGGCCTGCTTGTAGTATCTGCTGATTTAGGTGAATCCTTCACGTGCAGTGACTCCACCTGGGCCCATGCCCTAGGTTTTAAGGCCCATCTCAGTAGCCCTCCTACTTGTCACAGCCTAGAGTGCATGGGGGTCCCGCAGGGACACAGAGGTACCCTTATTTCTCCCCTTCTACTATGACCAACCCCAGTGTTGGTAAGGTATGGGCCTGATGCTCCAGCACCAGCCATTTTCAGGGCTACCAAGCAGGATACCAGGCTTTCTCATGACACTCTTATTGGCTTTAAGTCTTCAGAGTCCAGACAGGGTTCTTTAAAAAATGATACTCCAGTCAAAGTTTCCGGTCAGATCAGGAAAGCTGTGAAAATGCCGAAATGAAATAGATCACAAACGAAAGAAATGGAGGACAAAAAGAGACTGGATATAGAGTTCAAATCTACGCTTATAAGGTTTTTCAAGAATTTCCTAGAAAAGATCGATAAGACCTATGAGGATATGAAAAGAGATCAACTAGAATTAATAAGGAATCACAAGAAATGATAAGGGATCAACAAGAAATAAAGAATACATTGTCTGAAATAAAAAAATATTATACAGAGTCCTAAAAAAAGAATGTAAGATTACAAGAATCAAGTCAAAGATTTGGAACATAAAGAGCCAGAAGACACTCCTCCACAGAAGCTAGAAGGCAAGAGAATCCAGAAAATTGAAGATAATGTAAGAAACCTCTGGGACAACTTCAAGCGAACCAACATCAGAATTATGGGGACCCCAGAAGATGAGAGAGAGCAAGATATCGAAAACATACTGAAAGAAATAGTGACAAAAAATTTCCCCCACCTGGTGAAAGAATTAGACTTACAAGTCCAGGAAGCACACAGAACTCCAAACAAAAGGAATCCAAAGAGGACCACACCAAGACACATCATACTTAAAATTCCAAGAGCAAAAGACAAAGAGAGAATATTAAAAGCAGCAAGAGAAAAGCAGGTAGTTACCTATAAAGGAGCACCTATACGATTGTCAGCTGATTTCTCAACAGAAACCATTCAGGCCAGATGGAAATGGCAAGAAATATTCAAGGTGATGAATAGTAAGAACCTACAGCCAAAGATAATCTATCCAGCAAAGCTATCACTCAGAATCGAAGGCCAGATAAAGAGCTTCACTAATAAAAAAAAGCTAAAGGAGTTCATCAATACCAAACCAGAATTATATGAATTGCTGAAGGGGGTTCTTTCAGAAGAGAAAGTAAATAAAGATAAAAATTATGAAAAACAAATACATAACTATCAACAAGTGAATCTAAAAACCAAGGAAATTTTTTTTAAAAATCTGATGAACAATATTAACTGTTGAATATAATAGAATCAGAGGTATGGAAGGGGAGTGAACTGACGGTTCTTGGGGAAAACGGGAGAGGGGGGTGCAGGAAGAGACTGAACATAAACTCTGTACCTATGGATGAGGACAATGGGGAGTGGGGAAAGGGCAGAGGGTAGGGTGGGAACATAGTGGAGGAGAGCAATGGAGGGGGGGGAAGGAACATTTGTAATAATATGAATAATAAAAATTTATTTAAAAAAAAACAAAACAAAACAAAAAACAACAAAAAAGTTTCTGGTCAATAAAACCACCATTAGAAATCAGTTTTATTGAATTTATGCAGAGAAACATATTGCCATAATTTATTAAGCATTGCCAAATTTCAGAGGAATTATATAAGGAGAAAAATATACTGACCTGATTTTCCTTGTCAGTCCTTTCTATGGATTCTTCAGAGTAATATAACTGTCTTCAAATGACAAGGAGAAATTAAAAATGTATCTATATTCAAGTAGACAATTATAGCTGTCCTTGTTGTAGGGCTCCCCCTACTTGATCTGTCCTTAAAATTTTATATGGTCTTTGGGAGGGGTGACATGCCCTCTGAGAAAAGACTAAGGGAGCTTTATTGCTTTACACGTCTCACATGTCACAGGACCTCACGTGGTCTGTAATTCCTGTAACAGAGGGCTGGTACTCGCCACTTCCCTCTGTTTCAAACAGGCCTTACCTGGTTCCTAACACAATGAAGTATAATATTAGCACTGTGGCCACCTTAGTTAACTAAATCTTCTGCTACCATATATGACACATGGTAGGGCTATACAAATATCTTAGGGAGGTGACTAAGGTCTATTCTTGACTCTCCTTCATAAAGCAAAATTGTCCTTTTTTTTCTGGAGTCATGTCCTTGAAGTCACAGGTATTATCTAAATCAGGGGTCTTCAAACTACGGCCCGCGGGCCACATGCGGCCCGCAGAGGAGTCTGATCCGGCCCGCCAGGTTTTTTGGGCAGTGAGCGCAGCCGAGGTGTTACAGTTCGGCCGCCAGGACCTGCATATACACTGTCACTGCACGGCCGCTCTGACCCCTCTGCCTCTTTAAGAGCACAGTGCCTGCTGGGGCTCAGAGTGTGCGACGTGCCCCCGCACAGGCACGTCTGTGCTGTGCTGTGCTTCAAGGCAATGATGTAAAAAGGCGCCCGCTTCACCCCCAGGCAACGTGGTGTCTGTGTGCTGTGCCTGCCTGTCAGTGAGGTTCTCCTCCTCTCCCTCCACTGCCTTCACCAAAGGTCTGTCGAAAGTGCCATAGAAAGAAATTTTTGCCAGATGGGGGGTTTCTGCCCGATTGGGGGGTGGGGGGTTGGTGACTCATATGAAAATTCCCCTTTGGGAGGGGGTGGGGGGGCGTTCGGTGCTGAAATCAAAATTCTGCCAGTTGGGGGGTGGGGGGTGTGGGGTGGTTGGGAGGTCAGGGCTTTGGTGCTGAATTGCCCATATGGAAAATTCTGCCAGTTTTGGGGGGAAGGTGTTCGGTGCTGATATGTGAAATCAAAATTCTGCCAGGTGGGAGGTGGGGGGAGGTTAGGGGTTCGGTGCTGAATTGCCCATATGGAAAATTCTGCCAGTTTTGGGGGGAAGGTGTTCGGTGCTGATATGAGAAATCAAAATTCTGCCAGGTGGGGGGGGGGGGGGGGGGACTTGGACCAAGTCTCTTTGTGGAAGAATTGAGACTGACAGCATGCCGCCCCAGCCAAAAGCAGGCCCACAGTTCCCATTGAAATACTGGTAAGTGATCTGTTTATTTATAAATGTTCTTCATTTTATTTATATTGTATTTGTTACCTTTTTGCGAAATAAGATACGTGCAGTGTGGGTAGGAATTAGTAGTTCATATAGGCCGGCCCTCCAGCTCTCTGAGGGACGGTGATCTGGCCCCCACTTTAAAAAGTTTGAGGACCCCTGAATTCTAAATCTATTATACAGTTTTCTGCAGGTCAGGGCTGTGCAAGGTGGCCAGTTCTTCTTTCTAGCCACAAACACATTTGTCTAATTTTCCTAAATTTTTATTCTGGCACGGGAGAAAGTTGTTTTGCTGTAAACAGTCAGCTTAATTCCTACATACCTGGGCTTGGACATCTGCCTAGAAAGCCGTAATTTATGAGTTTAACGTGTGATCTTAGGTCTTTCTAACCCAACAGAGTCTCTGCCATCTCTCAGTCAGACTCCTCCTCTCTTGGAGAATCTCAAAGTCCTGAAGGCTCCCTGGTCCAGGGAGAGCCGCTCCTTTGCTCTTTGACTTTAAGCTGCCAGACCCAAACAGCCAGAGTTGCAGTTAGAAACAGCTCTGCGTATTGCAAAGCGCTCCTGTGGCAGTGGCTTGGGTATTAGGCCCCTTGCCTTCCTGCCAGTCCCCTTCGTGGCAGAGCAGCGACCAGGCCTGTCCCAAGGGAGTGCCCTGGAAGGGATCTCAGCCCTCTGCTCCCAGCAGCGGCAGGTGCTGCACCCTCTCAGCACATTTGCAAGCAGAGAGCTTTCACCAGCTCTGTCTGCTGCTTTTACTGATCCTGGGCCTGCTGCTCTACTCCTGGGGCTGCAGGGAGACTAGCAGCACTCACTGGCTTCTGGTTTAACTGCTACCGCCAGCAAGCCAAAGGCCTAAGCAGCAGCAGGGCAGCTCTGGTGTCAGGTAAATGTCTGCTAGCTGCTATGGCTTCTTCCAGGGCCACCGCAGGCAGCTCCGGCATCAGCCCCCTCACCCCCTTCTTTCATCTGGCTCTGGGGGATGAGTCTGCCTAGCAAGCAGTTTTAAATCACCAGGGCAGCCAGAAGTTCTGATAAGACACCTAGGCCAGCGGAGCAATCTGCAGCCAGTAAAAATAAACAAAAACCTATCTCTCCCAGCTTCATAATTATTAATAACTGCTGACACCCCCCTCCCCTTCTCTGCATTAACCATTTACTCTGTCCTTAGCAGGGGAAATAAAGCAAGTGGTCTGAGATCCTGTATAACCAGGCTTTTTACATTTAAGGATACTTTTTTCTTATTCAAATCTGTAACCTGTAACCATTGTTTTCCCTCATAGATTTTAACTAAGCCCATAGTCTCCTAGAGGATCTTAAATCTTCCTCCTTTATCACTCTTTTTAAAAAAAAAACACATATTTTATTGATTTTTTACAGAGAGGAAGAGAGAGGAATAGAGAGTTAGAAAGATCGATGAGAGAGAATCATCATCAGCTGCCTCTTGCACACTCCCTACTGGGGATGTGCGTGCAACCAAGGTACATGCCCTTGACCAGAATCGAACCTGGAACCTTTCAGTCTGCAGGCCGATGCTCTATCCACTGAGCCAAACCGGTTTCAGCATCTTTTACCACTCTTGATTTCTCTGACCACCCCTCCTCACCCTGTCCCATCCCCCAGTCCAGTTGCTTGACTCCCTTTCCGATTGTGAGTCAGAGGAAGACAATTTCTACAGAGGTGGAAATAGAAACAGTGGGAGTTTCAGAGCAAACTACAGACTACTGCTGTAGTAGTCCTCCCTTTCGAAGGCTGAGGTTTGCTGACCTGTGGGAAAAATGACTATTAGCCTGGAAAGATAGCAGATGAGGATAAGAGTGTGTAGGGAGATTTCTTGAAACCAAAAGCCTGGATGGCCTCCTGAAAGAAAAGATCTTTAATTCAGTTACAGATGCTATTAGAACCGGGTGTCCATAGATAGTTAATAACAACTTCAACCTTAGTTCTACGTTGGACTATGATGTCACAGGCAGGGACAGGGCCTGTAAATCTGTCCACCCCGTGGAGCTGTAAGCCCTGTCCCTGGAAGTCTCCGACCACCAAAAGAGATAAGAAAGCCATAAATAAAAATTCTTTGTTCTTTGAAATGTCACAAATTTATACCTTTAAATTAACCCTAGAACTTTAAATTTTCAATTTAAATACAACAAATTTACAAATCAGAGCAAACTGAAACCCTTACTTATACAAAATTAGAGAGAAATTTTTATTAGCTAAATGGGCTGATTCCCTCCACTGTGATGGAGAGCAAACATCTCTGAGAAAAAGAACTCAACAGTGCTGCTTAAGACCTTTGTAGATCATCACCACAGGTCAGTCCTATTTTAAAACAATTTAAACAACAGAAAAAGATGACATTTACTCTCATTAGTACAGCCAGAAGGCACAAAGTAGCTTTCGCTTCACACAGACCAGTTAATGAGCAGATAATTATGCTAAGACAGACAAACATCCATACTCACTCTCTCTCAGTAGACCAGCCCAGACTGGAGCTGAGCAAATAAAGGAAACCATGCCCAACTCCCCAGACGGGCTTGGGGGCACTCCAGGCACCCATGCTCCAGAACAGAATTCTCCACCAATGTCTTGGTGAGAAACTATCAGAGGAGTTAAGACTGTGTACAGTCCCCCTTTCTCGGTAGCAAATTGGCTGGTCCCACACAAACAAACAGCAGGGTGAACTCATAATTTCTTCATTCACCTCCAGAGTCCCACATTTATAACTAGCTAGTCCGAGTTTTTTACTTCTACCAGATGTTTACCCAGAGTGTAAACAGTCACCTGATTCTTGACTCCTGATTAATTTGTCTGAGGAAGCTCTATGGTCTCTGAGGAGGTGATCAAGCTCCCCGTTCCACTGACTTGGAATGGGTTGAACTGAAGGGGCACCTACCTTACAGTTTCTGTCGACAGGTCCAGAAATGTCTGTCCAGTCTCTCTAAATGCTGGCCGGGTCCCGGGATGAGGTCCAGGAGTGTCCGGAGTCCCCTGGTTCAATTCTACTAAATCAGCAGAACGGTACCTCCCGGAGGCCTATCCGGCTACCCCGGGTCCCAAATCTGGCCCATTCACCAAAGGCCAATAAAGGCCAAGCAAGTTATTCCCAGTCAGGGAACCAATAATGTTACAGAAAACCAAAGAACAAAGCAATACCAGAGAGATGGAGTTACATTTATTACACAGGGTCCAGAGGAAAATGTCTCTCAAATTCTGGGCCCCAACATGTAGGAATTCTCCCTATTTATATGATTTTACCTTCTTTGTCTCCCAAATATGGAATGTTTCCTGCCCCCTTTTGCAAGTTCTTAAAGAGCCCATATGTACTGGGGCCTTGAGACCTCAACCAGAGGCCTGGACTGGCACCAGCACTGATAACCTTGTCTGGGCAAGGTGGGATCAGGCCTAAACAGGCAGGTGGACATCCCTCTCACAATTCAGGACTACTGGCTCCCAATTGCTCACCTGCCTGCCTTCCTGATTGCTCCTAACCACTTCTGCCTGCCAGCCTGATCACCCCCTAACAACTCCCATGCCATCCTGATTGATGTTTAACTGCTCCCCTGCCAGCCTATTTGCCCCCAACTTCCCTCCTCTGCTGGCTTGGTAACCCCTAACTGCCCTCCCCTACATGGTTGATTTCCCCCAACTGCCCTCCCTTACAGGCTGGTGCCTCCCAACTGCCCTCCCCTGTTTGCCTGATCACCCACAAATGCCCTTTGCAGGCCTGGTCCCTCACAACTGCCCTCCCCTGTTGGTCATCTTGTGGTGGCCATCTTGTGTCCACAGGGGGCAGGATCTTTAACCACATGGGGGCAGCCATCTTGTGTGTTGGAGTGATGGTCAATCTGCATATTACTCTTTTATTAGATAGGATAGAGGCCTGGTGCATGAGTGGGGGCCAGCTGGTTTGCCCTGAAATGTGTCCTGGATCAGAGTGGGGGTTCCTTTGGGCCATGAGGTGGCATGGGTGAGGAGCCTGTGGTGGTTTGCAGGCCTGCCACGCCCCCAGCATCCCAAGTGAAGGTATCTGGGATTTATTTATCTTCTGCAATTGAAATTTTGTAGCCTGGAGTGAAGGCCTGAGCCAGCCAGGGCTGCAGAAGCTTGGCTTCCTCCATCACCCAGTGCAACTATAGCCTCCTGCTCTTCCAGCTCCATAGCTGCCTCCATTTCTGTTGAAATTTATTTACCTTTTATAATTAAAACTTTGTATCCTTGAGTGGAGGCATGGGCCTGCCAGGATGTATGGAAAGTTTGGCTTTCTCCATTGCCAGGGAAACCCAAGCCTCCCTCCTGCTCTCTGTGGCCACAGCCATCTTGGTTGGGATTAATTTGATTGGCTAGTGGGCGTGGCTTGTGGGTGTAGTGGAGTGATGGTTAATTTGCATATTACTCTTTTATTAGATAGGAATAGAGGCCCAGTGCATGAAATTAGAGCACTCAGGGGGTCCCTCAGCCTGACTTGACCCCTCTTGAAGTCCAAGTGCCCTCTGGGGATGTCTGACTGATGGCTTAGGCCCATGGTCGGCAAACTGCAGCTCACGAGCTACATGCAGCTCTTTGGCCCCTTGAGTGTGGCTCTTCCACAAAATGCCATGGCCTGGGTGAGTCTATTTTGAAGAAGTGGCATTACAAAAAGTTTAAGTTAAAAAAAAATTTGGCTCTCAAAATAAATTTCAATCATTGTATTGTTGATATTTGGCTCAGGTGACTAATGAGTTTGCCGACAACTGGCTTAGGCCCTCTCTGGCCACCTTGGTGCACACTGATCACCAGGGGGCAGCTCCAGCATTGAGCTTCTGCACCCTGGTGGTCAGTGTGCATCATAGCGACCAGTTGTTCCACCGTTTGGTTAATTTGCATATTAGTCCTTTATTATATAGGCTGAACAAGCTACATTATGTTGTGGTAACTACCACAGAACTTTTATTGGGCACTGGTAACCTGGCGCTGTCCAGTTTCTTTGCGTCATTATTTAATGTAAATCTACACAGCACTCATGGAGAGCAGCCAGCTCCCCCATTTTCATGCAGGGAGGTTGAATCCAGGAAAATCGTGCAATTTGCTCAGCCTCACCAAGTAAGCAGCAGAGTTAGATTTCAAACCTAGACTCTGAAATCAATTCTGTAAATTCTTTAGATTATATGGACCTGAGTCTATTTTATCCAACAGCTATCCATCAGTGGCCGGCCTGCCTGGTGGACGTTTGGAGAGGCACATTAGCGCTTGGCTAGCCGGATGGAGCTAAATTACAGGGGAAATGCCTGGAATAAGTAGTCAGATGGAAGAGTGCCTGGCAGTGAGAGGATGAGGGAGCGAACTAGGAAGTACAGGGTGGAGGCGCCAGTGAGCGGTGAGGGGATGGCAGGAGGATGGCGCTGGACCTAGTGGGGGAGTAAGAGGAGACTCCGAGGATGCTACCTGCGCCCGGAGCGCGGGGCAGCTATTCCACACAGTACGGTAGGCGTGGGGGCTCCTCCTTCGGCCAGCGCCCGCAGCCTCCTCCCCGCTGGCGGGCCCCCAGTCCCCGCGGACGGCGGGGAGGCGCCAGCTCCTGTCCCGCCGCCGCCCCGGGCGCCGCGCACCATGAGGCCCCGCTGCCGGGTGGCCGCGCTGCTGCTACTCGCGCTGTCGGTGCTGCTGCTCGCGCTGCGGGCCCTGCGTCCCGGACCCCCTCCCCCGCCGCCCGCGCGCCCCGCGTCCGCCCCGCAGCCTCCCGCGCCGGCCCCCGCGCGCCCCGCCGGCCGGGGCGCCCCCACCTGGGCGGGCCCAGACGCCCCGCGGCACCGGCCCCCGCGTCCGCGCCCCGGAGCCGGCCGCCGCCCGGGCGCGCCGCGCCCGGAGAAGTTGGCGAGGTGAGTCGTGGCATCTCCGAGTCCCGCCCGCCGCGCGCGCCCCCCGCCCGGCCGGAGGCTGTGCCGCGCGGCGGGCAGAGCGCACGGAGCTGCCAGCTGGGCCCGAACCTGCGGGCGGCGAAGACCCACCCTCGGGCGCCCACCGAGGGCTCCCACGAGGGCGCGAGGATCACGCACACGTTCCAGAGAAGTCTTGGGCAACGTTCTGTTTTACATGTAAACCGTCAAAGCAGGGCATCGCCTTGCATGCCGGTAAACGTGCCCTTTGGGTAAATTTTCAAGAGCCTCCTAATTCTCATGTTTCATTGGAGACTTTTAAACAAACGTGTAAATCTGATTGAACTGTAGAAGTTACGTATTTACCAAGACTGGCTGCCTGTCTGAATCTCGAATCACTGTTCTTAGAAGGAAGAAGCACTGGACCTAAGTTTATTGAAAAATTTTCTCCTTGGGAGGAGTGGTGCGTGGCAGAGAGAGGACACTGGGCTTCCCTGTCCCTCGGTCTAGTGCAGACTCAAGCCAGAGCCCCCAGAGAGAACCTCTGGCTCCTCCACATCAGTTTGGTGTTCTCTGCGCAGAGCCGAGCACCCACAGCTCTGCCTGGGAGCACCCTCTGTGGGCGCTGGCCGCCACAGGTCCTTTGTGGTGGAGAGCTTCCTAAGGACCTCTTGTCTCGCAGCCGTTGCGTGTCCCAGGCCCCTTAGGATCCAAGACGGTTCTAATTGCCTTTGCAAGGCCCGCATTTGCCGGCTCCTTAATTACCGGAAGCGAGCTGGATTTTTTTTTTACCATGATAACTAAATGAGTTTTGACACTTTTACCGTAACTTAGAGAAAAAAGGAACCCCAAGAAGTGGCTGTGTCCACTTCTCTTCTGCCTCAGTAAATGTACAGGTGGTTTCTGACAAAATATTTTTTTGGGGGGAGTCAGTGATCTACATAATTGCTTTTAGGTATTCATTTATTTTTTAAATATATTTTATTGGTTTTTTTTTTTTTTTTTTTTTTTTTTTTTTTTTTTTTTTTTACAAAGAGGAAGGGAGAGAGATAGAGAGCTAGAAACGTAGATGGGAGAGAAACATTGACCAGCTGCCTCTTGCACACCCCCTACTGGGGATGTGCCCGCAACCAACGTACATGCCCCTGACCGGAATCAAACCCGGGACCTTTCAGGCCGCAGACGATGCTCTACCACTGAGCCAAACCGATTTCGGCTGCTTTTAGGTATTTAAAACCACTTACAACCCCTCATGAGTGTATATGCTTTTTATAATAAGGGTATTTCTGTTAGGAGCTTAACAGTATTTTCATACTGAGGTTTCTTATAACAGACTTGAGAGGCCCAATGTGCGAAATTTGTGCAAGCGGCGGGGGCCGTAGGGGAGCGGGGGTTCTGCCACCTGTCTTGGCCCGGTCACCTTGGCTTGGTCCAGAAGATCATCTGAAAGGGTGTCCGGTCTAATTAGCATATCACACTTTTATTACTATAGATTATATCACAGTTCAACTACAAGTTTACTATAATTTGTAAGTTGATGGACTTACAAATTATATTAAAATTGTAAGATATTAACTTGTAAGATAACAACTGACACCATTTAACATAACTAACCAGGCACAGTGCTCAACAGTCATAAAAACAGCCATTGCTGACACTGAGTTTATGTATATTGACTATGTCGTCTCCCCCATAACCCTGATATAGTGGTTCTCAGAGTATGGCCTTTAACCAGCAGCACCAGTGTCACAGTGGGGGGGGGGGGGGGGGGAAAGGAAAGGGCTTTGTAGAAATTCATATTCTCAGGCACCTGCATAGACCCACTGCATTAGAGGCCATGGGGTGAGCTCCGTGATCTGTGTTCTAAAAAGCCCTCCATAGTTTCTGATGCACCCAAGTTTGCAAGCCTGCTCTGTGCAGCACACACTGGCATCACTGCCGTTTGGGTGAGGAAAGTGATGCAGAGTCTGGCATCTTGTCTGGAGCTCACAGGTACTACACGATAGATCAGTATACAGGTCCCGCGGCAGCCTGGGCCCAGGTGAGCTCTGCCATGTTAGGCTGATGTCATATGCTAGTCTTTTCTGCATTTCATAATTTCCCTGATATGTTTCCAGAGAAACTTGGGTTTTTGTAACTGTCTCATTCTTTAAGGTGTTGGAGCAGCATTTTTGTCTCTATCTGGACAAATTGGCTCTGGCTAGGAAAAGATCAATGAATAGAATCTAGATGGATGTTAGGGAAGGACTGCTAGTATTTCCATAGGCGAGGACCTCTGAACCCATCTTTTTTAACTTCTCTCTCAGACTGTCATGAAAATTATGGCCAACACCATTAGGAATAAAGAACAAAATTGTACAACTCAGGGAAGAGTGAAAAATAAAAGAGCCACAGGAAGTCTCAAGGTCAAATGCATAAACATGAAAGTCTAGTGCCCTCTGGAGAAGTTGACATTTTCTGGGATTTATTAACGCTTCCTTCACTACCCGACAGAGATGGGGACGGAAGACTGCAGCTGGGAGGGAGCAGGGGAAGGATTTCGGTAGAGACTTCTTTGTTGCATTTCTAATCCTGCCTGGGTTAAGTTTTTGTGGTTTAGGGGGAATTTTATTTTAGGGAGGAAAAAAGCCTCATGTTTTCAGAAAGATGAGTGCTTTAATCTCTACATGGCTAGAATCCAGAGAGATGAAGGCTGCGGCGGGATCTGGCTTCCCAAGGGGGAGGAGCCAGCAGAGGTTGGAGCTGGTCAGAAAGGGCTCACCACCTGCGGACCGGCCAGGGCTGCCCCGCCCGCCTGGCTGCTGGTGAAGGCCTGCCAGGCCTGCCACGTCGCGCAGGAAGCTCATCTCCTCCACATCTTGTTTTAATTCCAGAGAAGTTTCCGGGGCCTCGTCTAGTTAGCAGGCAGACCCTGATGTTTGTAATTAGTCACGTGTGTGCAGTCGCCCTGTCGTGGCCTTTCCGCTCCGTGAATGTTAAGCCGGGAGGTGTCCGAGTTTTAGGTCAAGGGTGGGATCTGAAACACACACAGCTGGCAGCAGTTGCAGTGCTCAAGAGAAGCAAAATTTTTCTATTTTGGTTTATTGGTGATTTACGCCTAGCTGTCTTCCAAAACAGAATTTGAGGTGACTTACAAAAAAAATGCATATACAACAAAGCCATTGAAATAGTTGTAAAATAATGAAAAGACATAAAGAGGAGGGGAAATAAGTATGTTTGTCAAAAACGGGGCCGTTACTGTTACGAGGGCTAAGTGTTCGATGGAGCTGAGCTCCTGGCAGCCAGGTGCAAAGGGCAGTGTCCCTTCACAGAGAGGAAGAGGACAAGCTCATCAAGGGAGGGTTTGTTTTTCCACAGGGAGCTTTAAATGGGGACTTTAACTTGGGAACAAACTGCAGACTTTAAAAGCACATCTCTCCAGCTTCTGAAAACTCTTTTGAGCCTACATATGGGGAAGGCAGTGAACCCACCTGCTGACCCTGACGTGTGGAAACAGCTGGCCCCGGCCCCGGCATTTCATCTTCATTTCCTCATCTGTCAAAGGAGCGAAATGGTCCAAAATTCCCTAAAATCTCCCCCAGCTCCGGTATTTGGTGATTCTGTGATGAGATCATCAAGTTTAACTGCAAAACACCAACAGACTGCTGTCAGCCCTTTGTCATCTCTAGCAAAATCACTGTTTCTCATTTGTCGGCTCTAGCCTAGAACTCAGCGATTATTTGACCTCATTGTTTTTCTTTTATGTTGGCCTGGAGAGTGCTGTTTTCTCTTAGAATATGGTTTCCGAGGGAGACCAGGCCCCTCTCCGTCGCTGGTGCTGGTGCTGCTTTCTCCACAGCTTTCAGTGGCGTCTGCTGCAGTGTCTCCTGAGCAAGGCACTCCGTCTGCAACAGTGAATGAGTTGCTGCCCTCCCAGAATTTTTTGGGGTGAAAGTTGAGGAGAGAAGACAGTTCTGCCCTAGAGACAGGAAGCATACCTCCTTGCTCATCAAGAAGCACCATTTCCTGCACCATTTCCCTTTGATCTCTGAGATAAGTCTTCTCAGAGGTTCATAGCCTGAATAAAGGTCTCACTACAGAGGGATTATATTATTCTAGAGGCCCCGTGCACGAATTTGTGCACTAGTGTGGTCCCTCTGCCTGGCCTGCAGGATCAGGCCAAAACCGGTGCTTTGACATCCCCTGAGGGGTCCTGAATTGCGAGAGGGTGCAGGCCAGGCCGAGGTACCCCATCAGTGCATGATCAGGGCTGGGGAAGGATACAGGAGGTTGCCAACTGAGGAGGGACAGTGGGAGGGCTCCAGGGTGTGTCCAGCCTCTCTCACTCAGTCTCAATTGGTTGGACCTCAGCCTCAAGCTAACCTGCTGGTCAGAGCATCTGCCCCCTGGTGGTCAGTGCGTGTCATAGCAAGCATTGAGCAGCCTTAGCATATCATTAGCATATTACGCTTTGATTGGTTGAACAGATGACTAGACACTTAGCATATTAGGCTTTTATTATATAGGACTAGAGGCACCTGTGGGGTCCCTTAGTCTGGCCTGGTCCCTCTTGCAATCTGGGATCTCCCAGGGGATGTTGGACTGCCAGACCAGATCAGGACAAAACCAGCAGTTCGACATTTGCCAAGGGATGTAGTGCATAAAAGCGGCAGCTGGATAGGGAGGAGCCTGAGCCCAGGCTGGGTGCTCCCACTAATCGCGGCCCGCTGTGCCTGCTGCTGCTGCTGCTGCTGCTGCTGCTGAGGCAGGAGAGGCTCATGCCACTGCAGCTGTGCTTGCCAGCCATGAGCCCAGTGTCTGGCGCTGTCAGGTGAGCAGCGCTCCTGCTGTGGGAGCACACTGACCACCAGGGGCACCTCCTGCATTGAGCATCTGCCCACTGGTGGTCTGTGAGTGTAATAGCGACTGGTTGAATGGGCGAAAGATCGCTTAGGGTTTTAAATATATAGATAGCAAAATGCTGTTTGTGGCCATCCCAGTAGGTCCAGAGCACATTCAAGATCTCTTGAGCCCTAGGTGGTTTGGCTCAGTAGATAGAGCATCGACTTGCTGACTGTAGTGTCCCAGGTTTGATTCCGGTCAAGGGCACATACTCAGGTTGTGGTCTCTATCCCCAGTTGGGGGTATGCAGGAGGAGCCTATCAATGATTCTCTCATCATTGATGTTTCAATCTCTCTGTCCTTCTCCCTTCCTCTCTGAAATCAATTAAAAAAAAATCTCTTGAGCTTGGGTACCAGCTTTTGTGTCCTATGATATGATGTCTTATGAGTGTTGATTCTATTCACATTCACTTTTGTTGGTTAGTCCATAAGTCTCTCCCCCCCATCTCTACATATACTCAATCAGTAAGCCCTATTGGTTCTATCTCAAAACATTACCATTCCCACCATTTCTATCACTTCGTGGTACCACCAATCTCCTAACCGCTGTCATTTCACCTGGACATCTACTATGGCCTGCCATCTGGTTTGCATATTTTCAATGTAGTGCCCCTACAGTCCATTCTCCATGCCACTGCTGGAATAATCTTTTTTTTTTTTTTTTTTTTTTTTAATATATTTTATTGATTTTTTACAGAGAGGAAGGGAGAGAGATAGAGAGCTAGAAACGTCGATGAGAGAGAAACATCGACCAGCTGCCTCTTGCACACCCCCTACCGGGGATGTGCCCGCAACCAACATACATGCCCCTGACCGGAATCGAACCTGTGACCTTTCAGTCCGCAGACCGACGCTCTACCACTGAGCCAAACCGGTTTCGGCTGCTGGAATAATCTTAAATGAGTGCTACACATGGAGTCACTTGCTTGATTTAAGCCATACAGTGACAGACATCCTATAACATTAAGAATAAAATTTAATTTCTTAGTGTGGCCTTCAAGCTGCTGCCTGATCTCAACCCCATTTAGTTCTCTGACCTGTTCTCCGAGTCTCCCTACTCACCCAGCTCAGCCACCTGGGCCTCACGTACACTGAGCTCATTCCTGCCTCAGCATTTTTATTTGTTTCCTGTGCTGCAATGTTCTTTGCTCAAATCCTTGTATCACTAACTCCCTCGTTTCTTTCAGGTTTGTGTGTTCAGCTTTTCTCTTCAGAGGGGTCTTCCCAGCTGTCCTAGAGAAACAACCTTCCCTATCCTTCTCTACCCCTTTACCTGTTTAGTATATTTTAAGGCACTTATTATCATTTGAACATTGTATTTTATTTGCTTCTCCCACCTCCTTCATGTTCACTTGATGTGCTGCTGGCACCTAGAACAGAGATGATCTCAAAGCAGGTTCTCAAATCCATAATTTGTTGAATGAGCCAGTGAACAGCGGCAGCATCTGCCTGGTGCCAGCCCAGTGCTGACTCTGCACTCACACTGTCATGTCACACTTAGCTAATATTGTGCAAAACAGCCACACCGCTCAGGAAAACAGTGAGAGCTTTAGTAATAATATCATTAGAAGAGGGATTTTTTCTTTTCAGTGGATTTCCATTTTTAGAACAGGATTTATGGAAAGATTGAGAGAGCAAGCACAGAGTTCTCTATGCCTTGTACACATCTCCTTTGTTGCTAACCTTTCACTAACACAACACATTTGTTATAATTAATTAATACAAACATTATTGCTAATGTTTAGTTTATTCAGATTTCTTCCGTTTTGACCAAATGCTATTCTGCTGTGCCAGGATTCCAACTAGGATACCACATCACATTAGTTGTAGCGTTCCCTTGGGCTTCTCTTGAATGTGGGCATTTCACAGAGTTTCCTTGTTTTACATGCCCTTGAGAGCTTTGAGGAGACTTGTCAGATATTTTGTAGGATACTCCACCAGTGGAATGTATTTGATGTTTTATTCATGATAATACTGGGGTTGTGGATTTGGGGGAGGAAAGTCATAGAGGCAAAGAACCATTTCATCACCTCATATCAACTATATGTGCTGTCAGCATGAGTTACGACTGCTATTATTGGCCTACTCACTGTGTGTGTGTGTGTGTGTGTGTGTGTGTGTGTGTGATTCTCCGCTGTGAGGTTACTCCCCACCTCCAGGCTACACACTTTGAAGGAAGCCACTGTGTGCAGCCTCACGCATGAGGAGTAGGGAGGTCTCCTTGAGGCTGGGAGGTCTATATACATTATTTGAAATTCTTCTGCATGGGAGGTTTGATTCTTTTCCCTCATTAATTTTTTCAGTCACTGTATCAGTATTAGTTATATTTATTTTATACTTTGAGATACAATCTAATATGACTCTATTCTGTTGCTGAATAGAACAGTTTTCATTTTTGGTCATTACTAGCTCTTTTAGTTGGTGTCAATCTACGACATACACCCAACAATGGGCTTTTTTTGTTTGTTTGTTTGTTTTTTGAGCATTTTCCTGCTGTCTGGCACCATAGGATGCTCCTGCCTCAGCCATAGAAACAGCCATTTCTTCAAGGAACCCTGATTCATCATGTTGGAAAATAGTATTAGAAACCAAGATCTGGGCACTTAGCATACTTGTTGCTATTGAGAAGTCATTTTTAAAAATTCCTGTCAAAACCGGTTTGGCTTAGTGGATAGAGCGTCAGCCTGCGGACTGAAAGGTCCCGGGTTTGATTCCTGCCAGGGGCATGTACCTGGGTTGCGGGCACATCTCCAGTAGGAGATGTGCAGGAGGCAGCTGATCGATGATTCTCTCTCATCGATGTTTCTAACTCTTTATTCCTCTCCTTTCTTCTCTGTAAAAAATCAATAAAATATATTTTAAAAAAAATTCCTCATGGCTAACAGAGCAAAACATGTATCTTTTTACTAACCTATGTATGTACACGTATTTATAAATATTTCCATTTGGAACTATCTTTATGTTAAGTGAAACATGGAATCATACTAATGTGTCTATTACTTACATGGATCATTCTAGCTTCCTTTACCTGCTTATCTCTCAACCAATTTGCTTTGGTTGGTTTAAATGCCTGTTGCATGGTGGAAGGAATGGAAAGGAGTGGAGGCGCCAGATAGGACCAGTTGATTTAAACCAAGCAAAGTCCACACCTTGAGGTAGGGCTGAGGCCAAGACCCAAGCTTAGAGACAGTATAAGGACAGACTATCTAGTGGCTGAGAGTATCAGGTATGAAACTCAGGAATTGGGAGCCATGTCTCTGCCATGTGGAGAAGGTTTCTACATAAAAGTACGTGAGCCAAAGTAATGGGGCAGATGAGAAGCAATGCTGAGTGGAGGAAAGGAACCAACATAGCTCCCAAGACCAGCCCTGACATTTGTTGGCTGAACGAGTTCACCCTTCTCCTAGATTTCAGGAATTGAGTTTTGTCACTCATTGCCAAAGTGTCTTGACTAAATTCAAAATGTAGCACCTGATTTTAGCACCTTTATTAAGTTCAATAAATAGTAGCCTTACTGACTCTTATCCACATACAAACTCACAGGTGAGATTCTTTGGAAGAAAATTTAAAAACAGATTTGTTTATAATTCACTGTAAGAAAATAAGAAAGACTCCCATCAAGATGGGAAAATAAGTAAATGCTGTGCTGGCACATCAAAATCACAACTAAATTAGAGAACAGTCAAGCTGGGGATCCATTGGAAGGCTAGATGAATGAGATCGTATAATTGAGGACATAAGAAAGCCACATCAAGACTGGCTGGAGGGGTGGGGATATGAAATGGGCTGGCCCCACACCCACACGTGGCAGTTGAGCATCTGTAGGGATATCTCAGCTGCAGGGATCCCCCAAGGAGCGAGGCATCTCAGTTTCACACTGGGTGCCATCACATGAAACACCAGAGCTGGAGAGAGGAACCCCATAACATGTGGCTGTGAAAATCAGTGGGTGAAATAGGAAGCTGCCTCTTGAAGGGCTTATGCACAGACTCACTCTCTCACGGGCACTTACTCTGGTCTCCAGAAGAGGGACAGTGGCTTGGGAGTCACCAGAGACATACAGGGAGAAACAAGTTGTGTAGCTTCAAGGCAAGGGCTGGATGAACAGCCACCATTGTGTTGTGTTGAACCCTTCTTCCACCTAGCTGCCAGACAGGTGCCATCTTTCCTGTGGTGTTCCCTCTCTGCAGTGGGATCAATCTGAATCTGCCTTAGCCTAGTTAACACCACACATCCCACTTTGAGGACTCCTTGAGACCCCTCCTCACACAACTTGAGAATCACCTGAGACTCTTTCAATGGCTGAGCCTTACAGCAGTTGGTATGCAGTGGCAGGTCTCGGGGCCCTGCACCTTTTACTAAGTGGAGCCAGGCCTGGTGCAGCCGGCTGTCATTTGCAGTGTGGCCTCTGTGACTTGCCTCCATGTTCAACAATGCAGCTACCAACTCTACGTTACATTGTAGCCACTATAAAGTGGCCCAGGGCTGGTCACAGACAATGACTGACCTCCATCTATAGTGGAGCCACTACCAAGTGTCTCCAGAACAAATATACCTAATGGCTGATTTCAACCCCAAAAAGAAAACCATCCACTTAGTTCCACGAGAAGCACACCCAAGAGGTAGTCTTGGCCAGTAGCAGAGCCCATAGGATGCTCCTGCCTCAGGTGCCAGTTAATCCTGCTCCTTTGGGTCAGGCCCTGCACAGTAGCTTGTATGCCATGGTTGGGGCCAGTTCTTACAGCTAGTAGGCCTTAAGGTCAATCACACCTACTGACATGCCAATGGCAATCAAGGCTCAACTACAATAGGAGGGCACACACAACCCATACAAAGCACACTTCTGGAGTACCTGGCTTAGGTGGCCAGGGAGACTGTGCCACTGGGCCCCACAGCACACCTATACAATAAGCCCATCCTGTAAGGATTAGGGGACATAGCATATATGTTTAATACATAGAAACAAACACAGAGAGATAGCCAAAATGAGACAAAGAAACAGGTCTCAAATGAAAGACCAGGAGAAAATTTCAGAAAAAGAGCTAAATGAAATGGAGGCAATTCTGACAGATGCAGAATTCAAAACACTGGTTATAAGAATGCTCAAAGAATTTAGTGAGAACCCTAAAAAGTAAGCATAAAAAAGGACATAGATACAATAAAGAAGAATCAGAAATGAAAAGGACTGAAATGAAGAATACACTAGAAGGAATCAACAGCAGATAAAATGAAGCAGAGGAACAAACGAGCAATTTGGAAGACAAGATAGCAGAAAATACCCAATTAAAATGGCAAAAAGAAACTTAAAAATGAGAATAGTTTTAGGGACCTCTGGGACAATATCAAGCATAACAACATTTGCATCATAGTGATACCAGGAGGAGAAGAGAAAAATCAAGGGATCTTGATAGAATAATTAGAGAAAACTTTTCTAACCTAGGAAATGAAATAGAAATATAAGTTCAGGAAATGTGGAATCCCAAACAAGTTCAAACCAAGACTTAATTAAAATGGCAAAAATCAAAGACCAAGAGAGAATCTTAAAAGCACCTATAGAATATCAGTTAGTTGTGTACAAAGGAACTGTCAGCTGATTTCTCAACAGGAATTTTTTAGGCCCAAAGTGATTAGAAAAAAATATTCAAAGTGATGAAATACAAGGACCTAAAACCAATACTATTCTACCTAGCAATGCTATTATTTAATATTGAAGAATTAAAGAGCACCCAGACAAGAAAAAGCCAAAGGAGTTTATTGCCAACAAACTGGTATTACAAGAAATGTTAAAGGGACTTCTTTAAGAAGAATAAGGAAAAGAGAAAACATAGATATGAATAATAAAATGGCAATAGCTATGTATCTCTCAATATTTACTTTAAATGTAGATGGATTAAATGCTCCAATAAAAACACATACAGGGTGGCTGAATGAATAGGGTAACAAGAGCCATGTATATGCTGTCTACAAGGGACACACAACATATTGAAAGACACAAAGACTGCCAGAACCTGTTTGGCTCAGTGGATAGAGCTTCAGCCTGCGGACTGGTAGGTCCCAGGTTCGATTCCGGTCAAGGGCATGTACTTTGGTTGCGGGCACATCCCCAGTGGGGGCTGTGCAGGAGGCAGCTGGTTGATATTTCTCTCTCATCAATGTTTCTGGCTTTCTATCCCTCTCCCTTCCTCTCTGTAAAAAATCAATAAAATATGTTAAAAAGAAAGAAAGACATACAGTAAATGGATGGAAAGAGATTTCATGCAAATGGAGACAAAAGCTTGGGTGGCAATACTTGTATCAGACAAAAAGGTTTTGAAGTAAAGGCTATAATAATAGACAAGGACATTAGATTATGAAAAAGGGATCTGTTAAATAAGAGGATATAACCCTTGCAAACATTTATGCATCCCACATAAGACCACCTACATATATAAAACAAATATTGATGGGCGTAAAGGAAGGGATTGATAGCAATACTGTCATAGAATACCCCATTGACATCACTGAATAGATCTTTCAGACAGAAAATCAACAAGGAAACAGTGGCCTTACACTACACTCAAATGTGTTGAATTGATATTTTCTGAGCATTTCACCCCAAAGCAGCAAAATATACCTTTTTTTCCCCCCAAGTACACATAGAACATTTTCTAGGATAGACTACATGTTAGGACACAAAACAATTCTCAGTAAATTTAAGAAGATTGAAATTATGTCATGCATTTTCTCCACCCATAATGGAATGAAACTAGAAATCAATAGCAAGAAAGAAACTAAAACATAACAACAAATACATGAGGCCAAATAACATGCTACTTAACAATGAATGGGTTTCTGGTGAGATCAAGAAAGAAATGAAAAATTACCTGAGACAAATGAAAATGAGCACACAACAACTCAGATCAGGGGACACAGTGAAAGCAGTCCTGAGAGGAAATTCACAGCATCCAGGCTAACCTCCAGAAGCAAGAAAAACCTTCACTAAACAACTTAACTTTGCATCTAAAAGAGCTAGGAAAGAACAACAAAGACCAAAGTGAGCAAATGGAAAGAAATAATAAAGACCAGAGCAGAAATAACCAAAATAGTCTAACAAAACAATATAAAAGATCAATAAACTAGAAACAGGTTTCTCAAAAAGATAAACCTTTAACCAGACTCAAATAACCAGAGGACACAAATAAATAAAATCAGAAATAAAAGAGACTATAAAAATACAAAAAATTTAAAATATGAACTATATGTCAAAAATTAGATAATCTGTACGAAATGAATACCTATAAACATTCAATCTTCCAAAACTGAATATAGAAGAAACAGAAAATCTGAACAGATTGGAATAACAAAATAGAAATGGTAATAAAACAAACAAAACTCCCAGCAAAAAAAGTCCTGGACTGGAGGGCTTCGCATGTTAATTTTACCAAACATTCTCACTATTCCAAAAAATTAAAGAGAAGAAAAGACTCCCAAGCTCATTTTATGAGGTTAGCGTATCCTAATTCCAAAACCAGATAAAGGCATTACAAAGAAAGAAAATTATTGGATGATATTTCCGATGAACATAGGCGTAAAAATTCTCAACAAAACATTAGCAAATTGAGAAAAATAACGGGTGGAGTTCCACCACATCTCTCCAAGAGGCACTGCTGGGGCACAAAGGCTCCCAGGCCTGCTGGGAACAGGACTTCTGTAAGGACAAATATGTCTGAAGGCTGTGGCCCAAGGCCATTTTTGCTGGTATAAGCAGCGTCTCCGGAACTAGAGGGAGCAGACAGCTCTTCTTAAAATTTTAGGTGTTTATGCTCCAGATGAAACAATTCCCTCTAAGCAAGAGATGTGCTGTGTGCACAAAGCAAACAACAACACAGCGACTCCTGGTGGTGAACCAAACAAAACCGAGTCGTCTGGGGAAAGGTAACTCGTCCCCAAACAACAGTGGAAGGAACAGTTCATGCTAAATTCCGAAGCAACCTTCCTGCCAAGGCCGTTGGACACAGAATCCGTGTACCTCTGTCCCCCTCAAAATATTCAAAGTGGTGCTACAAGAAATGTAGGATTTAAACTTACTGAAAATAAATAAAGTGCATTTGTTTTCCTGTGGGGGAGGAGGTAAACATTAGCAAATGGGACCCAGCAATACATTAAAAAAATGTCCAAGTGGGATTTATTCAAGGGATGCAGGTTTGGTACAATATCCACAAATCAATTAACATGATTGATATACCACATAAATAAAATGAAGAATAAAAATCATATGATCATTTTAATAGATGTAGGAAAAGCACTTGACAAAATCCTGCCCCAATTTATGATAAAAACTCTCAGCAAAGTGGGAATGGAGGGAATATACCTCAATCTAATTAAAGGACACATATAACAAATCCACAGTCAACATCAGACTCAACAGGGAAAAACTAAAAGCATTTCCCTTAAGATCTGGAATAAGACAGAGATATCTGCTTTCACTACTCTTATTCAATAGTTCTGGAAGTCCTAGTTACCACAACTAGACAAGAAGAAATAAAAGGCACCCTAATTGGTGAGGAAGAAGTAAAACTGTCAATATTTGCAGATTACATAATAGTGTCTATAGAGAACACTAAAAGATCCACCAAAACACGACTAGAATTGATAAACTTTACAGAGAACAAACTGATAGTTGCCAGATGGGAGGGGAGTTGAAGGATGGGGTGAAAATGGGACAAGATTAAGAAGTACAAATTGGTAGTTACAAAACAGTCACAGGGCTATACACTACAGCATAGAATCCATACAGTAGCAGGACACAAAATTAATATTCAGAAATCAGCTATATTTTTATATACCAGTAATGAATTTTCAGAAAGGAAAACTAAGGAAACAACCCCATTACAACTACTTAAAAAATAAAATGAAATACCTAGGAATAAATTTAACCACTTAGATAAAATACCTATACTTAGAAAATTGTAAAATCTTGAAGAAAGATGAAGATAAACTTAAATGGAAGTATACTAGTGTTGTGGGGTTAAACCCTGGGTTCAAAATAAGACCACCAGAGGCTGATGATTGATTTAAAAAAGCAGGCAAGGATTTATTGAAAAACTGGCCAGGACGGCCTCAAGAGCACCACACGCAGGTGGACTCCACACGACCTCACCATTTCAAGGCTAGGCAGTCCCTTTTAAAGGTTCAAAACAAAGGAATTTTCCTTTGTTCTAAATTCTAAAGGCTGGGAACATTGGAATGTGGCCCTATCTTGCAATGGCCAATAACACAGAAGCAGAGCTCAGAGGTTATCTACAATTTCTATCTCTGAAGGTTATCTACAGTTTCTATCTCTGAAGTTTACTCAGTCAGTGGGAATCAATCTCCTGTGGTCCTGGTCCCAGGCAAGGGAAAATTGCCTTAGTCTCCAGGTCTCCACCTGGAACAGAGGTAAATATCCTGTGTTTAATCAGGTGCAGGAGCCAGATTAGAGGGGTTAAAATTCAAACAGCAGTTTTTACCTGAGTATGGTTGCTACTATACTAGTATGTTCATAATAGGAAGAATTAACATCATTAAAAAGTCCATACTACCCAAAGCATTCTATGTGTTAAATGCAGTCCCTATGCCAACGGCATTTTTTTTTTTTTTTTTACAGAAATAGAATAATCCAAAAGTTCATATGCAAACAAAAGACTTCAATGGAGTGTTATTCAGCCATAAAAAGAAAATTTTACCATTTGTGATAAGATGATGGACCCAGAGGGCATTACACTAAGTGGAATGAGCACACAGAGAAAGGCAAATACCATATGATTTCACTTAAATGTGGAAGCTAGAGAACAAAATAAATAACAAACAGGAACAGACTCCTAGATACAAAGAACAAACTGATAGTTGCCAGATGGGAGGGGAATTGAAGGGCGAGGTGAAAATGGAGACAAGATTAGGAAGTTTGTATTGGTAGTTGGATGTGAAGTACAGCCTAAGGCTGTGGTCTTCAAACTGTGGCTCGAGAGCCACATGCGGCTCTTTGAACCCTTGAGTGTGGCTCTTTCACAAAATACCACGGCCTTGGCGAGTCTATTTTGAAGAAGTGGCGTTAGAAGAAGTTTAAGTTTAAGAAAAATGTGGCTCTCAAAAGAAATTTCAACGTTATTATTTGGCTCTGTTGACTAATGAGTTTGCCGACCACTGGCCTAGGGAATATAATCAGTAATATTGTGATAATTATGTATGGTGCAGATCTCTGTAAATTATGTAAATGTCTAACCAATATGCTGAACACTTGAAACTAATATAAAATACTATTGAACTGTAATAGAAGAAATTAAAAATAGGGGAAAAATAAGACAAAATTTTATGTAACATATTTTACCATTATTTAAATGTTTTTAAATAGAAAATAGAAGACTTTTGTTGAAGATTTAATTCATTTTACAGTCATCTCCAAATTATCCTCAGTACTTGATTTATTTAAATTATGAAACTCTGAAAACTGCCCCTGGAAGAGGAGTTTCTTAAACTTGATATCTTATTTGAGATCTATGATTTGGTTCCAGTAAGAGTGACTTAGGTCCATTAGAAGGTGATGTGTTGATGCCCACCTGCATCACTTTCTCTTTTTCTCTTTTATCAATACAAAATGCCAGCCTGATCTCGCCCCCCACGGCCCTCCCCTGGTGGCCAATTTGGTTCTGATTGTTCGCTTTCTATGCAAGTCAGCATCTCCAGCCCTATCTCTGGGCCTGATTGGAGAGGCGGGGCTGATCAGCAACAGCCCTGGAGGCCCCGAGAGAAATAGAGACGTGGCACCTGGGAAGCCTGGAGAGAAAGAAAGAGGCAATGGCTGGTCAACAGCTGCCATGGAGGCTGCGGATCAGACCCTGCCTCTCTCTTTGGGGCTCTCTCCCAGCATGATCCCCAGCCCCCTCGGCAGTCAGAACTGGGTCGCAGACTGCAGACTGACTTCTGGTGTTCAGTCAAGCCTTCCGTCAGTCATTACGGACCCTGGGTTTTCATATATTAGGATTATTAATAATGAACAACATTTGCTAATGACTGATTATTATAATCATGTTGCATTCATTTTCCTTATGCCCGTTTCATGTAGGGGCACCATTTCTCTCCATTAATACTAGCAGCAGATATGTTAGCAGCTGATTGCCACATTATTAGTCTTGTACATGATAATGCCTCCAAATGCAGGAGTAGTGATGCTGACAATCTGGATCTGCCAAAGAGGTGTTGTGAAGTGCTTAGAACATATGGATGGGGTTCAATTCTCCTCATGGTTTTCAGCATCCACGGGGGTCTCAGAGCATATCTGCCCCAGAGAGGGGCTACTTATACATGTTCTTTCCTGTACATACAAGCCCATGATAAAGTTTAATTAATAAATTCAGCCCAATGTACCTTGGTTGCGGGCACATCCCCAGTGGGGAGTGTGCAAGAGGCAGCTGAAGGATGATTCTCTCTCATCGATGTTTCTAACTCTCTATCCCTCTCTCTTCCTCTCTGTGAATAAATCAATAAAATATATTTAAAAATAAATAAATAAATGAATAAATTAATTCAGCCCAGTGAGAGACTAACAGCAAATAGAATAATTATAAAGATATCCTATATAATAAAAGGCTAATATGCAAATTGTCCCCTCCACTGGGAGTTTGACCAGGGGGCTGGCTGGCCATCCCCCCATCTGGCCTGCCCTGATCACCGGGATTGGGGAGGGCACCGACCCCACCGTGCACACATTCATGCACCAGCCTCTAGTACTGTAATAAAAGTTCAGTCTGTCTTTTTCTCAAAATACCTTATTGCGCTGCAGTCACTTTTGCACTCACAGGGGAACTGCCCCAGATATCAAGGGGAGGGAAGACGGTGGTCTTCACCGGGAGAGTGAACAGAAGTGGATAATCTAGGGAGAGACTTGGGACCTCGCTGCTGTCTTTTCCGGTGTTCACCAAAACTAGTGGGCTCGGAGGGACTTTCTGCATCCTGGCTCGCGGAGCATGCTCAGGAGTGATCGAATTAGGAAGCTGCCCAGCAAGCTCCACCCCGTCTTTAACTTTCCTTCTGGGGAAAGGAATAGGAGCAAATTGCCCTCCTCTCATGGGCAGTTTGCTGCGCTTCTCGCTGTGCTCAAGGCTCAGAAGGCAGGGGTCTCCGACGTCCAGGCTTCCCTGTCTGCATCTTTTGCTCGAGTACGTTAGTTCCCTTTGTCTCAGGACCGCTCCGGCCCCTTTCCCCTCTAGCCGGGACTATTTCTCAGTGCTGTGTTTGTGCGGGCATCACCCCCTCTTCTGGAACAAATCCTTTGTTATGATGAAATAGCAGGACTCTTGGATCCTAGTCCCGCTCAGCTGTTAACTGGGTATTTGATTTCTTGGTAATTTTCAGTTTAACTTGCCCCCTCTCCTGCCTGTTTCTCACTAATATCAGTTTCATACTGAAAGCTGAATTTCACACATACCCTCTGCCACCGTGAGTGGATGGCTAGATTTACGCCGTTTCTTCGTGCCTCTTCCAGCAGGTGTCGGAGCACTGTGTGGGCTCCTGTGCTCCCCTCCCGGACATGGTGCTTTCCCTTTGGATCCGTGGTCACGCACCCCCACCTCCTAACACCACCCCGATGATGGGATCACAAGTTGCTCATTTCACATGAGAAAAGCCATGTCCCACCCTCTTACTCAAGTTGCATTCAAATCTAATTTCCATGGCCTCTGTGAGGGGAGCTTCCCAGCCCCTGTTACAGCTGTCAAGGTTACGATGCTATTTCCCAGCGAGCCAGTGGTGCCGGCAGGCACCAGACAGCTGCGTGTTAGCATGGAAGTCTCAGACCCCTCCCACAGCCCTAACTGTGACATCCTGCCACTGCCAGGGTCAATGCTGGATACATGGTCTTGTTCTCTGAACAGTAAGAGTTGTCTGCTTATCACTTTGTAAATGAGCAGGCACATGTTTTGAAATGTTCCAACCACTTACTGGCTGTTTTTATAAGTTGAGGAATAGCTTTAACGTGTATCCCTTCCAGGAGACCCGGAGAGCCCAGGAGTTTCCATGCCGCGCTGCCCCCGAGGCTCTGGATGCACCTGGCTGTGGTGGCCTGCGGCAACCGGCTGGAGGAGACGCTGGTCATGCTGAAGTCAGCCGTGCTCTTCAGCCACGGGAAGATGCACTTCCACATTTTCACAGAAGAATCTCTGAAGCCCAAGTTTGATAAGCAGGTGAATTTGCATAAAGCACAGCATAATACGTGCGGAGTCAGTGGGCGCATTTTGGGAAAAGCATATCTTGTTCACAGATATATTTTGCTGCACATTCAATTGTGTGACCCTGCACCCTTGACTCTGAGCTGCACTGTCATTATCTGTAACACAGGGTGTCAGCCAACAGGGACTCGGCTCAGCACTGCTTCGATTATGCCAGGGCTGGTTCCTTCTCGAACCCTGCCCACTACACTCACTGTTGGGAACTTAAGCCAAGTCCCCCTTTATCCTCTGCTCACTAGACAGCAGGTCAATTCTTTCTCTGAGGCGGGGCAGTGGAGAAGCCACGAGTGGTTCGGGTTTATAAGGATGAGTCTTTATTGCAGGAGCCAGTGGCCACAGAACTACCAGACAAGACAGTTCTTTGCAGCAAAGCCCATACAGGCAGGCAGCTGCACACCAGCTGGTAAATACTTGTATTTCCCATAAAGCAGCATTAGTCTCTGTACCCATAGCTGTTATCTGAGCAGCCGCACGCTGCCTCTAAACCTAAAGCTTTACACAGCAATAGCACCTGCGCTGTCCCTTCGAGCTGCAGCCTCATGGCTTCTCTGGCTCAGCAGCTTCTCCTGCCTCCCTGCCCAGAACACTGGTGGGGTAACATGGCAGCTGTATCTGAGCTCTCTGGGAGCTCCTAGCCTTCCTTCATAGCAGTACCAGCTCTCAGCTCCGTCCGAACGCTCCTCTCTCCTGCACACATAGGAGCTGCTAGTACCGTACATCCTCTGTGCTACCGCCTCTCCTCTGAGCTCTCTCGCCTCTGCTCTGCCCAGCTGCTCTTTTGCAGGCTAACTGGTCAGAAGCCTGTGTATTAATGCAGAGAAAAAGCAGGCTAGCTGCCAACAGTGACATCAATTATTTGGGTTACAGAAAGGCACAGTATGTCCTTGCACCCGCTCGTGGTATCTTGGCCTTGAGCACCCCGATTAGACTTATCCTGGAAGAGCTTTGAACATCCTGGTATTTGAATAAGAAGGCCTCTGTGCTCTCATTGGCATGGTTCCCACACAGGGGTGATTACACCTGCAGAGAGAAGCATTGTGAGGATTAATTGAGATGATGCACTTAAAGCATTTGTCCCAGAGCTTGATCCCTCTTGGATTTATGAACATCGTTCTCACTTGGGAGACGGATAGTTTATGTTCATTGATGTACTCTGTAGTGTGTTATAAATAAATAATATATGTTAATTAAAGCAAATTCAAACAGTATAGGGGTTATAAACTAAATGTGCATCTTTGCAACCTTTGAGTCCTACCCAAGAAAGTATTAGAATTAGCAATTTAGAGTGATTCTTCTATATGTGTTTTTCCATATACAGGTGTGTGTATATGTGTGTTTATCCATGTGAGTGTGTATATGTATATACTGTATACATACATGTACTAGTACTGTGGTCGGCAAACTGCGGCTTGTGTGCCACATGTGGCTCTTTGGTCCCTTGAGTGTGGCTCTTCCACAAAATACCACAGCCTGGGCGAGTCTATTTTGAAGAAGTGGCATTAGAAGAAGTTGTTTAAGCTTAAAAAATTTGGCTTTCAACCGAAATTTCAATCGTTGTGCTGTTGATATTTGGCTTTGTTGACTAATGAGTTTGCTGACCACTGGCCTAGTATATAGGCACATAATAATGCATGCACAGTTATGTACCTAACTTAACATATATTTATTTTACAAAATCAGATTATCTCTCAGAGTTCTCCTGGAACTTGCTTTTCCTCTCCGGGTCAGGATCCCTACATTTCTGCATCAGCCTTTTCAGTGACTGCCTAGTAGTTAACTATGTGGCTGAGCCATCATTTATTTATTTATTTTTTTTGGGGGGGGACACAATTCATTATTATTTATTTATTTGTTTGTTTGTTTGTTTATTTTTACATATTTTATTAATTTTTTTGCCCCCCTCCCTCCCTCCCACACATCCCCTCCCTCCCCACAGTTTTGTGTCCATTGGTTGTACTTATATGCATGTATACAAGTCCTTCGGTTGATCTATTATCTCCTCCAGATCTTCCTCCCCTCCCCACTGTTATTTGACAGTCTGCCTGTTGCTTTACTTTCTCTATATCTGTCTCTTGATTCATCAGTTTATAATGATCTTTATCATCCACCAATGAGTGAGGTCATGTGGTGTTTCTCCTTCATTGATTGGCTTATTTCACTCAGCATGATGTTCTCCAATTCCATCCAGGTTGCTGCAAATGATGAGAATTCCTTCTTTTTTATGGCAGCATAGTATTCCATTGTGTAGATGTACCATCGTTTTTGGATCCAATCATCTGCTGACGGGCACCTAGGCTGTTTCCAAATTCTGGCTATTGTAGATTGTGCTGCTATGAACATAGGGGTGCAAATATCCTTTCTGATTGGTGTTTCTAGTTTCTCGGGATATATTCCTAGAAGTGGGATTACTGGGTCAAATGGGAGTTCCATTTTCAGTTTTTTGAGGAAACTCCACACTGTTCTCCACAGTGGTTGTACCAGTCTGCATTCCCACCAGCAGTGCACCAGGGTTCCTTTTTCTCAGCAACCTCGCCAACACTTGTCGTTTGTTGATTTGTTGATGTGAGCCATCATTTATGTGACTGTTTCTGTGCTGAGGAACAAATAGTGGTTCTTTAGCCAGCACGTGGGAGCGCATGGGCAACGTCCCTCCACTGTCCTGCCCGGTGCTCCTGCAGAGCGAGCTTTGTTTTCCCTGAAAGTCTATGAGTTCAGGATGTGAGGGACTTGCTTCCTGAGCCAGCAGTGCTGCCGCCTGCCAGGAGGTGAGACACGCCCAAGCAGAAACCTGTGACATCTTCTCCAAGAGAAGCCAGGGGAACAGATATTCTTAGGGATTTGAATGTGTTTGCAAAATGTTTTGAAAACTGAGTCAGGGGAAGGGAGAAGAATCATGGAAACATTCGTATCTGGTCTGAAGCTGTGGTCTGGAAATGATGGAAGTCATAATAAGCATTTGTCAAGGGTTTATGTTTGACTGTTACGTAATCCTCATAACAACACTTTGTAAAGGTAACAATCATGTTCCTATTTTACAAACTGAGTGACAAAATCTCATGGCCTTTCTGAGCTTCAGTTTTCTCATCTGCAACTTGGGGCCAGCGGGACTGATGGCCGAGATGACAGATCTGCGACGGAACCAGCCAGGCCAGGCTGCAGTGGCCGCTCTGGAGAATCCCGTGGCTGCTGTCTCTCGTGCAGACCAGCTATGCTCTGGTGCACCTGTGGAGCCTGTGCCTCCAAGCCCGTCTCACTCTGGAGAAGGGTGCATCAGGACTGCTTTTTAGTCCCTCTGCCTGACAGCAGCAGTCTTCTCTGCGCCATTCATTTGTCTAGAAGTGTTGCGAGGGGGCTGAGAAGTACTCCACATGCAGGAGGAGCACACAGGCCAGGAGCAAACATTTGTTACGCCTTGTACAGCACCTGCTGGACAAGTGCTTCCTGATCCCTCCTCATGCAGGAAGCTGAGGGAGAGGACAGAGCCAAACAAAATATAAGCTTCCACTTCACACAAGGTCAGGAGGAGTAAGGTGTTGCTGTGTGACCACGTATGTGGGCAGGTTATATTTCTCAGAGGCCCCCGTGTCCCACCTTCTGTTCCTCCTTCCCTCTGTTTTCCCTCCTGCACCGAGCCAGCCTGGCCTGTGTGGCCAGTGGCAGAGGGAAGAAGCGATGCTACTCCACTTCAGAACTAGGTTGAAAAGGTATGACCCCTTCCAACTTGTACGAATTCTCTTTCTCTCCTGATCCTTTTCTCTGGGGGAGCCAGCTGCTGTCAGCACCTTCCCTCGTTCCCCCAACTTCACTGGGCATGCATCTGCCTCCCATTGGCTGGCCACCAGGGAGAGTGAAACTGCAGCTTCCCGGTGAAGCTCCCAGTGATAGGCCTGTGGTGTCTGGCCTTCGCTCTGCTCCTTCCTGTTATTAACAACCAGCTGACTACGCGGGTCAGGATGACTGCAGCTCAGCCACTGGCTGCAGCCTCACAAGAAGCCTTGAGCCAGCACAGTGAAGCTCACAGGTTCCTGCCCTAAGGAACCCTCTGAGATCCATGCTTTTGGTGCTGAGCTGCTAGGCTATTATAAGGCAATAGCTAATACATACACGTCTATATACGTAATATGTATGTTCATATAAAATAGGGTATGAGACATGTAATGCTATGTGACATTGGAGCCTTGGCCATAGAAAGGAGATGGCTTCTGCTTGGTTCTTCTCGGGATGCCTCAACAGAGCCTAGCACTGCACTGTGAGGAAGCCCAGCTAGCCTGCATGAGAGACGACACACAGAGGTCCATGCAGAGGGACCAAGTCCCAGCCAATAACTCCTCTCTCCCACAGACATGTGGGCAAGCGAGCCTCCGGGTGATCCCAGCTCCTCCTTCCAGGCTCCAGTAGGGGCCCAGATATTGTGGATCAGGGTCTAGCTGCCCCTTCTGGGCCTTGTCCACACTCCTGGACCAGGGGACCCATGAGCATAATAAATATTGATACAAAATTACTAAGTTTGGGGGGAATTAGCAGCAATTTACATGGGTGAAATCATTGCACACATGTGAAGTTGTGCCACATTTAGAATTTTCTGATGCCTTTACCCATTTGATGGTTCATTTCCTCAGGGCTTTGTTAGACCAGGGAAGCACAACTAATGAAGGAAATTATACTTAAATGTTAAAAGTTGGGCAGGACCAATGGTGTCATCCCGTTTTTTTTCATACTCGGACTGTAGTGCCAGTTTTGATTTAAAATCTTGGCTTTTACACAAGTCACTGAATTTTCAGTTCCAATGTCTTTGTATCAAAGAGTTAACCAAACCCATGGCAGATGGGTATACAAAGGGACACATGATGCGTGCTCTGCTTATTGCAGAGTGAAGTGTGAAGTGGATCCGGTCATCTATATATTCTCTCATTCCACAAAGATTCTGGGAACATCTCCGACGTGGGCAGTGTGTTAGCCGAGGGTCAGCAGCGGTTTTCCTTAGCCACAGGGAAGGGGAGGGCAGGTTATGCCACTGCTCAGAGCTGTAAGTGCCAACACAGCAGCATTGTGCGAATACCCAAAGTCTCTTGTAGTAACTTCCTGGGAAGTGCAAAATCACATACCTCAGGGTAAAAAACAACAACAACAACAAAAAAAAACTACTCGCCATCATTATTCCTTTGGAAGTTGCATTGTGGGTGAGCTTTATTTAAGTAGAATTTAATTTAATTCTGCTTATATATGGTGATACTTACCTTGCACATCGTAGATCTTTAATATTTTAAAGTTTTATTTATCTTTGTCATCTCCTGAAATAGAAGCTGAAAATGACAGCTGGTTGACTTCCTGGACTCTCCAGGAAGTTTGGAATCAGTTATGGGATTTAGATTTGGCTCCCCTATGTTCCTACCCTAGACTCAGTATTAGGAAATAATGGGACACAGAAAGGGGGATGGCCATCGATCTGTTCTGGCAGGGACAGTGGGGCAGGGACAGCCCGTGTGTGTGTGTGTGTGTGTGTGTGTGTGTGTGTGTGTAGAAGAGGGCAAGGGGATCCTGGTCGGTGATGTGGGCCAGACAGTGGACGACCTCTACGCCACCTTCGTCAAGATGCTGCCGGACAAAGACTGCCGCTACACTCAGTATGATGCAACCTATGAGACCAAGGAGAGCAAGAAGGAGGACGTGGTGCTTATCTTCTGGACCCCTGAGTCTGTTCCTCTTAAGAGCAAAATGATCTACGCCAGCTCCAAGGAGAAACTTACGGGGATCAAGCATGAATTACAAGCAAACTGCTATGAGGAGGTCAAGGACCGTTGCACTCTGGCAGAGAAGCTGGGGGGCAGTGCTGTCCTCCCCCTAGCCTTTGTGAGCCCTCTCCAGCCCCCTGCCTGGAGCATTTGGCAGCCCCACACCTGCTTGTGGGGGGTTGCAGGCTGCCTGCCTTCTGCCAGACCGTAGGGCTGGAGGGATCCCAGCAGGGGGAGGGAAATCCCTTCACCCAGTTGCCAAACAGCCCCGCACCTCCTGGACCTTCCTTCTCCTTCCACTCCTGATGGTTCTGGCCTTCCCAGACAGCTTTTGATCTTCTGATTCCTCTTGGGTTGAAACAGACCAAGTCCTCCCTACCCCAGGCACCCCAGTTTTGGAGAGGGCCTGTATTTTTTTTTTAACGACACCCCTACTTGCAACCTGTTCCTCCCCCCGTCCCCCATTCCCATGCTGCTAACTTCTAACCGCAATGTGACTCTGCTTGTCTGTTCAGTTCTATGTATAAATGGAATGTTGTGAAGATAACCCTTCCCCATGTTGCCTGGTTCCCCTCCCCCTTTCCACCTAGTCTTGGCAACTCATAGAAGCAGGACCAGTAAGGGACCCTTAATTAAAAAAAAAAAAAAAAAAAAAAAAAAAAAAAGGAAGAAAAACAACAATAAAAAGCCTCACTCGAAAAACAAAATAAATAAAATGTATGACTACTCCCTTGTAGGTAATTACCTGCTTTTCTCTTACTGCTTTTAAGATTCTCTCTTTGTCTTTTGCCATTAGCATTTTAATTATGATGTGTCTTGGTGTGGGCCTCTCTGGGTTCCTCTTGTTTGGGACTCTCTGTGCTTCCTGGACTTGTAAGTCTATTTTTTTCACCAGGTGGGGGAAGTTTTCTGTCATTATTTCTTCAAATAGGTTTTCGAAATCTTGCTTTCTCACTTTTTCTAAAACCTAACTAAATATCAGCCATTATTTTCATGTCAGCACATATAGATCTATTTCATTTTAACTGTTCAGTAGTCCATTGCATATTTCTATAATAACGAATTAGGAGCATTTTGTTTGTTTCTAAGTGTGTGTGTCATTTTTCTTTTCTATAAAAATAGGTTTTGGTAAAAGTTCTGTATTTTTGCCTTTGAGGATTTGTCCTTACCACTTTCCCAATTTCCCTCTTGAAAATTTGCTCGATTTGTACTGTCCTCACCGTGTTTACGTGTTTCTCATCACCCTTGCCACCTTTGGAAGTTACTTTTTAATCATAGCAATGGTCTTTCCTCAGCGAGCATCAAAAGTGGCGACATAGCAAGGCTTTTTATGTAAGTTTCTGGAATATATTCCATTTGAGCATTCAGAAGCTTCAGGTGGTTTCCATATTTCTGGGGGTCTGATCACCCTCCCCTTGACTTCCATGTTTTTCAGTTACAGCAGTGGCCTGACTCGTATACGGAGAAGTTTGTGCACAGAATCTACCCCATCACATTTTCCACGGGAAACCCCCAGGAGTGGAGGAAGCTGTTCAAACCCTGTGCTGCCCAGAGACTCTTCCTCCCGGTAGGATCCCTGCTTTCAGTGAGGTGCTGCTTGAGGGAGAGTTGCTCCTGGAAATGGAGTGGGATTAACTAGAGCACATTTAGAAGCATTACAACTAAAATATGTCTTTTGGATCTATCTGTAGTCACTGATCTTAGTCTTCAGGGTGTAGAGAGAGAGTCCCTGTGTTTGAAAGGTTGTCTTTCCCAAAGATTGAGTGGCTGAGAGCACTCAAAGCATGTTTTGAATGATGGCTCTTTCTAACACATACCATTTATTAGCTCTGCCAAACTTCACAGCCCCTGTTCTGCACCTTAATTAGCTCTGTCAGCTTGACTCTCAATAAATATTAGCTTTGATTATTGTTATTTTTCTTTTAACAGTAACTACCACTAGATGCAGCCAGGCCAGGGAATAATTCAGAAAAGTTCCAGAATCTTGGTATAGCCTTTTGATTTTGAATTTTTTTAAGGCAATGAAATGTTTCAATTTCATTTTTAAAAATCCTAAATAGAAAAATTAGAACATATATAAAAAACCAAGACTCTCAAGGAGCATATTGAGAAAATAAGAGTACAGTAACCAGAAAACAGAGTGAGGTGGGAGTGAGTGAAGGGAAGAACTGTGTGCAGGGTAGGGAGGGGCTGTGGACTGGTTTCTAGCCTAGAAGTGGGATGATATAACGTGGTCATTGCACACTTACTCAGCTGGATGAACCTCATTGATTGCTGAGGCCAATCAATGATGACTTGTGCTAAAGTGGTTGCTTTAGAGATGGATTTAGAACCTGCTTGAGAAATAGAATTTGTTAGTTTTTATGACTGGCTTGTTGTAAGAGTTGAAGGAAAGTGAGGTAAGAGGGATTTCACCCAGATTTCTGGTCTGAAAAAGTTATCTGTTTGAAATTGCCAATATTAATTTATTTATGACCTACAAAAAAAAGCCATTTCTTATGGTTCAGTGATTGATGGTACTATTTAGAAATGGAAGAATCTAGATAAAAATCTGTTTTGGTAACAGGGGAGATGAATGTGATTTTTGGGGTGCCTGGGAGGCATCACATAGGGAAGTTTTACTATCTGTTGGTCTGATACCCTAAATGGCAGATAGGGTTTTTAGTATTTCTTACACAGAACCTGTGAGAACAAGATTCTCACAGGTTCTGTGTAAGAAATCTGACAACATGTATAATCATGATTATACATGTTGTCAGATGGGATTAAATGTATTAAAATGGGGGTAAGAAAAAACAACCTCAAATTGACACTAAATCTCTAGGTTGGTGATTTTAAAACTAAATACCATTTAAGAAGATGAGAAAAAAATTGTCAGATTTCTTATAGTCTTCATTTTGTATATAGCCAAATTTACTGTTGGAAAATTGTCTCTCCAACCTATCCAAAAAATATTAGCAACAGCTGAAACCGGTTTGGCTCAGTGGATAGAGCATCGGCCTGAGAACTGAAAGGTCCCAGGTTCTATTCAAGTCAAGGGCATGTACCTGGGCTCCAGTAGGGGGTGTGCAAGAGGCAGCTGATTGATGTTTCTAATTCGCAACACATTTTCTCCCTGACCTTGAATTAAAAAAACACACAAACAAACACAAACTTACCACATGATGGTTTTTATTCATCCAGCTAAGTAAGTGTTCAATTTTCAATACCAAATTGGTTCTGGCATTCGCTTTTGATAATGAAAACTAGAGGTTCTTAAAAATAATAGAGATTGTGATTGACGGGATCCCTTTTCTGAGTCATATCATAATAGCAGATTATGAACTTGACATTTTTGGGCATCAGAGAGATGCACAAAATTTAGGTGATGTTTTCTTTGAAATTTATCTCTAAAAAACCAAATCAGGTGTGCTGCTAAAGTAGCACAGAGAAGACGGAAATCCTAAAGTATAAACATTCTGCAGGTGGTTGGTCAATTGACTGAGAAGCACAGCCTTACCCATTTTTCTGAAGGGGTCACACTTACCTCACACCCTTTCTCAGGTAAGATTCTCATACTATGAGAATGATCAGAGCAGAAGTCTTTGCACTCAAGATTTTCAAGTGCAATCACTGGAATTTAGGTCTCACCAAGCCAGAATATTTAAAGTCCTAAATATCAATGGACATTTACTATTCTAGTTCTGTGAAGGAAGGTCTTAAGAGCAAGACCATTACTGGTGTACACTGAACTTCAGATGGCTTGATTAAGCCCTCCAAGCTGCAGGTAATTCAGAAGCTTAAAGTATTTATAGTAAAATGATATGCCAATTACAAATAAATAAAAATTGTTCATTAAAATTTATCCTGGAGGACTTTTTCCTTTTCCATTAGAAAATAATTGAGTTTCATGAATTCACATTACTTTCCCCCCATTTAATAAGAATTAGTGAGATGTTTATAATGGATTTATATATTACTAGAGGCCAGGTGCATGAATTCATGCTTTGGGGGGATCCCCTTAGCTCGGATTGTGCCCTCTTGCAATGTGGGACTCCTCAGTCCTTACTACCTGCCTGCTTGCTGCTCCTTACTGCTCAGCTCACTGCTCCTTAGCGCTGCCACAGAGGCAGGAGAGGCTCCCACCACCGCTGCGTTTGCCAGCTGTGAGCCCAGCTTCTGGCTGAGCACCACTCCCCCTGTGGGAGTGCACTGATCACCAGGGGACAGCTCATAAAACTGGTTGTTCTGGTCGATCTGCCATAATGGTGCTTAGGCTTTTATTATATAGACTAGAGCTGGTGTCCCTAGCCCAGCCTGCACCCTATCCAATCTGTGACCCCTCAAGGAATGTCTGACTGTTCATTTAGGCCTGATCCCACCAGATAATCAGATATCTCTCTCACAATCCAGGACTGCTGGCTCCCAACTGCTCCCCTGCCTGCCTTCCTGATTGCCCCTAATTGTTTCTGCCTGCCAGCCTGATTACCCCCTAAACACTCCCCTGCCAATCTGATCAAAGCCTAACTGCTCCCCTGCCAGCCTGTTTGCCCCTAACTGCCCTCCCATGCAGGCCTGGTCGCCCCTAACTGCCCTCCCCTGTAGGCCTGGTTTTCCCCCTAATGCTGTCCCCTGCAGGCTTTGGGTTCCCCCTCCCCCCAACTGTTTTTCCCTGCAGGCCCAGTCACCCCCAACTTCCCTCCTCTGCTGGCTTGGTCACCCTTAACTGACCTCCCCTGCTGGCATGATCACCCCTAACTGCCCTCCCCTGAAGGCCTGGTCCCTCACAATAGCCCTCACCTGCTGGCCATCTTGTGGTGGCCATCTTGTGTCCACATGGGGACAGGATCTTTGAACACATGGGGGCAGCCATCTTGTGTGTTGGAGATGGTCAATCTGTATCTTACTCTTTTATTAGACAGGATAGAGGCCTGGTGCATGGGTGGGGGCCAGCTGGTTTGCCCTGAAGGGTATTCTGGATCAGCGTGGGGGTTCCCCTGGGGCATGGGGCAGCCTGGGCGAGGGGCCTGTGGTGGTTTGCAGGCCATCCACGCCCTCCAGTCACCCAAACAGAGGCCCTGGTATCTGGGATTTATTTATCTTCTACAATTGAAACGTTGTAGCCTGGAGCGAAGCCAAGCCTTCTGCTCGATCCTAGGTGGCTGCCATTTCTGTTGGGATTTATTTATTTTCTATAATTGAAACTTCGTAGCCTGGAGTGGAGCCTTCAGCTGGCTAGGGCTGCAGAAGCTTGGCTTCCTCCATTGCCAGGGGCAACCTTAGCCTCCTACTCTTTCCAGCTTCATGGCTGCTGCCATTTTTGTTGGGATTATCTTCTATAATTGAACCTTTGTAGCATTGAGTGGAGGCCTAGGCCGGCAAGGGCAGGTGGAAAGCTTGGCTTCCTCCATCGCCAGGGAAACCCAAGCCTCCTTCCTGCTCTCTGTGGCCACAGCCATCTTGTTTGGGTTATTCTCTCATGATTGGCTGGTGGGCGTGGCTTGTGGGTGTAAGGGAGGTACAGTCTATTTGCATATTACTCTTTTATTAGATAAGATGTTACACACTATGCCTATTTGGTTACAAAGAACCATGTCCTCAATAATGTACTCCACTGCGGATCCTAGAGATATGTAAAATATGACTGAGGTCATTGGGTTAGAGAGTCTGCAGATACTTGGCCATGTGAGTTAGGTTATGGTTAAGGCACTATACAGGCCTCACCCAAGGAGAAAGGCTTTTTAAACCAAGTTTCAATAAGTTCCAAGATTATAATAATGTCTGGTATCTTTCTGGATCCCCACACTTGTCTGAAGCACAAGCATCCATGTTCAAGGGGGGAAGAATATATAGTCCAGATAGGATAAAATTGCTTATAGTCTTGACCTATAAATTTGTCTAAGAGTTTTCTTTTTTTAATAATTAAAAAAAATTTTTCTATTACAGATGGCATGTATTATTATATATTTTAGGTGTATACCTCATTGATTTTCCAGACATTACATAACTTACCAACTTATCATCCCAATAAATCTCAGACCCATCTGACATCATACATAATTATTAGAATATTATTGACTATATTTCCTATGCTGTACTTTATTTTTCATGACTATTCTGTAACAACCAATTTGTACTTCTTAATTCTTTCATCCTTTTCACCCATCCCCCCAGCAATGTTTTCTGTATCCATGAATCCATTTCTGTTTTGCATGTTTGTTTGTTTATTTATTTTTTTAGATTCAATTGTTTATAGATATATATTTATTTTATTATTCATAGTTTTAATTTTTTTCTTCTTCTGAAAGAAGACCCTTTGACATTTTATGTAATATGGATTTTGTGGTGATGACCTACTTAGCTTTTCTTGTCTGGGAAACACTTTACATGTCCTTTGATTCTAAATGAGAGCTTTGCTGGGTAAAATAGTCTTGGTTGTCAGGTCCTTGCTTTTCATCACTTTAAATATTTTTTGTGAATCCCTTCTGGCCTGCAAAGTTCCTGTTGAGAAATCAGCTGACAGTCATATGTGCACTTCCTTGTAAGCAACTGACTGCTTTTCTCTTGCTGCTTTTAAAAGTCTCTTTGTCTTTAATCTTTTGCAATTTAATTGTTTTGATGTAGGTCTCTTTGGGTTCCTCTTGTTGGGGACTCAGAACTTTCTGGAATTGTATGTCTATTTTCTTGACCAAATTATGGAAGTGTCTTCAAATAGATTTTAAATTTCTTGCTCGTTCTCTTCTTCTTTACAAACAGCTCTTAAATATTAACAGAAATCAGCAATCACTAGAAATTTGAAGAAACCCTCTAATAGGACAGATGTCAAAACAAAAGGAAAACATCAACTTAGAAAAAATACTATGTATACAATGAATAAAACTTCTAAAGAAATTATCACTAGCATTCTCAGAAATAAAATAAGATAATATACGAAGACACAAGATTCTGTAAAAAAAAAAGAAAGAAAGAAAGAAAGAAAGAAAAGAAACAGGATTAAACATAAATTCTTTTAAACTCAAAATATGATAACAGAAATTAATAACTCAATAGAAAATATTGAAAGAAAAGGCTGAGGAAATCTTTATAAAAGTAAAATTAAAAGAAGAAATAATTAAAACTAATTCAATAATATCAATAAAATGATCAGAAAGTTAGAAGATAAGTCCAACATCTCAACAAATAAGAACTTCGGGCTATAGCCAGGTTGGTTGGAGTGCTGTCAAAGATTGTGGGTTTGACATCCAGTCATGGCACATGACTAGATTGTGGTTCAATCCCAGATTGGGTTGCATACAGAAAGCAGTTGATTGATGTTTCCCTATTTCCCCCTCCCCCCCTCTTTTTTTTCTCTCTCCTCCTTCCTCCATACCTCTCTCTCTAAAAATCAATAATAAAAACATATTCTTGGGTGAGGATTAAAAAAAAAATAGGGGTTTTGGGAAGAGAGAAGAGAGAAGACAATTGACAAAAAGCAACTTTAATAGTAATTAAAGAAAATTTTCCAGACTAAGAGGACACCAGTTTCAACCAAAATACTATCATATTATATGAAATACAAAAGACATACTGCATCAGGAAAAATGATTTGAACTATCAGGGTGGCAATATAGAAGCCTTCTGAACTCCCCTCCTTCCATGGACACACCAAATCTACAGATACATACAGAGGAATTCCTTCTGAAAGAAATCTGGAAATTAGCTGGAGGTCTCCTATACATTGGGCAAATAAGAAAATACCCGCATCAAAATGGGTATTGGAACATCCTCAACTATGGGAGTCAGTCAGGGGGGAAAAGGTGGTTTGTACAATCATAAACGTTTGAGAGATAATCAAGAGGTTGGGCCATGCTGATGAAAAAGGTTCATTTTTCTACATAAAACTATTTTTTCAAGAATAGGAGAGATGGCTGTTTTATCAGCTGTACAGAGATAACAAAAAATGAAGAAATTGAGAATATATTCCAAATGTAACCTCCCCCCCCCAAAAAAAATAGACCTTAATGAAATGAAGATAAGTTTGATAAAGAATTTAAAACTACAGAGAAACCAAGATGGCGGCATAGGTAAACATCAAACTGCTGCATCACACAGCAATTTCAAAATTACAAATAAAAGACAAAACAGACATCATCCAGAACCACAGGAAGGCTGGCTGAGTGGGAATTCTATAATAACTAGAAGGAAAGAGAAAAGCACACTGAGACTCAGAGGAGCTCCAGAAGGCAGAGGTATGGAGGTGTGCACGTGGAGAGGGCTGGCAACTTAGTACAGAGCTGGCTTTCTCAATCGGGAAAGAAACAAAAGCTCCTGACTGCTCTGAACTCTAGTTCTGAGCGAGATTCTGGAGACCCAGACTCATACGGGGAAAAACTAGACTATCTGGAAGTGGGTGAAACTTGAGGGCAGCTTTCTCTCAGCGGTGCTTGCAGCGATTACCGAGGGACACTGAAACTCAGGGGTCTCTTAGAGCAGGGCTGATGGGAAGCCATTGCTGTCTGATTCACCCTGAGACTCCACCCCATCGAAGCGGAGGCTTTTGCAAGTCTTGTCTCATAAGGGTGTATCCAGGACAGAAGGCTTCCCAGCATAGACACAGCTGATTCTCACAGCCAATTGGCCTGGAGGTCAGTTCTCAGTGATACCAACAACAATCAAGGCTTAACTACAAGACTGTGCACACAGCCCACAAAGGGGTGCACCAAGAGTGTCCACTTCAGGTTACTGGGGAGGCAGAGCCACTGGGCCATATAGGACACTAGCACACAAAGCTTCTATATCAACTCAGGAAAGCAGCCAAAATCTAGACAAAGAAACAGGTCACAAATTAAAGAAACGGAGGAAAGCAAACTATTGGATATAAAGTTCAAACTACGGTTATAAGGTTTTTCAAGAATTTTCTAGAAAAGGCCAATAAATTTAGCGAGGACAGTGTGGGGGACACCTCAGGGGATGTCTGACTACTGGTTTATGCCCAAGCAGGCCTAAACTGATGGTCATACATCTCTCTCACAATCTGGGACTGCTGGCTCCTAACCACTCACCTGCCTGCCTGGTCACCCCTAACTGGCTCTGCATGCCTGCCTGATTGCCCCTAATTTCTCTGCCTGCCTGATCCACCCCTAACTGCCCTCCCCTTCTAGCCTGATCTCATCCCCAACTGCCATTTCCTGCCTTATCACCCCTAACTGCCTTTCCTTGCTGGCCTGATCTTGCCCCAACTGCCCTGCTCTGCTGGCCAATTTGGTTCTTTTTTTCTTTTTTTTCTTTTTTTTCTTTTTAATAAATCTTTATTGTTCAGATTATTACAGGTGTTCCTCTCCCCCCACCCCCCATAGCTCCCCTCCACCTGATTCACCACCCCACCCCATGCCCTTACCCCTTCCACTGTTTTTATCTATAGGTGTAAGATTTTTGTCCAATCTCTTCCCGCACCCTTCACACCCTCTTCCCCCTGAGAATTGTTAGTCCACTCCCTTTCTATGTCCATGATTCTATTATATTCACCAGTTCATTTTGTTCTTCAGATTTTTTATTCCCTTAATTTTTAGATTCACTTGTTGATAGGTATGTATTTGATATATTTTTGTTGTTCATAATTTTTACCTTTACCTTTTTCTTCTTCTTCTTCTTAACTCTTTATTATATAGACCACATGTGTCAAACACAAGGCCCGCGGGCCAAATCCGTCCCGCCAGGCCTTGCAATGTGGCCCGCACCTCGCTGTCATCACTGCACTCAGCTGCGTTTCCATCACAATGACAGTTTATGACTGTTCAGTAAACCATTCGGCCCGCGATTTAGGCTGGATTTTAGATTTTGGCCCCTTCTCTGATTGAGTTCGACACCCCTAATATAGACTAAAGACCCGGTGCATGAAATTCATGTATGGGGGGGGGCAGTCCCTCAGTCCAGCCTGCACCCTCTCCTATCTGGGATCCCTCTCACTATTCAGGACTTCTGGCTCCCAACTATTCACCTGCCTGCCTTTCTGATTACCTCTAACCACTTCTGCCTATCAGCCTGAACACCCCCTAACCACTCCCCTGCCAGCCTGATTGATGACTAACTGCTCCCTTGCCAGCCTGTTTATCCCTAACTGCCCTCCCCTGCAGGCCTGGTCACGCCATACTGCCTTCCCCTGAAGGCATGGTCCCTCCCTCCCCCCCAACTGCTCTCCCTTGTAGGCCTAGGTCCCTGCCAACTGCCCTTCCCTGCAGGCTTGATTGCCCACAACTGTACTCATTTGCAGGCCTGTTTTCTCCCAACTGCCCTCCTCTGCTGGGCATTTGTGGTGACCATCTTATGTCCAAATGTGGGCAACTATCTTGTGTGTTGGAGTGATAGTCAATCTGCATATTACTCTTTTATTAGATAGGATAGAAGCCTGGTGCACGGGTGGGGGCTGGCTGGTTTGCCCTGAAAGATGTCTCAAATCAGGGTGGGGGTTCCCTTGGGGTGTTTAGTGGCCTGGGCGGGGATCCTGTGGTGGTTTGCAGGCTGGCCATGCTCCCTGGTGAACCAAGCAGAGGGCCATGGTATTTGGGATTTATTTATCTTCTACAATTAAAACTTTGTAACCTGAAGTGGAGCAAAGCCTTCTGCTTGCTCCAAGGTAGCAGCCATTTCTGTTTGGATTTATGTATCTTGTATAACTGAAACTTTGTAGCCTTGAGTGGAGGCCTGGGCCAGCCAGGATGAGTGGAAAGCTTGGCTTCCTCCATCACTAGGAGAACCGTAGCCTCCTGCTCTTTCCAGCTCTGAAGCTGCCACCATTTCTGTTTGGATTTATGTATCTTCCTCCATCGCCAGAAGAAACCCAAGCCTCCCTCCTGCTCTCTGTGGCCACAGCCATCTTGGATGATTTTATTTGCATATTTGCTCATGATGGCCTGGTGGGCGTGGCTTGTGGGTGTAGTGGAGTGATGGTTAATTTGCATATCACTCTTTTATTAGATATGATAGCCAAGATATAAAAACAACCAAAATGTTGTATATATATGGTACACATATACACATATACAATTTCACCATAAAAAGGTGAAATCCTGACATTTAGACACCATGGATGAACCTTGAGGAAATAAGTCAGATGGCTAAACAAATACCATATTATTTCACTCATATGCAGAATACAAAAACAAAAATAAAACAAACAAAATCCAAAAGATAAACTTATAGAGGCAGATAACAGATAAGTGGTTATCAGAGGAGAAGGGGACCTGGAGAGAGGATGCAATTCAGGGGTCTTCAAACTACGGCCCGCGGGCCACATGCGGCCTGCAGAGGAGTCTGATCCGGCCCGCCAGGTTTTTTGGGCAGTGAGCGCAGCCGAGGTGTTACAGTAGGAATTAGTAGTTCATATAGTCCGGCCCTCCAGCTCTCTGAGGGACCGTGATCTGGCCCCCACTTTAAAAAGTTTGAGGACCCCTGCAAGGTGGTCAATTGTATGGTGATGGTTGGGAACTAGATTTTATTTGTGGTGAGTACAATGTGAAATTATAATGTCACATACCTGAAATGTACACAAAGTTATAAATCAGCATTACCATAATAAATATATATGTGTATATAAGTATACATTTGATAAGTTAGCTTCTTTAAATCCAGGGAATTTAAAGTAAAAAATTCTGGTTTTGGTATAAATATAATATTGGAACTTAAAATTTTTATTTATTTATTTTTAATTTAATTAATCCTATTGTTCAGATTATTACAATAGTTTCTCCTCCCACACCCCATAGCTCCCCTCAGCCCAGTTCCCTCCCCATCCTCTGCCCTTATCTCCCCCACACTGTCCTCATCCATAGGTGTATAATTTTTGTCCAGTCTCTTCCTGCACCTCCCCATTTCCCTTTCCCCCTGAGAATTATCAGTCCACTCCCTTTCTTTGCTCCTGATTCTATTATATTCACCAGTTTATTCTGTTCCTCAGATTTTTTATTCACTTGATTTTGGGGTTCACTTGTTGATAGATATGTATTTGTTGTTCATAATTTTTATCTTTACTTTTTCTTCTTCCTCTTCTTAAAGAATACCTTTCAGCATTTCATATAATACTGATTTGGTGGTAATGAACTCCTTTAGCTTTTTCTTATCTGTGAAGCTTTTTATCTGACCTTCCATTCTGAATGATAACTTTGTTGGATAAAATAATCTTGGTTGTAGGTTCTTGATGTTTATCATTTTGAATATTTCTTGCCACTCCCTTCTGGCCTGCATAGTTTCTGTTGAGAAATCAGCTGACAGTGTATGGGTACTCCCTTGAAGGTAACTAACTGTTTTTCTCTTGCTGCTTTTAATATTCTCTCTTTGTCATTTGCTCTTGGCATTTTAATTATGATGTGTCTTGGTGTAGTCCTCTTTGGATTTCTCTTGTTTGGGGTTCTGTGAGCTTCCTGGACTTGTAAGTCTATTTCTTTCACCAGGTAGGGAAAGTTTTCTGTCATTATTTCTTCAAGTAGGTTTTCAGTATCTTGCTCTCTCTCTTCTTCTGGCACCCCCATAATTCTGATGTTGGTACACTTTTGAAGTTGTCCCAGAGGCTTCTTACACTATCTTCAAATTTTTGGATTCATTTTTCTTTTTGCTTTTCTGGTTGAGTGTTTTTTGCTTCTTTATATTTCAAATCTTTGACTTTATTCTTGTGGTTCTCTAGTCTGCTGTTAGGTCTCTGTATAATATTTTTTAATTTACTCAGTGTATGTTTAATTTCTAGTTGGTCCTTTTTCATATCATCAAGGTTCTGGCTAAATTAATTGGCCTGTTCTAAGAAATTCTTGAAAAACCTTATAACTGTGGTTTTGAATTATATATCCAGTCCTTTATTTTTCTCCATTTTTCTGTTCTTTTTTCTTTATTGGTTAAGATATTACATAGGGATAATAACCCTATGTAATAACTTAGCCCTATCCTCCCGCACAACTCGTTCCCTTAGTGCCCCAGTGTCTTTGTCCATTGGTTATGCTTATATGCATGCATACAAGTCCTTTGGTTGATCTCTCTCCCTCCCCCCTCCCATGCCTTCCCTCTGGGGTTTTATGGTCAAGAGCTGGATGGACAGGGGTCAGAGTAGCTCTGTCCAGGGAGGGAAGTTCTGGCAGATGCCATTGTCCCCTAGTTGCACTCTCCTTCCACTCAGCCAGTGTGCAGGCAGCTTCTCATCTGTGTTGTAATTTACCTGACAGCCTGTGTACTCTCTGATGGTCCTCTGAGACTCCATTCCATTCAATCACTTGTCTGGCCCAGCTCTTCCCATAGCTCCTCACAGGCTGCATCAACTGGTGCAGCAGACTCATGCAAAGTGTTACCGGAGAATCAAACTTCTCTGTTGCTTGAGGGAGCAGAGTTCTTTTTCTTTTTCTTTTTTTTATATAAGATATTATATGTGCACATATCTAACCATTGGCCCCACCCCTACCCCACTCCCCATACATGCCCACACCACCCAGTGTTTTGCATCCATTGGTTATGCTTATATGCATGCATACAAGTCCTTCGGTTGATTTCTTATCTCCCCCACCTCTCCCTAACCTTCCTGATGTAATTTGACAGTCTGTTTGATGCTTTAATGTCTCTGTATCTAAATTTTTGTCCATCAGGCCAAAGCCGGTTTGGCTCAGTGGTAGAGCATCGGTCTGCGGACTGAAAGGTCCCAGGTTCGATTCCAGTTGGGGGCATGTACATTGGTTGCAGGCACATCCCCAGTGCGGGGTATGCAGGAGGCAGCTGGTCGATGTTTCTCTCTCATTGACTAGCTCTCTATCTCTCTCCCTTCCTCTCTGTAAAAAATCAATAAAATATATTAAAACAAACAAACAAAAAAAAAAAAACCCTAAGCATTTATAAAATAAATAAATAAATAAAATTTTGTCCATCAGTTTATAATGTCCTTTATTATCCATAAATGAATGAGATGATATGGTATTTTTCTCTCATTGACTGGTTTATTTCACTTAGCATTATGTTCTCCAGTTCCATCCAGGTTGCTGCAAATGGTAAGAATTCCTTCTTTTTTATGGCAGCATAGTATTTCATTGTGTAGATGTACCATAGTTTTCTGATCCAGTTATTTGCAGAAGCTGTTTCCAAATCTTAGCTATTGTAAATTGTGCTGCTATAAACATAGGAGTGCATATATCCTTTCTGACTCGTGTTTCCAATTTCTTTGGATATATTCCTAGAAGTGGGATTACTGGGTCAAATGGGAGTTCCATTTTCAGTTTTTTAAGGAAACTCCATATTGTTCTCCACAGAGGCTGCACCAGGCTGCATTCCCACCAGCAGTGCACGAGGGTTCCTTTTTCTCTGCATCCTTGTCAGCACTTGTTGTTTGTTGATGATAGCCATTCTGACAGGTGTGAGGTGATACCTCATTGTCATTTTGGTTTGCATTTCTTGGATAATTAGTGACTTTGAGCATGTTTTCATGTGCCTCTTGGCCTTCCTTCTGTCTTCTTTTGAAAAGATTCTATTTAGGTCTGTTGCCTTTTTTTTTTTTTAATTGGGTCATTTATCTTCCTTTTATTAAGTTATATAAGTTGCCTGTAGATGTTGGAGATTAAACCTTTATCAGTGATAACATTTGCAAATATGTTCTCTCATGTAGTGGACTTTCTTGCTGTTTAGTTGATGGTTTCTTTTACTGTAAAAAAGCTTTTTATTTTGATGTAGTCCCATTTGTTTATTTTCTCTTTAGCTTCCATTGCACTAGGGGCAGTATCAGTGAAGAAGTTATTTCGGCATGTGTCTGAGATATTGCTGCCTGTGGTTTCATCTAGTATTTTTATGGTTTCCCGTCTTATGTTTAAGTCCTGTATCCATTTTGAGTTTATTTTTGTGTATGATGTAAGTTGGTGATCTAGTTTCATTTTTTTTTTTTTGCATGTATCTGTACAATTTTTTCAACACCTTTTGTTGAAGAAACTGTCTTGGCTCCATTGTATGTTTGTGCCTCCTTTGTCAAATATTAATTGAGCATAGTGGCTTGGATCAATATATGGATTCTCTATTCTATTCCATTGGTCTATATGTCTGTTATTGCGCCAGTACCAGGCTGTTTTGAGAACAGTGGCTTTGTAATACAGCTTGAAATCTGGTATTGAGATCCCTCCTATTTTATTCTTCTTTCTCAGGATTGCTGTGGCTATTTGGGGCCTTTTTTTAAATTCCAGATGAATTTTTGGAGAGTTTTTTCTAGGTCTGTGAAATATGCCATTTTATTTTAATGGGGAGTGCATTGAACCTAAGACTGCTTTGGGTAGTATGGACATTTTAATGATGTTGATTCTAGTAATCCATGAATACGGTATGTTCTTCCATCTGTTTACATCCTCTTCTATCTTTTTTTCAGTGTCCTGTAGTTTTCCACGCATAGGTCTTTTACTTTCTTAGTTAAGTTTATTCCTAGGTATCTTAATTTTTTTAGGTGTGATGGTAGATGGGATTACATTTTTAGTCTCTCTTCCTGTAAGTTCACCATTGGTGTATAAAAAATGCCATTGATTTCTTGGTGTTAATTTTGTATCCTGCTACATTGCCAAATTCATTTATTAAATCTGTTAGTTTTTTTATGGGGTCATTTGTTTTTTTATGTACAATATTATGTCATCTGCAAATAAGGACAGCTTTGCTTCTTCTTTTCCAATTTGAATGCCTTTTATTTCTTCTTCTTGTCTAATCACAATGGCAAATTTTTCCAGTACTATGTCAAACAGGAGTGGTGAGAGTGAGCATCCCTGTCTTGTTCCTGTTCTTAGAGGGAATGGTTTTAGGTTTTGCCCATTTAGTATGATGTTTGCTGTGGGTTTATCATACATAGCTTTTATTATGTTAAAGTATGATCCTTCTATTCCCACTTTGTTGAGAGTTTTTATTAAGAAAGAGTGTTGAATTTTGTCAGATGCTTTTTCTGCATTAATTGATGTGACTATATGGTTTTTATCTCTCAATTTGTTTATGTTTGCCGGAAACTTTTTGTTGACTGCTTTAAGTTCTTCCATAGTTATTGGCCTATTGTTTTAATTCTTCTTGATTGAGTTTTGGAAGGTTGTATTTTTCTAGGAATATGTCCATTTCCTCCAGGTTGTATAGTTTGTTGGAATAAAGTTGTGCATAGGATTTTCTAACAAGCCTTTGTATTTCTGTGGCGTCTGTTATTATTTTACCTCTTTTATTTTTGATTTTGTTTATTTGGGTCCTCTCTCTTTGCTTCTTTGTGAGCCTGGCTAGAGGTTCATCAATCTTATTTATCCTTTCAAAGAACCAGCTCTTGGTTTTGTTTCTCTTTTGTATTTTTCCTTTGGTCTCTATGTCATTTATCTCCACTCTGATCTTTATTATTTTCTTCCTTCTGCTTACACTAGGCATTTATTGTTTCTCTCTTTCTAACTCTTTGAGTTGTAGGGTTAGGTAATTTATTGCCATTGTTTCTTGTTTGTTTGTTTTTTTGTTTGTTTGTTTGTTTTGTTTTTTGCAGTAGGCTTGTAGAACTATGAACTTCCCTCTCAAGATTGCTTTCGCTATGTCCCATAGTTTTGGATTGTTGTGTTTTCATTGTCATTTGTTGCCATGATGTTTTTTATTTCTTCCTTTATCTCTCTGTTAACCCAGTCATTGTTTAATATTATGCTATTTAGTCTCCATATGTTAGATTTTTTTTTTGGAATGTTTTTATTGTAGTTGATTTCCAGTTTCATGCCACTGTGATCTGAGAAGACACTTGGTATGATTTCTATTTTCTTGAATTTGAAGAGACTTTGCCCATGTCCCAGCATATGGCCTATCTTTGAAAATGACTCATGCTCACTTGAGAAGAATGTATATTCTGTGGCTTTGGGGTGAAATGTTCTGAAGATGTCAATTAATTCCATCTGGTCTAGTGAGTCTTTTAGGATTGATGTTTCTTTGCTGATTTTTTGTTTAGAGGATTTGTCCATTGGTGATAGTGGGGAATTAAAGTCTCCTACTATGAGTGTATTGCTGTCAATCTCTCCCTTGATATCCTCCAGGAGTTTTTTGTTTTTTAAAAAATATATTTGAGTGCTCCTGTATTGGGTGCGTATATGTTTATCAGAGTTATTTTTTCTTGATGGATTGCTCCCTTTGGTATATGAAGTGGCCTTGATTATCTCTTATCTCTTCCTTATGTCCTTCACTTTGAGATCTAATTTGTCAGATATAAGTATTGCTACCCCAGCTTTTTTTCATTTCCATTCGCCTGGAAAACCTTTTTCCATCCCTTCACCCTCAGTCTGTGTGCGTCTTTTTTTCTGAGGTGGGTTTCTTGTAGTCAGCAGATATATGGGTCTTGTTTTCTTATCCAATCCATTTCTCTATGTCTTTTAATTGGGTCATTTAATCCATTTACATTTAAAGTTATTTGTTGCCATTCTTATTCTTTACCCCTGTGTTCCTTCTTCACTTCCTATATTCTTTTTTTATGGCAGACCCTTTAGCATCTCTTGCATTGCTGGTTTAGTGGTAATAATTCCCTTAGTCTTTTTTTGTCTGTGAAGCTCCCGATTTCACCTTCACTTTTGATTGATAGCCTTGTTGGGTACAGTATTCTTGGATTCAGACCCTTCCTTTGCATGACTTTGTATATTGCACTGCATTTCTTTCTGTCCTGATGAGTTTCTTTTGAGAAATAAGTTGCTAGTCTGATGGGGGTTCCTTTATATGTAACTTTCTGTCTCTCTCTGGCCGCTTTTAATATTTTTACTTTGTTGTTTGTGTTTGCCAATTTAATTATATTGTGCGTTGGCGTTGGTCTTTTGGGATTCATTTTTCTTGGGACTCTGTGAGCTTCTTGGATTTGTGTGTTTTTTTTTCCTCCCCTGTATAGGAGAAGTTTTCTGTCATTATTTCTTCAAATAAATTTTCTATTCCTTGCTCAATTTCATCTCCTTCTGGAACTCCTATTATGTGAATGTTGTTTTGATTCATTTTTGTCCCAAAATTCCCTCTTGCTTTATAATATTTTTCTAGAAGCTGCTGTACTTAGGTATTTTTTCCCCACCTTATGTTCTAGTTCACTGATGCAGTCATCTGCTTCTTCTTGTCTACTGTTGAAGCTTTCTGTTGGTTTTTTTACAGCAGGGATGTCACTTTTCTTTTAAGAAAATATATTTTATTGATTTTTTACAGAGAGGAAGGAAGAGAAATAGAGAATTAGAAACACCAATGAGAGAGAAACATTGATCAGCTGCCTTCTGCACACCTCCTACTGGGGATGTGCCCACAACCCAGGTACATGCCCTTGACCAAAATTGAACCTGGGATCTTTCAGTCCATGGGCTGACACTCTATCCCCTGAGCCAAACAGGTCCTGGCAGCGATGTAATTTTTTATTTCTTCTTGGTTCATCTTCATTTCCTCTTGGTTCTTACTCATATTGTCGAGCTTGCCTTCTATTCTTTTCAGCCACCTTATGACCATTTCTCTGAATTCTTTCTCTGACATGTTACTAGCCTCTATTTCATTTACTTCCTTTTCTGGTGATGCCTGCTTTTCTTTCATATGTGGCCTGTTTCTTTGTCTCCCCGGGATCACTCTCCTCTAGATGTCTGGTTATGTAGTTCTCTCTCTCTCTACTGTGTTGATTTAAAGGCACAAAATACAACACAACCAGGTACAAAACACAAGGCACTGAAAAGAAATCTATTCATGCTATCAATAACCTCCAATAAAGGTGACAACAAGAGAAAGGCAAATTAGGGGATAGGAGAGAAAGTATAAGAGGAAAAAAGGAGGAAAAAAGTGGTGCCAAAATGTAATTGGGAAAAGAAAAAAAAAAGAGAAAATAAAAAGACTAAGAAAGAAAAGAGGAACAAAATATATATGTGGGGAGAAAACTTCAAGAGAATAGCCTCTAATCCCAGCAAATGCCAGCAACAAGTACTGGAGATTAATACAAACTACAAACAACCACTAATATTAAGCGAGGCGAGGGAAAACAGAAACAAAAAAGAAACAGACAAAGCAAACAAAAGACAAAAACAAAAAAAGAACAAGCAGCCAAAACTGGTTTGGCTCAGTGGATAGAGTGTCAGCCTGTAGACTGAGGGGTCCCAGGTTTGATTCCAGTCAAGGGCATGTACCTTGGTTGGTGGCATATCCCCAGTGGGGGGTGTACAGGAGGCAGCTGATCAATGTTTCTCTCTCATAGATGTTTCTAACTGTATATCTCTCTCCCTTCCTCTCTGTAAAAAATCAATAGAATATATTTTTTTAAAAAAGAATAAGCAAAACAATCTCACAAAAAAGCATAAAGAATTGATATAATTAACATTCAAGCAAACAGCATAAGGACAGAGAGAAAAACAATTTTTTTGGTAAGCTAAGACAGAGAAGAGAGAGGTGTGTATGGACTTGGAACAGGGGATTGGAAATTAGATATATAAGTAGGGTGAAATTTTAACAGGAGGTAAACAGAAAGAATAGGGAAAATCTAAAGCAGGAAAAGGGTAAGTGAAACAGTTCACTAAAAGGGGAAAGGTTAGGAAGAGAGTGATGGCATAAAGGTAGAGTTGAGATAGAGTAAAATGATGCAAAAGGAAAGATGAAAATATTATAGAATGTAGAACACTAATCCCAAAGTAAAATAAAGTGAAAATAAAATGACACTTTACAAAAATGTAAAATAATAGTAGTAATAATACTGATTGAAAAGAAAAAGGTAATAATTAAAAATATAAGATCAGTTGAGGAAAAAAGAAAAAGTTAGTTTCTTAAGTAAAAAATGAAGAAAAGAAAAATAAAAACAATAAAAAAATGTGCAGTAGTGAAGGTCACTCACTTTATTGTTCTGTGTGGCATGCCTGTTTCCCACCCAGGACAGTGTTGCAGATCCCTGTGTTCCACTGCTCCTCAATGTTGAAAGCCAGTGCTGATTTTTAAGCAGGTGTCTTAATTTATCGTATTTTTATATTTTTTATTACACAAAGGACATTTTGTGATTCAGCCCCTGGGTGGCAGTGTTTCCAAATTACCTTCTAGGTCTATATATGGCCTCTCTAGGCTGTGTTTAGAGCCTTCTTTTTCTGTGATACTCAATATCAGTTTGTGGGGGTGGGTTGCCTCAGAGCTGGCTCTCCGAAGGTTACTTCCTGCTCTTATCCCCAGTTTCCAGAAAAATAACTTTCCCCTGCATTCTCCCAGGGTGTTCCCAACTGGTTGATCCTATGTATTGGGCTTAGTAATCAGAAGCAAGGATTTGAAGAGAAAAAAGCCCAAGTGTGTGAACAACAGGGCTACAGACAAGTCTGCATATCCCTCTTTTCCCTTTGGGTCTAAGCAGCCGGCACACTTAAAGACTTTTATGCTTTTCTTTTGTGTCAGAACAAAATGGGTTGCTTTTTAGAGATCCCTTCTGTTAGCAGCTCTGAGGACCTCCTTTCTCGTTCACGGATCATGCCTGCCCCAACGGCCACAGATTTTCCTAAGAACAGACTTCCCCGGTCCTCCAGCTCCCATAGTGTGTGCATTTCTCTCTCCTGCTGGGACCAGAGATCTCACCTTATCCCAGGTGAAATCTGACCTTTCTGTGGTGGAGTGTAGACCTTCTCTGAAATTGCATGTTTGCGCCAATTGGGCCCGGTGTTCTGGGGCTCGCAGCTGTTGGGTAGTTGTTGCAGTTGTACATTTTCAAGCTTCTGATAAGACCCACTTTCCCCTTCAAGATGGCATGGTCTCCACCTCTGAGTTGCTTGCTCTGAGAGGGAATCCAGCCACAGTGGGAGCTGCCTGGTCAGGGGAACCCTGTCCAGCAGTCCCCCACCTTCTCCTGGAGTTTAGGTGTCCCTTAACTCACTAACAAACACTCCCCATGCAACCCTCAGCTGTTCTTTCTTTCGCTCCAGGAGAAGTCTCTGGACCCATCTGTCTATTCCGCCACTATTTTTTTTTTCCTCCAGGGAGCAGTGTGCTTACAATAGCTTTAGAAAATGAATTTTCTAAGCTTGCACAGGTGAATGAGATGTGATAAAAGGTTTTATGTGTAAGGAATTACAGTCCCTGGGTCCAAAGTCCCATGCCTCTTAACCCAGGCCTGAAAAGGGGTAGCTGGGGTTTAGCAGAGCCAAGTGCAAAGCCAGCATCAGAGCCTCGGTTCCATGTTGCAGCCAGGCTGGCTGAACAGCAGGTAATTAAAGTCTGTTAGTCCATTGTGTGGAGCCCACATGGCCTTGGGCCACATGAGCAAATGCAGGGGAGTGTGTCTCCTGCAATAGGAATCAGGTGCAAACAGCAAGCCAGCCAGCCAGGAGAGCCAAGGGCCAAGAAAGAAAACTCCTTTTGTCTAGAAGTTTAAATATTCAGGTTTTACTACCTTGCAGTGGCCACTGACTTGGGCCTAAATGGGCAGTTGGACATTCCTCTCACAATCCAGAACTATTGGCCTCCAACCACTCATCTGCCTGCCTTCCTCATTTCCCCTAACCGCTTCTGCTTGTGAGCCCAATCACCTCCTAACCACTCCCCTGCCAGCCTGATCAATGCCTAACTGTTCCCCTGCCAGTCTGATTGCCCCTAAGTGCCCTCCCCTGCATGCCTTGTCACCCCCAACTGCCCTCCCCTGCATGCCTGGGTCCTCCCACCCCAACTGCCCTTCCCTGCAGGCCCGGTCACCCCCAACTTCCTTCCTCTACTGGCCTGATCACCCCTATCTGCCCTCCCCTGCAGGCTTAATCGCCCCCAACTGTCCTACCTTGCAGGCCTGGTCCCTCCCAACTGCCCTTCCCTGCTGGCCATCTTGTGGTGGCCATCTTTTGTCCACATGGGGGCAGCCATCTTTGACCTATATGGGGGCAGCTATCTTGTGTGTTGGAGTGATTGTCAATCTGCATATTACTCTTTTATTATTGATAGTTAGGATAATAAACTATCAGAGAAATTAAAAAATAATCATAATTGCAATTGCATCAAAAAGAATAAAATACCTAGGAATAAATTTAAATAAGGAAGTAAAAGACTTAGAAAACTGTAAGACATTGAAGAAGACAAATAAATGGAAGGGTACTGTGCTCATGGATAGGAAGAACTAACATCTTTAAAATACTCATACTACCCAAAGCAATCTACAACTTCAATGCAATTTCTATCAAAATACCAATGGCATTTTTCATAGAATTAGAAGAAATAATCCTAAAATTTATATGGAATGACAAAAGACCCAAATAACCATAGCAATCTTAAGAAAGAATGAAGTTGAAGGGATCACACTACCTGGTATATACTACTAGATATATATTTCAAACTATACTACTAAGTTATACTACTCAAAACAGCATTATATTGGTATAAAAACAGATAGTTAATTCAATAAAACAGTAGAGAGCCTATAAATAAGCCCATGCCTATATGGTCAATTAATCTATAACAAAGGAGGCAATAATATACAATGAAGTAAAGACAATCTATTCAATAGATGGTGTTTGAATAACTGGACAGATACATGCAAAAATGAATCTAGACCACTTTCTTACACCATATAAAAAATCAAAATGGATTACGAACATAATTAGCCCTGGTTGGTGTGGCTCATTTGGTTAGAGCACCATCCTGTACACAAAAAGGGTCACTGGTTCAACTCTTAGTCAGGACACATACCCAGGTTCAGGTTTGATCCCTAGTTAGGGCATATCCAGGAGGCAGCCAATCAATGTTTCTCTCTCATGTCAATGTCTCTCTCTCTCTCTCTCCCTCTCCCTCTCTCTTCCTCTTTCTCTAGAATCAATGAAAAACATTTCTCAGATGAGGATTTTAAAAAATAAATGTAAATTTGAAATCATAAAACAACTAGAAGAAAACATAGGCAGTAAACACTTTGACATAACTAATAGCAATATTTTTAGATATATCTCCTCAGATAAGGGACACACACAGAGGAAAAAAAGTAAACAACTGGGACTTCATCAAATTAAGAAGTTTTTGCATTGCAAAAGAAACCATCAACAAAACAAAAGGACAACCCATTGAATGGGAGGAGATATTTGCCAGTGAAGGATAACTATCATAAAGGCTACTATCCAAATATATAAGAAACTTTAGCTACTCAACACCAAATAACCTCAAACAATCCAATTAAAAAATGGGCAGAGAACCTGAATAGACATTTCTTTAAAGAGTACATACAAATGACTGATAGATATCTGAAAAAATGCTCAACATTACTAATCATCTTGGAGATGCAAAAACAAACAAACAAAAACAAGCTTCATAATGAGACCTGTCAACATGCCCTGGCTAGTGTGGCCCAATTGTTCAGGCACTAAAAGGTTGTCAGTTTCATTTCTGGTCAAGGCACATATCCAGGTTGCAGGCTCAATCCCTGGTAGGAGGCATGCAGAAGACAACCAATCAGTGTTCCTCTCTCACTTCAATGTTTCTTTCTCTAAGTCAATTAAAAATCTTAAAAAAGATTAATCAACAAACAAGTACTGGCAAGGATATGAAGAAAGGGCAATCCTCATGCATGGTTGATGGGATTATAAATTGGTGCAGCTACTATGCAGGTTCCTAAAAAATTAAAATTAGATCTATTAGCCTGGCCACTGTGACTCAGTGATTGAGCATTGGTCTATGAACCAGGAAGTCATGGCTCAATTCCAAGTCATGGCACATATCCAAGTTGTGGGCACAATCCCCAGTATGGGGTATATAGGAGGCAGCCAATAAATCATTCTCTTTCATCATTGATGTGTCTATCTCCCTCTCCCTTCCTCTCTGAAATCAATAAAAACATATACTTAAAAATAGATCTACTATATGACCCAGCAATTCCTCTTCTGGGTATTTATCCAAAGAAATCCAAAACACTAACTCAAAAAGATATATACACCCCTATGTTTATTGCAGCATTATTTACAACAGACAAGATATGGAAGCAGCATAAGTGTCAATTTTTAATGAATGGGTAAAGAAATGATACATATATACAATGGAATATTATTCAGTCATAAACAAGAATGAAATCTTCTTATGGTAAGAAAAATAAGTCAGACAAAGACAAATATAATATAATTTCACTTATATGTGTAATCTAAAAACCAAAACAAACAAAACAGAAACAGACTTATAGAGAATAAACTGCCACCTGGGAGGGGACTTTAAGAAGGAGTAAAAAAGGCAAAAGGTATTAAGAAGCACAAGTTGCCTGTTATAAAAGACTAGAGGCCCAGTGCACACATTTGTGCATGGTTGGTGTCCAGCAGGGTGGCCTGCAGGGATCAGCCAAAACCCACAGTCCCGTGCCACCTGCCACTCCTGACTGCTGCTCCTGCTCACCCAGCCCACTGTGCCTACAGCAGGCTCCCGCCCAGTCAGTCCCAATGGGGAGTGGCTTGAGCGGCCACAGTGGCTCTCACCAGTTGTGAGCCCTGCATCTGATGCCTATCCTTAGAGGTGGAGGGGGGCCAGATGTGATCAGCCCTCAGGGCAAATGGTGAGCTGCCCTTGCTGGCCCCGGATCCAGATCTGTCCTGCTGACTTTCACACTGGTTGTCAGGAGCCACCTGGCGGCCGCTTTTATATCATTTATTCCTTGAGGAGCTTCTAGGGAGGGGAAGTGACCACAGTGCCCAAGGCCAACTTCCAGGAGGGCAGTGGCACTGGTCCATCGGTGAATGGCCTTTCTCCAGAGATTGGACCTGCAGGACTACTGAGGGAGTGAGGGGCTGCCCCTGGGTTGGTCAGCTGAGCAGCACTCCCACTGTAGGAGCACACTCCCCGCCAAGGGGCAGCTCCTGTGTTGAGCATCTACCCCCTGGTGGTTTGTACACATCATAGTGACCGGTCAATCAGTTGTTCTGGTGTTAGGTCATTTGGTCACTTAGGCTTTAAAATATACAGATAATGAACTCACAGAAAGAGAAACTAAAACTAAAAAATAAAAAAAATCCCATTTACCATTGTAGCAAAAAAATTAAGATACCTAGGAATAAACTTAACTAAGGAGATAAAAGAGTTATACTTGGAAAATTGCAGGACTTTGAAAAAAGAGATAGAGGAAGATATAAACAAGTGGAAGAATATATTGTGTTTATGGATTGGTAGAATCAACATAATCAAAATGTCCTTACTACCTAAAGCAATCTATAGATTCAATGCAATGCCCATTAAGATACAAATGGAATATTTCACAGACCTAGAATGAACTCTCCAAAAATTTATATGGAATTAAAAAAACCTGGAATTGCCGCAACAATTCTGAGAAAGAAGAACAATGTTGGAGGGATCACTACTAGAAATCAAGTTATTCTACAAAGCCACTGTTCTCAAAACAATGTAGTACACAAGGACAGACATATAGACCAATGGGACCAAACAGAGAGCCCAGAAATCGACCTAAACCAGAATGCTCAATTGATATCAGACAGAGGAGACAAGAGTATATAATGGAGTCAAGACAGCCTCTTTAATAAAGGTGTTAGGAAAGTTGGACAGATCCATGCCGAAATATGAAACTAGACCACTAACTTACACCACACACACACACACAAAAATAACCTCAAAATGGGTAAAAGACTTCAACATAAGACGGGCAACCATACAAATCTTAGAACACATTGGCAGTGAAATATTAGCTATAGCTTATAGCAATATGTTTACTAACACATCTCCTAGGACAATGAAAACTAAGAAGAAAATAAACAAATGGGACTACATCAAAATAAAACATTTTGCACAGCAAAAGAAACCATTAACAAAAAAGAAAACCCACTGCATGGGAGAATACATTTGCCAATGTTATCTTCAGAAACATCGATGAGAGAGAAACATTGATCAGCTGCCTCCTGCACACCCCCTATTGGGGATGTGTCCATAACCAAGGTACATGCCCTTGACCAGAATCGAAACTGGAACCTTTCAGTCTGCAGGCTGATGCTCTATCCACTGAGCCAAATTGGTTTCAGCTGGGAATTACATTTTAATGAACTCATCCTAAAGATACACTCATATGTGTTTGAAATGAATTAATATGAGGAGGTTTTTCATTGTGACATTGTAATAAAAAAGCTTGAGAACACCTAAGTGTTCTACTGTAGATATCTAAATAAAATTTGGTAGATCCACACAATGGAATACTGTGTATGAATAAAAAATAATAAATGAAATTTTTATTTGCTGATATAAAAAGTCCTTCTACATTTATTTTATCTTTTATTTAAAAAATAAATAAAACAAATGAGCCTGGCCAGCATGGCTCAGTGGTTGAACGTCAACCTATGCACTCACTAGGAGGTCGCAGTTAAATTCCTGGTCAAGGCACATGCCCAGGTTGCAGGCTCCATCCCCAGTGTGGGGTGTGCATGAAGCAGCCAGTCATTGATTCTTTCTCATCATTGATGTTTCTATCTCTCTTTCCTTTCCTCTCTGAAATCAATAGAAGTCTGTTTTAAAATAAAACAAATGAGATGGTAACATCATGTATGCTATCATTTGTAGCACAAAAGAGGATTTGTGCACTGGTAGGGTCCCTAGGGGCTGCCAGCTACCAGACGGGCCTCCCCCCCTTCCTGCCAGCCACACCACCCCCCTGGACAAACTCCCAGACAACTCCTGGTTGAGGGGACAATGTTCATACTGCGCTTTTATTACACAGGATGCACAAAAGTCTCTGGCACAACTCGGAGCAATTCAATAACATTGGCTACTTCTGGAGGGGACCTGGTAACAGAAGGGCAAAGAAGAATAACTTGTCAGGAAATTTACTTTAATATATTATACTTTTATTTTTTAACCATGTAAATATTTACTAAATATAATATTTACTAAGTTAAAAAGAAATACCACACTATGTGATTAAAATTTTTCCTAAAAAGACATTCATTTTGCTGTTGTTTATAATAGTAAAAAAGACTCTGCATGTCATAATAGGGTATTGATGGAATGAAATTGTGCACTATTTAAATTGTTCTGATATTATACAATTCTGGGCAACTTGTGGTATTGCCAGTAGCTTCATGATGGAATCCTTCAGGTCTTTTTAATTTTCCTTTTCAAGACCTTCTTCAAGTGTGTCTGTTTTCTTCTTTTTTGTTTTAAAGAGGGATGGCAACAAATTTATTTTATTGAAGAAAGTAACAACAACAACAACAACAACAATGTAAAGCCAAGAAAAGTTAAATAATCAATCCCATTGACTTTAAATTTTTGGAGCCCATGTCTCATAACCCTTAACTGATTAAAACATCAGTTATATATTTTTATTCAGAATTTATTGGCTAATCAGCCATGATGAAAAACATGTTCTATTTCACATGAGTTGGAATAGTTTTCTCTCTGATTTAGTTTCTAAATTAGCTTTATCACTGAAATACCATGAAATACCATGCAGTCTCTTACTTTCTTAAACATATTGGAGGAAATGACTTTATCTAACCTAATAATAGAGTAATATGCAAATTAACCACCACACCACCACACAAACCACGCCCCAGCCACGCCCACCAACCAATCAGAGTGAGTATGCAAATCAAACCAACAAAGATGGTGGTTAATTTGCATACGCGGAGGGAGGAAGGAGTGAAGACTGAGGGAAGTGGGAAGCAGGGCGGCTGGGCTGCTGGAGGGAGAGCACTGGCGGTGCCTGCGGGGCAGGGTGAGGTGCGCAGCGGCGTTGGCAAGAGGCGGCAGGGAGGCGGGGGCGGGTCAGGTGGGCCGGGCACCAGCAGTGGCGCTCCTGGCCCCCGAGGCGGCAGTGGCAGCAGCGGGCGCAGTCGGTGGAGCATGCAGGGTGAGGTTCGCTGCGGTGGTGCCCGAGGGGGCAGTGGGTTTACCCTGCCCATCCCCCCATTCCCCCATCCCCCCGCCCATCCCCCAATCCCCCCTGCCTATGCCCCCATCCCCACATCCCCCCATTCCCCCATCCCTGTCCATCCCCCCATCCCCCCATTCCCTCCATCCCCCCGCCCATCCCCCTATCCTCCTGACCATCCCATTACCCCATCCCCCGGCCCATCCCCCCACCCCCGCCCATCCCCACATCCCCACATCCCCCCATCCCCCCATCCCCCCGCCCATCCCCCCATCCCCCATTCCCTCCATCCCCCCATCCTCCAATCCCCCTGCCCATCCCCCCATCCCCCCATCCCCCCTACATCCCCCACCCCCCTGCCCATCCCCCCATCCCCACATCCCCCCATTTCCCCATCCCTCCCATCCCCCCATCCCCTCCACCCCCTGCCCATCCCCCTATCCCCATGCCCCCCATTCCCCCATCCCCTCGCCCAACCCCCCCCATTCCCCCATCTCTCCCATCCCCCTATCCCCATGCCCCCCATTCCCCCATCCCCTCGCCCAACCCCCCCATAGCCCCATCCCTCCCATCCCCCCATCCCCTCCACCCCCTGCCCATCCCCCTATCCCCATGCCTCCCATTCCCCCATCCCCTCGCCCAACCCCCCCCATTCCCCCATCCCCTCGCCCATCCCCCCATTCCTCCATCCCCTGTCCATCCCCCATCCCCTCGCCCATTCCCCCCATCCCCCCCTGCCCACGGCAGCAGGAGAGGTAGAGGGGGGCCATGGGAGAGGTTGGGGGGTGGGAGGGAAGCCCGCTGGAAGCCTTGCAGGAATATTCCTGCAACAGGTGCCTAGTCTATAATTTTTTTTTGTCTTTCATTCACCAGACGTTTAATGACTAATACACTCCACAGGCTGGCCTGGGGTGTGGGTGAGGCTGCTCCCTGCTCTGCCTGGGAAGTGGCTTCCAGTACAGGTCTTGGCCCTTGGAGGGCGGGCAGAGAGACACACACGGCTCCTCTCAACGCTCCTGGGGCCTCTGTATGGGGGTGTCTGTGTATAGGGGAAGGTCTGTATAGGGATGTGTGTATATGGGGTGTCAGTATATAGATGCGTGTATGTAGGAGTGTCATATGGATATGAATGTATGTGGGTCTGTATAGGATGTGTGTTGAGGGGTCTATATAGGATGTATGTGTTGAGGGGTCTGTATAGGATGTGTGTGTGTTGGGGGGTCTGTATAGGATGTATGTTGGGGGGTCTGTATAGGATGTGTGTTGGGGGGTCTGTATAGGATGTGTGTGTGTTGGGGGGTCTGTATAGGATGTGTGTTGGGGGGTCTGTATAGGATGTGTGTGTGTTGGGGGGTCTGTATAGGATGTGTGTTGGGGGGTCTGTATAGGATATGTGTGTTGGGGGGACTGTATAGGATGTGTGTTGGGGGTCTGTATAGGATGTGTGTTGGGGGGTCTGTATAGGATGTGTGTGTGTTGGGGGGTCTGTAAAGGATGTGTGTTTGGGGGTCTGTATAGGATGTGTGTGTTGGGGGGTCTGTATAGGATGTGTGTTGGGGGGTCTGTATAGGATGTGTGTGTTGGGGGGTCTGTATAGGATGTGTGTTGGGGGGTCTGTATAGGATGTGTGTTGAGGGGTCTGTATAGGATGTGTGTGTTGGGGGGTCTGTATAGGATGTGTGTTGAGGGGTCTGTATAGGATGTGTATGTTGGGGGTTCTGTATAGGATGTGTGTGTTGGGAGGTCTGTATAGGATGTGTGTTGGGGGGTCTGTATAGGATGTGTGTGTTGGGGGGTCTGTATAGGATGTATGTTGGGGGGTCTGTATAGGATGTGTGTTGAGGGGTCTGTATAGGATGTGTGTGTTGGGGGGTCTGTATAGGAGGTGTGTGTGTTGGGGGGTCTGTATAGGATGTGTGTGTTGGGGGGTCTGTATAGGATATGTGTGTGTTGGGGGGGTCTGTATAGGATGTGTGTGTTGGGGGGTCTGTATAGGATGTGTGTTGGGGGGTCTGTATAGGATATGTGTGTTGGGAGGTCTGTATAGGATATGTATGTGTTGGGGGGTCTGTATAGGATGTGTGTGTGTTGGGGGGTCTGTATAGGATGTGTGTTGGGGGGTCTGTATAGGATATGTGTGTTGGGGGGACTGTATAGGATGTGTGTTGGGGGTCTGTATAGGATGTGTGTTGGGGGGTCTGTATAGGATGTGTGTGTGTTGGGGGGTCTGTAAAGGATGTGTGTTGGGGGGTCTGTATAGGATGTGTGTGTTGGGGGGTCTGTATAGGATGTGTGTTGGGTGGTCTGTATAGGATGTGTGTGTTGGGGGGTCTGTAAACGATGTGTGTTGCGGGGTCTGTATAGGATGTGTGTTGAGGGGTCTGTATAGGATGTGTGTGTTGGGGGGTCTGTATAGGATGTGTGTTGAGGGGTCTGTATAGGATGTGTATGTTGGGGGTTCTGTATAGGATGTGTGTGTTGGGAGGTCTGTATAGGATGCGTGTTGTGGGGGTCTGTATAGGATGTGTGTGTTGGGGGGTCTGTATAGGATGTATGTTGGGGGGTCTGTATAGGATGTGTGTTGAGGGGTCTGTATAGGATGTGTGTGTTGGGGGGTCGGTATAGGAGGTGTGTGTGTTGGGGGGTCTGTATAGGATGTGTGTGTTGGGGGGTCTGTATAGGATATGTGTGTGTTGGGGGGTCTGTATAGGATGTGTGTGTTGGGGGGTCTGTATAGGATGTGTGTTGGGGGGTCTGTATAGGATATGTGTGTTGGGAGGTCTGTATAGGATATGTATGTGTTGGGGGGTCTGTATAGGATGTGTGTTGGAGTGTCTGTATAGGATGTGTGGGTTGGGGGGTCTGTATAAGATGTGTCTTTGGGGGTCTGTATAGGATGTGTGTGTTGGGGGGTCTGTATAGGATGTGTGTTGGGGGGTCTGTATAGGATGTGTGTTGAGGGGTCTGTACAGGATGTGTGTGTTGGGGGGTCTGTATAGGATGTGTGTTGAGGGGTCTGTATAGGATGTGTGTGTTGGGGGGTCTGTATAGGATGTGTGTGTTGGGGGTCTGTATAGGATGTGTGTTGGGGGGGTCTGTATAGGATGTGTGTTGGGGGGTCTGTATAGGATGTATGTTGGGGGGTCTGTATAGGATGTGTGTTGGGTGGTCTGTATAGGATGTGTGTTGAGGGGTCTGTATAGGATGTTTGTGTTGGGGGGTCTGTATAGGATGCGTGTTGGAGGGTTTGTATAGGATGTGTGTGTTGGGGGGTCTGTATAGGATGTGTGTTGGGTGGTCTGTATAGGAAGTGTGTTGGGGGGTCTGTATAGGATGTGTGTTGGAGGGTCTGTATAGGATATGTGTGTTGGAGTGTCTGTATAGGATGTGTGTGTGGGAGTCTGTATAAGATGTGTGTGTTGGGGGTACTGTATAGGATGTGTGCGTTGGGAGGTTTGTATAGGATGTGTGTGTTGGGGGGGTCTGTATAGGATGTATGTTGGGGGTCTGTATAGGATGTGTTTTGAGGGGTTTGTATAGGATGTGTGTTGGGGGTCTGCATAGGATGTGTGTGTTTGGGGTCTGTATAGGATGTGTGTTGGGGGGTCTGCATAGGATGTGTGTTGGGGGGTCTTTATAGGATATGTGTGTTGGGGGGTCTGTATAGGATGTGTGTGTTGGGGGGTCTGTATAGGATGTGTGTGTCTGGGGATCTGTATAGGATGTGCGTGTGTTGGGGGGGTCTGTATAGGATGTGTGTGTGTTGTGGGGTCTGTATAGGATGTGTGTTGGGGGGTCTGTATAGGATGTGTGTTGAGGGGTCTGTATAGGATGTGTGTGTTGGGGGGTCTGTATAGGATGTGTGTGTTGGGGGTCTGTATAGGATGTGTGTGTGTTGGAGGGTCTCTATAGGATGTGTGTTGGGGGGTCTGTATAGGATATGTGTGTTGGGGGGACTGTATAGGATGTGTGTTGGGGTTCTGTATAGGATGTGTGTTGGGGGTCTGTATAGGATGTGTGTGTGTTGGGGGGTCTGTATAGGATGTGTGTGTGTTGGGGGGTCTGTATAGGATGTGTGTTTGGGGGTCTGTATAGGATGTGTGTTTGGGGGGTCTGTATAGGATGTGTGTTGGGGGGGTCTGTATAGGATGTGTGTGTTGGGGTGTCTGTATAGGATGTGTGTTGGGGGGTCTGTATAGGGAAAGTGTGTTGGGGGGTCTGTATAGGATGTGTGTGTGTTGGGGGGTCTGTATAGGATGTGTGGGTTGGGGGGTCTGTATAGGATGTGTGTTTGGGGGTCTGTATAGGATGTGTGTGTTGGGGGGACTGTATAGGATGTGTGTTGGGGGGTCTGTATAGGATGTGTGTTGAGGGGTTTCTATAGGATGTGTGTGTTGTGGGGTCTGTATAGGATGTGTGTTGAGGGGTCTGTATAGGATGTGTGTGTTGGGAGGTCTGTATAGGATGTGTGTGTTGGGGGTCTGTATAGGATGTGTGTGTGTTGGGGGTCTCTATAGGATGTGTTGGGGGGTCTGTATAGGATATGTGTGTTGGGGGGACTGTATAGGATGTGTGTTGGGGGTCTGTATAAGATGTGTGTTGGGGGGTCTGTATAGGATGTGTGTGTGTTGGGGGGTCTGTATAGGATGTGTGTTTGGGGGGTCTGTATAGGATGTGTGGAGGTCTGCATAGGATGTATGTTGGGGGGTCTGTATAGGCTGTGTGTTGGGTGGTCTGTATAGGATGTGTGTTGAGCGGTCTGTATAGGATGTTTGCGTATGGGGGTCTGTATAGGATGCGTGTTGGAGGGTTTGTATAGGATGTGTGTGTTGGGGGGTCTGTAAAGGATGTGTGTGTGTTGGGGTGTCTGTATAGGAGATGTGTGTGTTTTGGGAAGTCTGTATAGGATGTGTGGTTTGGTGGGTGTATATAGGATGTGTGTTTGGGGGTCTGTAAAGGATGTGTGTGTTTGGGGGTCTGTATAGGATGTGTGTTGGGGGGTCTGTATAGGATATGTGTGTTGGGGGGTCTGTATAGGATGTGTGTGTGTTGGGGGGTCTGTATATGATGTGTGTGTTGGGGGGTCTGTATAGGATGTGTGTGTGTTGGGGGTCTCTATAGGATGTGTGTCGGGGGGTCTGTATAGGATATGTGTGTTGGGGGGACTGTATAGGATGTGTGTTGTGGGTCTATATAGGATGTGTGTTGGGGGGTCTGTATAGGATGTGTGTGTGTTGGGGGGTCTGTATAAGATGTGTGTTGGGGGTTCTGTATAGGATGTGTGTGTGTTTGGGGGTCTGTATAGGATGTGTGTTGGTTGGTCTGTATAGGATGTGTGTTGAGGGGTCTGTACAGGATGTGTGTGTTGGGGGTCTGTATAGGATGCGTGTTGGAGGGTTTGTATAGGATGTGTGTGTTGGGGGGGTCTTTATAGGATGTGTGTTGGGTGGTCTGCATAGGATGTGTGTGTTGGGGGTCTGTATAGGATGTGTGTTGGGGGGTCGTTATAGGATGTGTGTTGTGGGGTCTTTATAGGATGTGTGTGTTGGGGGGTCTGTATAGGATGTGTGTGTTGGGGGGTCTGTATAGGATGTGTGTGTTGGGGGGTCTGTATAGGATGTGTGTGTGTTGGGGGGTCTGTATAGGATGTGTGTGGGTTGTGGGGTCTGTATAGGATGTATGTTGGGGGTCTGTATAGGATGTGTGTTGGGTGGTCTGTATAGGATGTGTGTGTGGGGGTCTGTATAGGATGTGTGTGTTGGGGGTTCTGTATAGGATATGTGTGTTGGGGGTCTGTATAGGATGTGTGTGTTGGGGGGTCTGTATAGGATGTATGTTGGGGGGTCTGTATAGGATGTGTGTTGGAGGGTCTGTATAGGATGTGTGTGTTGGGGGGTCTGTATAGGATGTGTGTGTTGGGGGGGTCTGTATAGGATGTGTGTTGGGGGGTCTGTATAGGATGTGTGTTGGAGGGTCTGTATAGGATGTTTGTTGGGGGGTCTGTATAGGATGTGGGGGGTCTGTTTTGGATGTGTGTGTATTGGGGGTCTGTATAGGATGTGTGTTGGGGGGTCTGTATAGGATGTGTGTGTGTGGGGGTTCTGTATAGGATGTGTGTTGGGGGTCTGTATAGGATGTATGTGTTGGGAGGTCTGTATAAGATGTGTGTTGGGGGGTTTGTATAGGATGTGTGTTGGGGGTCTGCATAGGATGTGTGTGTTGGGGGTCTGTATAAGATGTGTGTTGGGGGGTCTGTATAGGATGTGTGTGTTGGGGGGTTTGTATAGGATGTGTGTGTTGGGGGATCTGTATAGGATGTGTGTGTGTTGGGGGGTCTGTATAGGATGTGTGTGTGTTGGGGGGTCTGTATAGGATATGTGTGTTGGGGGGTCTGTAAAGGATGTATGTGTGTTGGCGTGTCTGTATAGGATGTGTGTGTGTTGGGAAGTCTGTATAGGATGTGTGGTTTGGTGGGTCTGTATAGGATGTGCGTGTTGGGGGGTCTGTATAGGTTATGTGTGTTTGAGGGGTCTGTATAGGATGTGTGTTGGAGGGTCTGTATAGGATATATGTGTTGGAGGTTCTGTATAGGATGTGTGTGTTTTGGGGGGCCTGTATAGGATGTGTGTTGTGGGGGTCTGTATAAGATGTGTGGGTTGGTGGGTCTGTATAGGATGTGTGTTTGTGGGTCTGTATAGGATGTGTGTTGGGGGGTCTGTATAGGATGTGTGTTGGGGGGTCTGTTTAGGATGTGTGTGTATTGGGGGGTCTGTATAGGATGTGTGTTGGGGGGTCTGTATAGTATGTGTTTGTGTTGGGGGGTCTGTATAGGATGTGTGTTGGGGGTCTGTATAGGATGTGTGTGTTGGGGGGTCTGTATAGGATGTGTGTTGGGGGGTTTGTATAGGATATGTGTGTTGGGGGGTCTGTAAAGGATGTGTGTGTGTTGGGGTGTCTGTATAGGAGATGTGTGTGTTTGGGAAGTCTGTATAGGATGTGTGGTTTGGTGGGTGTATATAGGATGTGTGTTGTGGGGGTCTGTATAGGATGTGTGTGTTGGGGGTCTGTATAGGATGTGTGTTGGGGGGTCTGTATAGGGTATGTGTGTTGGGGGGTCTGTATAGGATGTGTGTGTGTTGGGGGGTCTGTATAAGATGTTGTGTTGGGGGTCTGTATAGGATGTGTGTGTGTTGGGGGTCTCTATAGGATGTGTGTTGGGGGGTCTGTATAGGATATGTGTGTTGGGGGGACTGTATAGGATGTGTGTTGTGGGTCTATATAGGATGTGTGTTGGGGGGGTCTGTATAGGATGTGTGTTGTGGGGTCTGTATAGGATGTATGTGTTGGGGTGTCTGTACAGGAGATGTGTGTGTTTGGGGGTCTGTATAGGATGTGTGTTGGTTGGTCTGTATAGGATGTGTGTTGAGGGGTCTGTATAGGATGTATGTGTTGGGGTTCTGTATAGGATGCGTGTTGGAGGGTTTGTATAGGATGTGTGTGTTGGGGGGTCTTTATAGGATGTGTGTTGGGTGGTCTGCATAGGATGTGTGTTTGTTGGGGGTCTGTATAGGATGTGTGTTGGGGTGTCGTTATAGGATATGTGTTGTGGGGTCTTTATAGGATGTGTGTGTTGGGGGGTCTGTATAGGATGTGTGTGTTGGGGGGTCTGTATAGGATGTGTGTGTTGGGGGCTCTGTATAGGATGTGTGTGTGTTGGGGGGGGGTCTGTATGGGATGTGTGTGTGTTGTGGGGTCTGTATAGGATGTGTGTTGGTGTGTCTGTATAGGATGTGTGTGTTGGGGGGTCTGTATAGGATGTGTGTTGGGGGTCTGTATAGGATGTATGTGTTGGGGGTCTGTATAGGATGTGTGTTTTGGGGCGTCTGTATAGGATGTGTGTGTGTTGTGAAGTCTGTATGGGATGTGTGGGTTGGGGGGTCTGTATAGGATGTGTGTTCTGTATAGGATGTGTGTGGGGTGTCTGTATAGGATGTGTGTGTGTTGGGAAGTCTGTATAGGATGTGTGGTTTGGTGGGTCTGTATAGGATTTGTGTGTTGGGGGGTCTGTATAGGTTATGTGTGTTTTGAGGGGTCTGTATAGGATGTGTGTTGGAGGGTCTGTATAGGATATATGTGTTGGAGGTTCTGTATAGGATGTGTGTGTTTTGGGGGGCCTGTATAGGATGTGTGTTGTGGGGGGTCTGTATAAGATGTGTGGGTTGGTGGGTCTGTATAGGATGTGTGTTTGTGGGTCTGTATAGGATGTGTGTTGGGGGGTCTGTATAGGATGTGTGTTGGGGGGTCTGTTTAGGATGTGTGTGTATTGGGGGGTCTGTATAGGATGTGTGTTGGGGGGTCTGTATAGTATGTGTGTGTGTTGGGGGGTCTGTATAGGATGTGTGTTTGGGGGTCTGTATAGGATGTGTGTGTTGGGGGGGTCTGTATAGGATGTGTGTGGGGGGGTTTGTATAGGATGTGTGTTGGGGGTCTGTAAAGGATGTGTGTGTGTTGGGGTGTCTGTATAGGAGATGTGTGTGTTTGGGAAGTCTGTATAGGATGTGTGGTTTGGTGGGTGTATATAGGATGTGTGTTTGGGGGTCTGTATAGGATGTGTGTGTTTCGGGGTCTGTATAGGATGTGTGTTGGGGGGTCTGTATAGGATATGTGTGTTGGGGGTCTGTATAGGATGTGTGTGTTGGGGGGTCTGTATAAGATGTTGTGTTGGGGTTGTATAGGATGTGTGTGTGTTGGGGGTCTCTATAGGATGTGTGTTGGGGGGTCTGTATAGGATATGTGTGTTGGGGGACTGTATAGGATGTGTGTTGTGGTCTCTATATGATGTGTTGGGGGTCTGTATAGGATGTGTGTTGTGGGGTCGTA